>NW_023601104.1:96896182-97430451 GCF_014898055.3 Talpa occidentalis | reverse complement strand
ACCACATGGAATTCTTAAGACTTTTTAAAACTACTTTTCCCTGCCAAGGAGCAAGGAGGTAGCTTACCAATGGAGTTTCCATCAGCTCTGTTACTGGTCCTGATAATGATAGGGAGTTGTGTATATTACAGAAAATGTGAAGAGTAGAATAAACTAGGATGAACAGTATCAAAAAGTACTCTGATGACTTAGCACGTTTCCTTCCTAGTTTTCCCCCCAATATTTGCAATTTGAAATAGAATGCCTGTGTAGAAGGTGGGTAGTAGCTTGAGAATTATAAAATGAGCTTCACTAAATAAGTCAAGGAATGTAAGTGACATCATATCATGATCTTCCTCCATAAGGAAGCCCCTATATGGCTGTCACTAATTTTTTTCTTTGCTCTTCACTACAGGTCCCGGCATGTATCACTGCATGTATCATTACAACGTGATTTTAATTTTGTCTGGTATTTAATATTTAAATAAATTAACTCATGTTCTGTTTCTGTCTTGAATGTCACTCAAGAGTATGAAGGCCAGACTAGTCCACATTTTGGATGCAGCTTGAGGGTTTTATTTGCACTGCTGTATAATATTCCACTCGGTGTACAGTGTTGTTTACACTGTCTTCTACTCTCACATAAGGGTTAAGGAGAGGATGCTTACATCCATCGCTAAAATTTTATATTCTACTTCATCATTTAACACTGCAATGTAAGTGCTCACCACAGCATTAAAACTACTAAGTGTCACTGTATGTATCCAGTGTTTATATTTAATTTTGTATATTTTGGGGGTTTTTATTTAGATAGTTTCAACATCATTTTACTGTAAAATAAAGTGTCGGTGAACATTTTTACACATAAAGATTTTTATCTGAATTTGAAAACATTTCCTTAGGTCATTTCCAAAAATAAAATTACTATTTCCATTAAAAATTCAAGTATTTTAAAGTCAAAGTTCCCTGCAGAGGGGTTGTGGACTTACTTCTCAGGAATGGTGAGGACAGATGGCCTAGTCTCACTCACACGTGAGTCTATCCGTTTTCTTCAAGGCTCTGGACACAAATTCCACCAGGCTCTGCTGCTCCTGCCTCTGCGCGGGCCCGCCCTGCCCAGGGGCCGCCATGGCTGTTCCTGGCGCGCCACTGGACTCTGCCCCACAGACCCGCGTCGTGGTCCCGGGCTCGGCCCCTGGGCCTCTCCTCCCCGTGGGCCGCTGGTCAGGGATGTGCCGGCTCGCCACTGGGGCCACCAGGCGGCGCCGCCCCGTTATTGTTTCACATGGTCCGCACCGCCCTTTCCATTGCCCTGAAACACGTCTCTGCACCTTATTCGCCGCCCGCCCGCTCATTATTCCGCGCTCGGCCCCTTTGCCTCGTTCCTCCCTCCCGTTTCCCGCCTTGCTCGCCACCTTTCTCACCCCACCTGGCCGTTGACCTTACCCATCCCCCTGCCGTCGTCACTGTGCGTTTCCCCTCATTACCCGTCGGGGCCACAAGGCGGCGACACCCGCCCGCCGCCGCGCCTTCACTACCCGCTGGGATTCTCGATTTCCCACGATACCACCCCGGCCCACAAGGCGGCGACACTCGCGCCTCTCGCCTCTTTATTTCGCGCCAGGAGGAGCCGCCTTAGCGCGAACTTCCGGTCCGATGGCGAGTTGGGCCGATTTTCCCACGATACCACCCCGGTCCACAAGGCGGGCGACACTGCCTCATCACGCTCGTTTAGGTTGCCCCTGGGAGCCGCTCTTGGCGCGGCCACTTCCAGTCCAGCTGGCTTTCAGGTAGTGATTTTTCCCACGATTTTTTCCACGATACCCCCCAGTCCACAAGGCGGCGACCATCGCTCCACTCGCTCTATTAATTTGCCCGCGGGAGCCGACTTGGCGCGGCCACTCACGTTCCGCCTGGTGCATGCCGGGAGGCGCAGAGTGATGACGTGCTGCCGAGGGCGCGCTTAAAGGGCCAGACGGCAAAGGGCTGCTCACGGGCCGGCCGGAGGACTGAGAGCACCGCTGGCCGCGCCGGACGGTGGCGGGAGCCGAGACACTTGAGGCCGCGCGCCCGCGGGGGAGGGCGGCGGGCTCCACCGGGACGCGGGACGGGAGAAGTGACGGCCGGAGACGAGGTCTGTCCTCCGGTTCCTGAGAAATCAGGTCACCAGCCTCTGCAGGGGACTTTGAATTCAAAACACTTACATTTTCAATGGACACGGTCTTATTTTTGGAAATGGCCTGAGGAAATGTTTCCAAATTCAGAAAAAACACTTTATGTGTACAAATGTTCACTAACACTTTATTTGCAGCAGAGGGATCTGAAACGGTCTCAATCGAAACCGCCAATATATACAAAGTCGAATGTCAACGCCGGATGCGGGAACACGGAATGGGGTTGAATGGCGTGGAAGGGGCGTACGTCAGCGCGGAGCGTGGAAAGTGGAGAATTCTCGCGATGCGGCCACGCCGCCACAGAAGGAAGTGTTAAGGAAACGTCCTCTCCTCCCCCTCGCGTGAGGAGAACACGATGTGCACAACTGCGTCGAGTGGCCGTTGCGCGGCAGTGCAAGGACGCGGCCTGGCTGCATCCAGGACGCGGACGAGTCTTGCTTCCTACGGTGGAGGGACATCCAGGACGGAAACAGGCCGCCGGTGAGGGGGGATGGGGAGAGGTGGGGACGCGGGGGTGGCTGGCGGGCGACGCGGGGGGTGACTGGGGGGGAACGTGGTGGCTGGGGTCCCCCCCTCCCTGCAGCCTCTCTCGCGTCTCCTGCTCCCAGCCGCACGCACCCCCGGCGCGGGTTCCTTCCGTGTGGGGGCCCCACAGAGGCGGGGTTCAGGCGCTCACACAAGGCCCGCCCCCCGAGAGCAGGAAGTGAGCCCAAGGGGTCACCTGCACCTGTGGCCCCGGTGTCCCTCCGGGCCGGCCCTGCCCGCGTCTCCGCCTCCGCTTCAGCCTCTGCGCCCCGGAGCCCGCGGGAGAGCCGCGCCGGGAGGGCCGTGGAGCCGCAGTAACGAGGCCTGCCCCGGCTGCGGGCGCCCTGGGGACCCACCCCGTGGGCAGGAGAGCGGCCCGGGGGGCCTGTGGGTCAGCGGCTCGGCCGTTGAAGTCCGAAGGAGAGTTTGGCGGAGCTTCCCCTCCCCCCACCCCCCGCAGCCAGGTGGCCGCCCTGTCCTCGCCCGCTGCTGTCCTGTCCGCCCTCCTGAGCCTGGGGGGTCCCGCCCGCGGCCCTCCTCTGCCCTGCCAGCCCCTCTCCTGCCCGCCCCCCCCCCAGCCCGGGCGGTCCCGCGTGCCTGCTCGGGCTCCGGCCCCGCTAGTGGGCTCGGTCTGGGTGGGCGGCGGCGGCTGCGCTCGCGTCTGCCAGTCCGTCTCCGAGCGGCGACCCCGGCCCGCCGGTGGCCTCATCCCGTCAGTGGAGGGCCGCGGACCACCATGGGGCTCCCGGGGAGACGTTTCTCGAGGCACAGACGCCGCGCTCCCCGCGGGTCCAGCTCCTGAGGGCGCCGCCCCGTCCCCAGGACAGACCCCGCGGCGGGCACGGGAAGGCGGGGGCGGCGGGGCGAGAGGGTCGCTGCGCACTGAGCCGGTCCCCAGGCACCCCTGGGCGCCTCCTTCCTACGGGGGCCCCGGCGCGCCCCCATTCTGCCTCCCTTGGGGTCCCGCTGGTGGCGAGACCAGCGTGCAGGGCCACGGGGAGTCGGGGGCGCGGCGCGGGTCTGTGATCGTCACCCGTTTTCCAACTGGGGAGCCCCAGACGTTTGCGGGAGAATCGTTCGTCCCAGCGGTGGGGGGCCGGCGAGGGCTGGACGGCGCAGCTGGGGCGCGCGCGGGCCGCGCCTGTCGGGCTGAGGGCGCCCAGGGCCGCTGTGCGACCTGGGGGCGGTGCCTCCGCCTCTCTGGTCCGCGCGCCGGCCCCGCCCCAGGCCCCAGGCCCCGCCCCCGCGGGCACGCGCCGCCCCCCCCGCGCCGCTGCGGGACGGGAGTCTCCGGCCGAGAGGAAGCGGCCCGAACTCGCCGCGCCCGGCGGAGGCCGCCCAAAGACCCCGGAGCGGGGCCCGACGGGGAGGGCGCGGCTGCGCGGAGTGCGCATCTGTTCCCTCGCGATGCTGAGGCGGGGCGATCCCCGCGCCGGCCCCTTCCCCTCCCTGCCCGTCCGCCACCCTCCACCCACCCACCCCTGCCCGCCCACACGCCCGGGAGGAGACGGGTGCAGCCCGAGGACGCGGGGTCCCCCAGCACACGCCCGCAGCGCCCGAACCCCTGCGCGATCTGACCCTCCCCCTTTGTGGCCGCTGCTTCCCTGCCCCTTCCTGGGCCCTGCTCCCCTCGCAGCCCTGCCCCGGCCCGGGCCCTCCTGTCCTGAGGGCTGGTCCCCCGCCCCCCAACCCCACATCTGCTCCCCACGAAGCCGCAGCTCCCGGGACAAGGGGCACTGGCTCGGGGTTCCCTTCTCTGTCCCGCAGGTCCGGAACCGAGACTGCGAAGGAGCCGCCAGGAGCAGGACGCACGGGCTGGGGCCCCGCCGGACTCTGTAGCGGAGAGTCTCACCGCGCGCCGGCACCACCCAGGGGCTGGAGGGCAGAGATGGTGGCTGCAGGGTCGGGGAGCCCTGGAGGCGGGGGAAGGGGGAGAGGGGAGGGAGGAGGGGACCGAGGGGGAAGGGGCGAGGCCCTCAAGGCTCAGGGGCTTAAGCACACCAAGGGACCCCCCCCCCAGAAGCCGCCGACTTCTCGCACCCTGCTGCTGCAGTACCACGGGGCCCGCTGGGGCGGGCAACTTCTGCAGTCAAAAGAATAACCAGCCACTCCTCCCCCGGGCACGGAGCCCCCACCAGGTACTAAGTCCCCCCCAGAGGCACCGAGTCCCCTCCAGAGGCACTGAGCCGCCCCAGAGTCCTCCCTGGGGCCCCCCAGGCGCCATTGTCTGTGGTCCCCCGTTTCCCAGTAAGCAGGGGCTCTTGTGAATATTCGCTCATTTTGCCTGAATGTGCCCCCACATGGGCGGCCCCTGGGGATTCTGTTCATTCTCTTACACCCTACACACGTCATACCCCCCCTCCCCGTGCCCACAGCCTGGGCACAGCGTCAACTGACGAACTGCCCTGTGCCTAGAACAATAGGTCTGCACAAAAATCCACATTTAAAAAAAACGAGGTTTTCCAATTATACCGAAAAGTTTAAAGTGTGATGCATTCCCTAATCCAACACCTTTGAAAGTTTAAGCACCACCAAGAAAAACAAGAGTTTACTGGCCTTATAATAGATAACTGCTTTTGAAATAGGTCATGGAAATGTCTACGTTTCCGAATTTATTTTGAAATAAATTATAAGATCTGGCTTCACTTCACTAGTAAACTCCTTCGCTTGCGAGTCTAAGCAAAATCATCTCCTACACAGCTGCAGTGTCATCCCAACAGAGTGAATCTCTTCATGTCCTTGTCCAGGCCATACTCAGGTTTCCTTGTTCCACCCCCAAAAGTTTGGAAAACATGATTTATTTGAAAATAAGCCAATGATCTGCGGGTGTATAGCTGGAGGAGGAGAACCCAGACCCAGGAAGCTGCTCAGCTCAGCTCAGCTCAGCTCAGCTCTGCGAAGGAACCAGGGGCTGTCAGACTTTTTGCTTCTGGTCTGGCATTACCTGCACTGGCCCTGGCACACAGTAGGCCCTCAGAAAACATCTGGGAAATGAGTAAGTGGGGAAAGCCCCAGCCTGGCCCTGGTGGCCTGGCCCTGGTGCCTACCAGGTCAGGAATTGGGCTTCAGCACACAGTGGGTCCTCAGGAGTTGTAGGGTGAATGGATGCACGGTGAGCATCCACAGCTGTAGCCCTGGGGGCCCTCCAAGTCAGAAACCAAGCGTTCCGGTTCTTTCCTGTGCCTGGCCATTGGCACACAGTAGGTCCTCACGAAGCCCCCCCCCACCCCCCTCCCCCACAGCTGAATGCAAGTTCACCCAGCATCCACCCTAGAGTCCTCAAAGTTGAGGGACAACGCCCAGTTGTTTCCTCCCAGGGCCGCAGACACCATCTAGGGCTCAGCACCCACTAGGTCCTCAAGAAATGCTGTGCTGGACTATTTAGCGGAACGCGCTCAGGCCCGGAGCCCAGGGTCATAACCACACAGTCCAGCTCCTCCCTCTCGCCCACATTTCCCCCCGCCCCTGCCTCCGCACACAGTAGGTGCTCAGGAAATGCCAGCTGGGTGGTTGAACGAGTGAAATGAGACCCCAGTTTCCAGGGGCAGATTTCACTCAGGCGAGAGCCAGGCCTCCCCCGCAGGAAGTCAGCGCCCCCTCCCGATGCGTGATCTCGGGACGCCCCTCACTTGGCTTCCACTTGAAACTCCTTACCGGGGTGATTTCCTCACGTCGGCACGCGCGGGTCTGCGCCGGTCACCCCGACGGACAAACGAAAACGCGGACGGGCACGTGGCGGCCCATGGTCGCCCTCTCTCCCCTTCCAGCCCGTCAGCACCACGGGTTCCTGCGCTTCCAACCCGGGGTGCTGTGCTGGGCCGGGCCCCGCCTTCCCCGCCGCCCGGGACCTTAAGAGGCTCGGCGTCAGCGGGGGTCCTGGCCTGGCGCCGCCCGGCGAGCGGAGCGACCCGGGGGGTGGGCCCGAGGCCAACGCCGCCCAAGGCCGCCCGGCAGGAGGCCGGACCTCAGGGCAACCCCTGCGCCCCCCAGCCCCCAGGCGGGCGCCGACACCCGCTCCACAATTCCGGCCAACCGGGGCGTGACCCCCGCAGTCTCCGCCCCCGCTTCCCAGGGCCGGGGCCATCGGGTCGGGTCCCGCGCCCTTGCGTGGCTCGTGCTGGTGCGCGTGCCGACCCCCCCCCACCGCCCCCCCCCTCGCCTCGGGCCGCCCGGTGTCGGCGTCTCCCCGGCAGCCGGGCGGGGGAGCGGGGCCGTGGGCGCCTGCCGCCCGCACACCCCCGCGAAGGGGGTGGATTTGGCGGCGGCGCCCGGCGCGCGGTTCCGGGAGGCCGGGGCGCGCGGGCGGGCCGGGCCGGGCGGGCGGGCTGTGCGCGCGGCGCCCGACGCCGGGGGATCGCGGGCGCAGGTTTGCAGGGGAGGCGGTCGGCGCGCTCGCCGGGGTGGGGCCTGCGCGCTGCGCGGGTGGACCAGCTCCCCGCGGGGCCCGCGCCCGCCTGGGCTGCCGAGACGCCCGGTAGCCCCGCAGCCCACACGGAGCCCTGCGCGCCCGAGGTGCCGAGCAAGCCCGGTAACCCTGCAGCCCGCCCGGACGCCCGGCCCGCCCCGAGGCCCCCGCAGTCCGCGGGGCCCTGATCCACCGCCCCCGCCGTGCCCGGAGGCCGGAGGTGCCGCCACTGTTCGCCCCAAGTCTCCGGTAGGAGACGCGGGGCCAGGGGCCCATGAGGCGGGCCGGGGGCTGGGGGCCGAGCGCTGCGGGTGGGGAGCGCGAGCTCGGCGTGTCCGGAGCCGGCGCCGGGACGGCGTGCGCGGGTGAGGCGACCGAGGGGCGAGTCGCGATCCTGCAGCCGCGGGGGAGACCGGGGCGCTGAGTGGTCGCGGGGTCCGGGCCGGGGAGGGACCCGCAAGCTGCGGGGCGAAGCCCGCACTGAGCCGGGGTCCCGGGCGGAGCCGCGAGTTCGTGGCCGAATCCTGGGGTCCCGGAGCCGCAGGACGCGAGTCTCAGGCGGGGTCGGGCCCGAGCCCGCTTCGTGGAGGGCCGCGGCGGGGAGCCGGGCCGGCAGCGCATCCCCCCCCCCCCCCCCGTCCCCGCAGCCGGAGGTCGACCAGAGGCCCCGGCGGCGGGAGAGGGGTCGCGCGGAGGGCCCGGGGCCGGCCGCCGCTCCAGGCGCCCGCGGGGATCCGGGGCCTCGCCCCGCCCCCGAGGCCGAGGGTTTTTTGGCCTCAAATCGGCGCTTTTTGCCAGCAGAGTATTGGTGGCTCCTCTTGCTGGGCGGAGCCCCGCGTGCTCCCTCGGCGCTCTCGGGGTCTGCGCGCCGGCCAGGGCGCTTGGAAGCGGCGCGCCGCGCGAGCAAAGCCGGGCACCCTACGCGGTCTCCCGGCGGATGCTGCCTCTGCCTAGCAGCGGGGCGAGCGTGTCAAGAGGAGCGCAAAGAGCATCGCGGGCTCCAAGCAGCGGGCGGGGCTGCTGAGCTTCCTGGGCGCCCGTCATCCCCACATCCGGCATGGTGAGCTCTGTGGCCTGCACCGATCTCCCTTTGAGAGGGTGCCCTGCGCACAAGTGGATGTGCAGAAGGGGCTGCCCTGGCTGTGAATGTGCCGCATCCGGGCGGGAAAGATGTAGGTGTCCTGGTGGATGCGTGTCTGCAGTGAAGATGCCTCCATGGGCTCCAGGGCCCTGAGGGATGGCCTTGGGCCAGCCCTGTGGTTGACACAGTCTCATTCTTATGATGCTCACCAAGAGGCATGGGGGTCGTTCTTCCTGGCCTTGTGTGGTGCCCATGTCAGAGCACCCATCCCCCTTAGGACTGTGCCTGATTTTGAGTCTTGGGGCAGTGGTGTTCCCACCACTTTTAGACTCTAGCACTGCTTTAGTGTGCACCCTGGGGTCGACCAGATGGGCCAGTTTTTAGGCATGGCTTAGGGCTTTTTACTTCCAACACCAAAAAAAAATTACTCAAATCAGCTTGTGGAGTCATTCCCGTCCCACTGGTCGACCTTAGCAATGCAGTGAGTTCAGCACAGTCACAGCTCGGAAAGATGTGGGGCCACAAAAAGAAAAACTATAGGGGTCCTTTAGATAGCAGTGCAAGCAGCCCTGATAGGCACCCCAACAAGTAAACTCTCCAGGAAGGATACCTCATTGAGAGGAGGGCACATGCAGCA
This sequence comes from Talpa occidentalis, assembly GCF_014898055.3. Classification (NCBI taxonomy): domain Eukaryota; kingdom Metazoa; phylum Chordata; class Mammalia; order Eulipotyphla; family Talpidae; genus Talpa; species Talpa occidentalis. The sequence goes on along the minus strand of NW_023601104.1, from coordinate 97,421,650 downwards.
GGTGCCCACTTCAAACTGCTTGTTGAGCATCAGGAGTAGAAAGAATAAGGAACCTTCATGCATTCCAGATGGGTTGAGGCCAGAGAAGACTAAGAAACAGCAAAACCACAAAGCTGTACTGGACAACGCGACTAAACATCCAGCCGTTGAGGACAAGACGTCACCAACAGCTCAGGCAGGAGGCTCAGGCCTGGGGCACTGCCCCTTTGCACATCCACTTGTGCGCAGGGCACCCTCTCAAAGGGAGATCGGTGCAGGCCACAGAGCTCACCATGCCGGATGTGGGGATGACGGGCGCCCAGGAAGCTCAGCAGCCCCGCCCGCTGCTTGGAGCCCGCGATGCTCTTTGCGCTCCTCTTGACACGCTCGCCCCGCTGCTAGGCAGAGGCAGCATCCGCCGGGAGACCGCGTAGGGTGCCCGGCTTTGCTCGCGCGGCGCGCCGCTTCCAAGCGCCCTGGCCGGCGCGCAGACCCCGAGAGCGCCGAGGGAGCACGCGGGGCTCCGCCCAGCAAGAGGAGCCACCAATACTCTGCTGGCAAAAAGCGCCGATTTGAGGCCAAAAAACCCTCGGCCTCGGGGGCGGGGCGAGGCCCCGGATCCCCGCGGGCGCCTGGAGCGGCGGCCGGCCCCGGGCCCTCCGCGCGACCCCTCTCCCGCCGCCGGGGCCTCTGGTCGACCTCCGGCTGCGGGGACGGGGGGGGGGGGGGGGATGCGCTGCCGGCCCGGCTCCCCGCCGCGGCCCTCCACGAAGCGGGCTCGGGCCCGACCCCGCCTGAGACTCGCGTCCTGCGGCTCCGGGACCCCAGGATTCGGCCACGAACTCGCGGCTCCGCCCGGGACCCCGGCTCAGTGCGGGCTTCGCCCCGCAGCTTGCGGGTCCCTCCCCGGCCCGGACCCCGCGACCACTCAGCGCCCCGGTCTCCCCCGCGGCTGCAGGATCGCGACTCGCCCCTCGGTCGCCTCACCCGCGCACGCCGTCCCGGCGCCGGCTCCGGACACGCCGAGCTCGCGCTCCCCACCCGCAGCGCTCGGCCCCCAGCCCCCGGCCCGCCTCATGGGCCCCTGGCCCCGCGTCTCCTACCGGAGACTTGGGGCGAACAGTGGCGGCACCTCCGGCCTCCGGGCACGGCGGGGGCGGTGGATCAGGGCCCCGCGGACTGCGGGGGCCTCGGGGCGGGCCGGGCGTCCGGGCGGGCTGCAGGGTTACCGGGCTTGCTCGGCACCTCGGGCGCGCAGGGCTCCGTGTGGGCTGCGGGGCTACCGGGCGTCTCGGCAGCCCAGGCGGGCGCGGGCCCCGCGGGGAGCTGGTCCACCCGCGCAGCGCGCAGGCCCCACCCCGGCGAGCGCGCCGACCGCCTCCCCTGCAAACCTGCGCCCGCGATCCCCCGGCGTCGGGCGCCGCGCGCACAGCCCGCCCGCCCGGCCCGGCCCGCCCGCGCGCCCCGGCCTCCCGGAACCGCGCGCCGGGCGCCGCCGCCAAATCCACCCCCTTCGCGGGGGGTGTGCGGGCGGCAGGCGCCCACGGCCCCGCTCCCCCGCCCGGCTGCCGGGGAGACGCCGACACCGGGCGGCCCGAGGCGAGGGGGGGCGGTGGGGGGGGTCGGCACGCGCACCAGCACGAGCCACGCAAGGGCGCGGGACCCGACCCGATGGCCCCGGCCCTGGGAAGCGGGGGCGGAGACTGCGGGGGTCACGCCCCGGTTGGCCGGAATTGTGGAGCGGGTGTCGGCGCCCGCCTGGGGGCTGGGGGGCGCAGGGGTTGCCCTGAGGTCCGGCCTCCTGCCGGGCGGCCTTGGGCGGCGTTGGCCTCGGGCCCACCCCCCGGGGTCGCTCCGCTCGCCGGGCCGGCGCCAGGCCAGGACCCCCGCTGACGCCGAGCCTCTTAAGGTCCCCGGGCGGCGGGGAAGGCGGGGCCCGGCCCAGCACAGCACCCCGGGTTGGAAGCGCAGGAACCCGTGGTGCTGACGGGCTGGAAGGGGGAGAGAGGGCGACCATGGGCCGCCACGTGCCCGTCCGCGTTTTCGTTTGTCCGTCGGGGTGACCGGCGCAGACCCGCGCGTGCCGACGTGAGGAAATCACCCCGGTAAGGAGTTTCAAGTGGAAGCCAAGTGAGGGGCGTCCCGAGATCACGCATCGGGAGGGGGCGCTGACTTCCTGCGGGGGAGGCCTGGCTCTCGCCTGAGTGAAATCTGCCCCTGGAAACTGGGGTCTCATTTCACTCGTTCAACCACCCAGCTGGCATTTCCTGAGCACCTACTGTGTGCGGAGGCAGGGGCGGGGGGAAATGTGGGCGAGAGGGAGGAGCTGGACTGTGTGGTTATGACCCTGGGCTCCGGGCCTGAGCGCGTTCCGCTAAATAGTCCAGCACAGCATTTCTTGAGGACCTAGTGGGTGCTGAGCCCTAGATGGTGTCTGCGGCCCTGGGAGGAAACAACTGGGCGTTGTCCCTCAACTTTGAGGACTCTAGGGTGGATGCTGGGTGAACTTGCATTCAGCTGCGGGGGAGGGGGGTGGGGGGGGGCTTCGTGAGGACCTACTGTGTGCCAATGGCCAGGCACAGGAAAGAACCGGAACGCTTGGTTTCTGACTTGGAGGGCCCCCAGGGCTACAGCTGTGGATGCTCACCGTGCATCCATTCACCCTACAACTCCTGAGGACCCACTGTGTGCTGAAGCCCAATTCCTGACCTGGTAGGCACCAGGGCCAGGCCACCAGGGCCAGGCTGGGGCTTTCCCCACTTACTCATTTCCCAGATGTTTTCTGAGGGCCTACTGTGTGCCAGGGCCAGTGCAGGTAATGCCAGACCAGAAGCAAAAAGTCTGACAGCCCCTGGTTCCTTCGCAGAGCTGAGCTGAGCTGAGCTGAGCTGAGCAGCTTCCTGGGTCTGGGTTCTCCTCCTCCAGCTATACACCCGCAGATCATTGGCTTATTTTCAAATAAATCATGTTTTCCAAACTTTTGGGGGTGGAACAAGGAAACCTGAGTATGGCCTGGACAAGGACATGAAGAGATTCACTCTGTTGGGATGACACTGCAGCTGTGTAGGAGATGATTTTGCTTAGACTCGCAAGCGAAGGAGTTTACTAGTGAAGTGAAGCCAGATCTTATAATTTATTTCAAAATAAATTCGGAAACGTAGACATTTCCATGACCTATTTCAAAAGCAGTTATCTATTATAAGGCCAGTAAACTCTTGTTTTTCTTGGTGGTGCTTAAACTTTCAAAGGTGTTGGATTAGGGAATGCATCACACTTTAAACTTTTCGGTATAATTGGAAAACCTCGTTTTTTTTAAATGTGGATTTTTGTGCAGACCTATTGTTCTAGGCACAGGGCAGTTCGTCAGTTGACGCTGTGCCCAGGCTGTGGGCACGGGGAGGGGGGGTATGACGTGTGTAGGGTGTAAGAGAATGAACAGAATCCCCAGGGGCCGCCCATGTGGGGGCACATTCAGGCAAAATGAGCGAATATTCACAAGAGCCCCTGCTTACTGGGAAACGGGGGACCACAGACAATGGCGCCTGGGGGGCCCCAGGGAGGACTCTGGGGCGGCTCAGTGCCTCTGGAGGGGACTCGGTGCCTCTGGGGGGGACTTAGTACCTGGTGGGGGCTCCGTGCCCGGGGGAGGAGTGGCTGGTTATTCTTTTGACTGCAGAAGTTGCCCGCCCCAGCGGGCCCCGTGGTACTGCAGCAGCAGGGTGCGAGAAGTCGGCGGCTTCTGGGGGGGGGGGGGTCCCTTGGTGTGCTTAAGCCCCTGAGCCTTGAGGGCCTCGCCCCTTCCCCTCGGTCCCCTCCTCCCTCCCCTCTCCCCCTTCCCCCGCCTCCAGGGCTCCCCGACCCTGCAGCCACCATCTCTGCCCTCCAGCCCCTGGGTGGTGCCGGCGCGCGGTGAGACTCTCCGCTACAGAGTCCGGCGGGGCCCCAGCCCGTGCGTCCTGCTCCTGGCGGCTCCTTCGCAGTCTCGGTTCCGGACCTGCGGGACAGAGAAGGGAACCCCGAGCCAGTGCCCCTTGTCCCGGGAGCTGCGGCTTCGTGGGGAGCAGATGTGGGGTTGGGGGGCGGGGGACCAGCCCTCAGGACAGGAGGGCCCGGGCCGGGGCAGGGCTGCGAGGGGAGCAGGGCCCAGGACGGGGCAGGGAAGCAGCGGCCACAAAGGGGGAGGGTCAGATCGCGCAGGGGTTCGGGCGCTGCGGGCGTGTGCTGGGGGACCCCGCGTCCTCGGGCTGCACCCGTCTCCTCCCGGGCGTGTGGGCGGGCAGGGGTGGGTGGGTGGAGGGTGGCGGACGGGCAGGGAGGGGAAGGGGCCGGCGCGGGGATCGCCCCGCCTCAGCATCGCGAGGGAACAGATGCGCACTCCGCGCAGCCGCGCCCTCCCCGTCGGGCCCCGCTCCGGGGTCTTTGGGCGGCCTCCGCCGGGCGCGGCGAGTTCGGGCCGCTTCCTCTCGGCCCGGAGACTCCCGTCCCGCAGCGGCGCGGGGGGGCGGCGCGTGCCCGCGGGGGCGGGGCCTGGGGCCTGGGGCGGGGCCGGCGCGCGGACCAGAGAGGCGGAGGCACCGCCCCCAGGTCGCACAGCGGCCCTGGGCGCCCTCAGCCCGACAGGCGCGGCCCGCGCGCGCCCCAGCTGCGCCGTCCAGCCCTCGCCGGCCCCCACCGCTGGGACGAACGATTCTCCCGCAAACGTCTGGGGCTCCCCAGTTGGAAAACGGGTGACGATCACAGACCCGCGCCGCGCCCCCGACTCCCCGTGGCCCTGCACGCTGGTCTCGCCACCAGCGGGACCCCAAGGGAGGCAGAATGGGGGCGCGCCGGGGCCCCCGTAGGAAGGAGGCGCCCAGGGGTGCCTGGGGACCGGCTCAGTGCGCAGCGACCTCTCGCCCCGCCGCCCCCGCCTTCCCGTGCCCGCCGCGGGGTCTGTCCTGGGGACGGGGCGGCGCCCTCAGGAGCTGGACCCGCGGGGAGCGCGGCGTCTGTGCCTCGAGAAACGTCTCCCCGGGAGCCCCATGGTGGTCCGCGGCCCTCCACTGACGGGATGAGGCCACCGGCGGGCCGGGGTCGCCGCTCGGAGACGGACTGGCAGACGCGAGCGCAGCCGCCGCCGCCCACCCAGACCGAGCCCACTAGCGGGGCCGGAGCCCGAGCAGGCACGCGGGACCGCCCGGGCTGGGGGGGGGGCGGGCAGGAGAGGGGCTGGCAGGGCAGAGGAGGGCCGCGGGCGGGACCCCCCAGGCTCAGGAGGGCGGACAGGACAGCAGCGGGCGAGGACAGGGCGGCCACCTGGCTGCGGGGGGTGGGGGGGAGGGGAAGCTCCGCCAAACTCTCCTTCGGACTTCAACGGCCGAGCCGCTGACCCACAGGCCCCCCGGGCCGCTCTCCTGCCCACGGGGTGGGTCCCCAGGGCGCCCGCAGCCGGGGCAGGCCTCGTTACTGCGGCTCCACGGCCCTCCCGGCGCGGCTCTCCCGCGGGCTCCGGGGCGCAGAGGCTGAAGCGGAGGCGGAGACGCGGGCAGGGCCGGCCCGGAGGGACACCGGGGCCACAGGTGCAGGTGACCCCTTGGGCTCACTTCCTGCTCTCGGGGGGCGGGCCTTGTGTGAGCGCCTGAACCCCGCCTCTGTGGGGCCCCCACACGGAAGGAACCCGCGCCGGGGGTGCGTGCGGCTGGGAGCAGGAGACGCGAGAGAGGCTGCAGGGAGGGGGGGGGGACCCCAGCCACCACGTTCCCCCCCAGTCACCCCCCGCGTCGCCCGCCAGCCACCCCCCGCGTCCCCACCTCTCCCCATCCCCCCTCACCGGCGGCCTGTTTCCGTCCTGGATGTCCCTCCACCGTAGGAAGCAAGACTCGTCCGCGTCCTGGATGCAGCCAGGCCGCGTCCTTGCACTGCCGCGCAACGGCCACTCGACGCAGTTGTGCACATCGTGTTCTCCTCACGCGAGGGGGAGGAGAGGACGTTTCCTTAACACTTCCTTCTGTGGCGGCGTGGCCGCATCGCGAGAATTCTCCACTTTCCACGCTCCGCGCTGACGTACGCCCCTTCCACGCCATTCAACCCCATTCCGTGTTCCCGCATCCGGCGTTGACATTCGACTTTGTATATATTGGCGGTTTCGATTGAGACCGTTTCAGATCCCTCTGCTGCAAATAAAGTGTTAGTGAACATTTGTACACATAAAGTGTTTTTTCTGAATTTGGAAACATTTCCTCAGGCCATTTCCAAAAATAAGACCGTGTCCATTGAAAATGTAAGTGTTTTGAATTCAAAGTCCCCTGCAGAGGCTGGTGACCTGATTTCTCAGGAACCGGGAGGACAGACCTCGTCTCCGGCCGTCACTTCTCCCGTCCCGCGTTCCCGGTGGAGCCCGCCGCCCTCCCCCCGCGGGCGGCGCGGGCCTCAAGTGTCTCGGCTCCCGCCACCGTCCGGCGCGGCCAGCGGTGCTCTCAGTCCTCCGGCCGGCCCGTGAGCAGCCCTTTGCCGTCTGGCCCTTTAAGCGCGCCCTCGGCAGCACGTCATCACTCTGCGCCTCCCGGCATGCACCAGGCGGAACGTGAGTGGCCGCGCCAAGTCGGCTCCCGCGGGCAAATTAATAGAGCGAGTGGAGCGATGGTCGCCGCCTTGTGGACTGGGGTGGTATCGTGGGAAAATCGTGGGAAAAATCACTACCTGAAAGGCCAGCTGGACTGGAAGTGGCCGCGCCAAGAGCGGCTCCCAGGGGCAACCTAAACGAGCGTGATGAGGCAGTGTCGCCGCCTTGTGGACCGGGGTGGTATCGTGGGAAAATCGCGGCCCAACTCGCCATCGGGACCGGAAGTGTTCGCGCTAAGGGCGGCTCCTGGCGGGCGAAATAAAGAGGCGAGAGGCGCGAGTGTCGCCGCCTTGTGGGCCGGGGTGGTATCGTGGGAAAATCGAGAATCCCAGCGGTGTAGTGAAGGCGCGGGCGGGGCGGGTGTCGCCGCCTTGTGGCCCCGACGGGTAATGAGGGGGAAACGCACAGTGACGACGGCAGGGGGATGGGTAAGGTCAACGGCCAGGTGGGGTGAGAAAGGTGGCGAGCAAGGCGGGAAACGGGAGGAGGAACGAGGCAAAGGGGGCCGAGCGCGGAATAATGAGCGGGCGGGGCGGCGAATAAGGTGCAGAGACGTGTTTCAGGGCAATGGAAAGGGCGGTGCGGACCATGTGAACAATAACGGGGGCGGGCGCCGCCTGGTGGCCCTCAGTGGCGAGCCGGCACATCCCTGACCAGCGGCCCACGGGGAGGAGAGGCCCAGGGGGCCGAGCCCGGGGACCACGACGCGGGGTCTGTGGGGGCAGAGTCCAGTGGCGGCGCCAGGAACAGCCATGGCGGCCCCCTGGGCAGGGGCGGGCCCGCGCAGAGGCAGGAGCAGCAGAGCCTGGTGGGAATTTGTGTCCAGAGCCTTGAAGAAAACGGATAGACTCACGTGTGAGTGAGACTAGGCCATCTGTCCTCACCATTCCTGAGAAGTAAGTCCACAACCCCTCTGCAGGGAACTTTGACTTTAAAATACTTGAATTTTTAATGGAAATAGTAATTTTATTTTTGGAAATGACCTAAGGAAATGTTTTCAAATTCAGATAAAAATCTTTATGTGTAAAAATGTTCACCGACACTTTATTTACAGTAAAATGATTTGAAACTATCTAAATAAAAACCCCCAAAATATACAAAATTAAATATAAACACTGGATACATACAGTGACACTTAGTAGCTTTTAATGCTGTGGTGAGCACTTACATTGCAGTGTTAAATGATGAAGTAGAATATAAAATTTTAGCGATGGATGTAAGCATCCTCTCCTTAACCCTTATGTGAGAGTAGAAGACAGTGTAAACAACAACTGTACACCGAGTGGAATATTATACAGCAGTGCAAATAAAACCCTCAAGCTGCATCCAAAATGTGGACTAGTCTGGCCTTCATACTCTTGAGTGACATTCAAGACAGAAACAGAACATGAGTTAATTTATTTAAATATTAAATACCAGACAAAATTAAAATCACGTTGTAATGATACATGCAGTGATACATGCCGGGACCTGTAGTGAAGAGCAAAGAAAAAAATTAGTGACAGCCATATAGGGGCTTCCTTATGGAGGAAGATCATGATATGATGTCACTTACATTCCTTGACTTATTTAGTGGAAGCTCATTTTATAATTCTCAAGCTACTACCCACCTTCTACACAGGCATTCTATTTCAAATTGCAAATATTGGGGGGAAAACTAGGAAGGAAACGTGCTAAGTCATCAGAGTACTTTTTGATACTGTTCATCCTATTTTATTCTACTCTTCACATTTTCTGTAATATACACAACTCCCTATCATTATCAGGACCAGTAACAGAAGCTGATGGAAACTCCATTGGTAAAGCTACCTCCTTGCTCCTTGGCAGGGGAAAAGTAGTTTTTAAAAAGTCTTAAGAATTCCATGTGGTTACAGAAAAACATTTTAAGACGACACATGGCCTCCCGCTAGCCACGCGGGTGAGGGCAGAGCAGCAGCGTTGGGAGTCAATGTCAAGGTCACCTCATTTTTTTTTTTCAGTGAGGAGGTTTGGATTTCTAGCCTGAACCTGTGCTCCGGCTAGCTTTTAAACCCAAATAAACAACTTTTGCCCCTTTCCTTCATTTTTAAATTTAGAAATTTATTCGGTTTAATCCACAGCTGTATATAGCTTCAATTAAAAATAAAGTGAAAACCAGGCATTACTTCAAAGTCTAGGCCCTTCCAGCTTCCAAATACAAGAGAGTTGTCTACACCTATAGGAGGAGCAGGACAAAATAATGAATGGGGCCATGCTATTTCATAAAACAAAATTTTATATAACTGAAAGCTCCTCCCTGTGACTAGTTCATTGCCTTTACAAAAAGGGGGAAAAAAGAATAGAACAGAGGGGCCTCCCTGCGGGTGCAAGGGGTTAAGACGCTGCACTATAAAGCTATCACCAGCCACTGCAGCACGAGTTCGATCCCTGTCCAGGAAGCTGACCCACATGGCACAGCAGACCTCTCCTGTCATGCCCACTGTTCCCCTCAGCAGTGTATTTCAGTCGATCTGCCTGTTCTGTTCCCCACTCTGTCTCTGGTGAATCCTCTCACAACCTCCCCCCTTCTCTGGCTTATACCCCAGTTCTTGTACGCATAAATAACTTTTTTTTAAAAAGATTTATTTATTTTATGCACACAGGAACTGTGGCATAGGCCAGAGATGTGGGGGATGAGAGGATTCATCAGAGACAGAGTGGGGAACAGAACAGGCAGATCTACTGAAATACACTGCTGAGGGGAACAGCGGGCATGACAGGAGAGGTCTGCGGCCATGCGGGACCCTCTCCGGTCAGCCGGGATTGAACCAGCTCTGCAGAGGCTGCGGACAGCTTCACAGAGCAGCGCTGAACCGCCTGCGCCACCAGGGGAGGCCCTGTTTTAAATACAATTCACTTTTTAAAGATTTATTTTATTTTTATACAAGAACCGGGGTACAGACCAGATGCGCAGGAGCGTGAGAGGATTCACCAGAGACAGAGCGGGGAGCAGAACAGGCAGACTGACTGAAATACACTGCTGAGGGCGGCAGTGGGCAAGACAGGAGAGGGCTGCTCGCCATGTGGGATTCTCACCGGCCGAACGGATCGAACTGGGGTGCAGAGGCTGTGGACAGCTTCACAGTGCGACCCTTGACCGCCTGCGCCACCAGGGAGGCCCTAAATACAATTCTTCACACAACTCACTTTATTTGCATTTAGAGTTAGGACATTCTACCTTTTGATTTTTAGACCGTAAGAGGTTATGGAAGAATTTTGTCTTTATTTATCCCGCAGGCCCAGAGGTGATCTTTTTTCCAAAGTCCGAGCCCTGAGCCATTGGGCGACAGGGCACCCCATCGCCTCGGCAGGGGCACATTTGCACCTTAAAGCAAGCAGGGGGTAGAGAAGCAGGAGACTTCCAAGAGCTCACCTGGTCATCTGGGGCGCACAAGTCAGGCTCCTGGCCAGAGAAAGTCCATCAGACACTCCCTGAAGCTTGTAGTCCACCCCCAGGCCTTGTGCCAACATAATTCCAGCTAATGAGCAGGTCACAGTGGGCTGGGGCAGGCGGGCTAGGGCAGGAGGACAGGCGGGTCTGTTGCAGGCTCCGGGACTCCCAGCCTTTCACCGACAGTGTCCACCGCAGCCAGACCCTAAAATATCTGCAAGTCATTAAAACAGCAAACAAGGTTGCTTAAATTTCTGGGAAAGATTTTTTATTTTAAATCATGGTTAAAAATCCCCTTACCTGAAGCTGATATAAAAGCAAGGTTTGGGGCCTCCAGGATGGCGCAGGGGTTAAGCACAGCACTACGAAGCCATCCGCACGAGTTCCATCTGATGGAGGACAAGAATGGAAAGACGGGGAAGGAGGCCTCACAAGCCTAAAACCTGACTCACACAAGGAGGTGGGGGTCAAGGAGAATCACATGACCATTAACCCAGCTGTGGAGGTCATGACCCTTAAGCACCAGTGCCTTGTCACTAGGCAGGAGACCCAAGCAGGCTGAGATGCTCTAGGGAGTGGCGCACAGGCCTGCGGGGAAAGATATGGAGATTGGGCCCACCCTGGAATCTCTGGTCCTTCTGTAGTGTTGCCTGTTACCCAACATCAGCCACAAGCAGCCACTCCAGGGAGGAGCGACCCCTCCCAAAGAGGAAAGGACTGAATCGGGGCAGTCTCTGCACAGGCTCGGGGCAGTGCTCCCACTGCCCACCTGTGACTATGCAGGAGCCTCTTTTCACCAACTCTCTCTCCCTCTGCAGGGCAACAGCCTCCTGCCTGCCGTGACCTGTCAAGGCCGCCCGCCTGCAACCATGTGGGCCTCTCTCAGCAAAACCTGTCCCTTTCCTTTTCCCTAATAAACCTGCTCTTCAAATAGAACTAATGTCGCTGTCTCATGGAGAAACATGCCTGGGGAAGTCACCGTGTGCCGCTGAAACGGGAGCTCTGGGGACACCTTCCCCAGAGTGAGCCCCAGGACCCGCACGCACTCAACAACCTACAACATTTTGGCAACCACGAAGGGACTCTACACGTCATCTGGTGCCAACATCCCATCCCCAGCCAGAAAGGTGACCCCCAGGGCGCCGCAGACCTCTCCTGTCTCCCCGCTGCTCACCTCAGCAGTGGATTTCAGTCAGTCTACCTGTTCTGTCCCCCACTCTTTCTCTGGTGAATCCCCTTACCCCCACCCCCGCACCTCTGCCCTGCAGCCCAGCTCTTGTGTTCATAAGTAAATAAATCTGTAAAAAAATAAAATAAAATAAAATAAAGCATGACTAAAACATCATTTACCTGGAGATCCTGAAATGGATCCTATTGCAAACATTAAAAAGCAACTGTTATGGGGCCTGCCTGGTGGCGCAGGGGGTTAAGCACCACACTGTGAAGCAACCCACAGGCTGCTGCAGAGTTCGATGCCCAGCTGGCCAGGGAGCATCCCTCATGGCGCAGAAGACCTCTCCTGACTCGCCCGCTGCTCCCCTCAGCAGTGTCCTTCAGTCAATCTGCCTGTTCTGCTCCCCACTCTGTCTCTGGTGAATCCTCTCACCACTCCCCCGCCCCCGCCCCCGCCCCGCATCTCTGGCCTGTGCCCCAGCTCTCGTATGCATACACAAGAAATCTTTAAAAAAAAGAGCAGCTATCACCCAAATACATTATGAGAAAAATGAAGGCTCTTGGCCCCACATATCATGTTTCTCTTTGCAAATCATGGTGCAACAAGGTGTGGCCCAGACTCTGACATCCCGGAGTCTCTTCCGTGGTGTGGTGGTTAGGGGTTGGGGTCCGGCCAAGCTGCAGAGACTGGGGGTGGTGCACGCCCCTGTCATCAACAGTGATGGCTGAGGCCGAGGGGGCGGGGCCGCGCCTGCGCAGAGCCCGGAAGCGGAGCCCCGGCGCCTCAGGCGGAAGCGCGTGGCCCCAGAGACTACATTTCCCACAAGCCCGTGCGCGGCCAGGGTGCCGTCCGGAGGCGCGTCCTGAGGGTGGCGTTGAGGGGCCTTGGGGAAGTGGGCGAGGCCCTGAAGACTCGGGGCGCAGGAACTGCTGCAGGGCCGCGATGGGAAGGCAGGAACGCGTGGTGTCGCCATGGACTTGGGCTCCTCACACTCCCCCTCCTCTGGGGCTCGGGCGCTGCCTCCTGGCGAGGGCGAGAAGGGGCAACTCCTCGGCGGCCGCGGCGGGGCAGCTCCACGGAGGGCGCCCCGGGGTCCGCGCTCGGCCGTCCCGGTCGCCGGTGAAGGGCGGGCTGGGTCGCTCCCGGGGGGGCTGCGCCTCCGCCCCCAGTCCACCCGCCCCCGCCGCGCTCGCCCCGAGTCCGCTGGAGGCCGCCAGGCCCGAGTCCCCGTCCCCTCGGAATGTTTCTTGAAAGGCCTGAGCGGGCGCGGCCGGCAGCGTCTCCTGAGGATCGCGACATGGAATTGCGGGCGCCGCTGTCCCGGCAGGCGCCTCCGACAAACAGCCCCGTTTCAGGAGTAATCGCCGCTGGGCCGAAAAATAAGCAAGTGCCGCCCAGGCCAGTAACACCACGAAATGCGTCCCTGGGCACACACACAGCCTGCCTCCCCATGCGCACGGTGTAAACACCCGCACTTCTTTTCCAACCGTTCTGTCATTCCTGACCGACGTCTCAATGTCTTCACATGTCGGATTCAATATGTATCAGCAACATGACAATGTGCGTGTGTGCGCGTGTAGGCCACGAGAAGGTCCCTAACAAGCTCAATCCCTGGCCAAGGAGGTGACCCAGCACACCTCTCCTGTCTTGCCCACTGCTCCCTTCAGCAGTGTATTTCAGTCGGTCTGCCCGTTCTGTTCCCCACTCTGTCTCTGGTGAATCCTCTCAGCACCCCCACGCCTCTGGCCTGTACCCCAGTTCTTGTGTGCATAAATAAATAACGCTTAAAAAAAAAAGATAGGACTAATGAGGAGCATTTCAACTGCACCATCATGAACATGGGTGCAGAGTCCTGAATAAACGATGCACACTGAATAGAAAAGGACCTTTAACAACTTTACCGCATGAACAACTGGGAGAACGTGCTGGAATTAAAAGGGAGACCCAATACATGAAAAACTCTCAATGCAAGACTCCAGAGTAGCAGAATCGAGGGTGAAAACCGCATGATCATAGCCACCCACGTAGACAAAGAATGAGACAACAGTTAACACTCTTTCATGACACAGTCACTCGGCCCAATAGAACTGGACACACTAGCCAGGACTGCAATCCCTAATATTAAGCTGTCGACATTATGCAGAGTTATCTAAAGGATCGGAATAATCCCCATCAAAATTCCAGTGACATATTTGAAGGAAGAGAGACCCCACCCCCAAAATTCATGTGGAAAGGAATAAAAAGTGATTGTGTGGGGACGCCTAGGGACGTAGACTCACAGGAGCAAGGGCCGAAGGATTACAAGTTCCACTTGCAAAATCCACGGTGGCCACGTCACCCCTTTTGGATATAAAGGGGAAACTGAGCAGTACCTTCTTCCAGATTTAATGTGATGCGTTATGCACACCTCCCGGGAAATGAACCCCAAGCCCTCGTCAGGAGATCAGGGTAAAACCATGGCCAGATGAAATATTCAACATTCTTTAATAATAAAAGCGATGATCAGCATGCTTTACATGTTATCCAGAAGAAGAAAATATACTATATATATATAAAAAATATACTTTCCATTAAACTATTAACTGTTCTTCCCAACATTTAATTAATCTTATTTATTAAATAAATTTTATTCCCAAAGATTTCATTTTGTTTTATGCTTGTCAGGCAGAATTTTATGTTCATTTTTATTATATTCCTATGCATAATGTGAAAATTCCTGCCAGAACGCAGAGGTAATTCATATGAGGGAAAGAGATTTTTTGGTGGGGGGGGGCAAGGAGTCAGACATTCTTAATTATTTAAAAAAAAAACACAAGAAACTCTTAGTGTCACCCTGTAAACCCTGTGAACGTTAACAACAAGGATTATGTCGCTATCCATTACTCCAAGGACAGAGACTGAAATTCAGCCTGGCCCACACACCCTAGATCATCTGTTGCCATCCTCCTTCCATTAAGTAAATAGAAAAATATACCCAGCTCATGGGTTGGAGGAATCAATGCTGTCAAAATGGCCATCCAACCTAAAGCAATTTAGACATTCGATGCAATCCCAATAAATATCCCAATGGCGTTCTTCAAAGAAACAGAATAAAGATTACTGAAGTTTATAAGAAAACACAAAAGACCTCAAAGAGCCAAAGCTTTCTAGATATTAAAGGGGGGAAATGAAAGTATCTCACTCCTGATTTCCAATTATACTGTAAAGCCAGAGTAGTTAAAGCAGCATGGTAATGGAACAAAGACAGACACACAGATTAATGGAACAGAATTGAGAGCCCAGAAATAAAACCACATGTTTTGGGACAATTCATATATAAGACAGGAGCAAAGTCCATACACTGGAACAAGGAAAGCCTCTTCAATAAAGGATCCTGGAAAATTGACTGCCACGTGTAAAATAATGAAACTAGACCATGATCTCACATCACACATGAAAATCAACTAAAATGGATAAAAGACTCAGATATAAGACCTGAAAACATCAAATATATAGAGAAAAACCTATGCAAAATGCTCCCTAACATAAATCTCAGAAACATGTAAAGGAGAAAGTAAACAGTGGATACTATATCAAACTAAAAATTTCCATATGGCAAAAAAGACAGTAACCCAAACAAAGAGACACGGTCTGAATGGGAGAAAATACTTGCACACCCTATACCTGATAAGGAATTAATATCAAAGACCTACAAAGGACTTATGCAACTCAACAAAATGAAAACAACCGAATCAAAAATGGGAAAATTAGCTAAAGAGTCACTTCTCCAAAGAAGACAAACAGATGGCCAATAGGCACATAAAAAAATGCTATCATTTATCATCAGGGAAATGCAAACCAAACCATAATGAGACATGACCTCACCTCACAACTGTGAGAATGGCCCATAGTTAAAACACACACACACACACACACGTACACACGCAAGTGCTGGCGAGGATGTGGAGGAAAGGACCCTGTTACACTGTTGGTGGGAGTGTGAACTAGACTAGTCTGGACCCTATGGAAAGAAGCATGCGCGTTCCTGAAAAGACTGAAAATGGATCTTCCACATGACCTGGCAATTCCGCTCCTAGGGATCTACCCAAAGAGCACAAATGAGGGGCCTTCCTGGTGGTGCAAGGGGTATATAGTCTCAGCACTATGAAGCTCTCTGCAGCCACTCTGTCCTGAATGCAATCCCTGGCCAAGGAGCTAGCCACATGGTGCAGCAGACCCTCCTGCCTCCCCGCTGCTCCCCTCAGCAGTGGATTTCAGTCAGTGGACCTGTTCTGCCGCCCACTCTGTCTCTGATGGATCCTCTCACCATCCACCTACCCCCCACCAAGCCCTGTGCGTACACACACACACCCCGCTCTGCCCTGCATCCCAGTTCTTCTGTGCATATATAAATATTTAAAAGATATCTTGATTCATGAAAATGTCCCCTGGCTCTTGATTTACAGGAAGAAATGATTGGAAACCATCTCAATGAAAACCCCAGGAAACAATCCACTCTACCTCTCAGACTTATCAAATGTGACCATGTTCAGTCAAGAAAGTGGAATACAAAATTCTCGAGATAGTGTTATTCCAGCATGGATAGAAAACAGGAATGAACTCACCTAGTGTGCAGTGGACAAGAATGGACTTGGCGTCCAGTGGAACACGATACAGCAGTGACAGCAGCAGGCTCTAGCTGAAGCCAATCCTGGAGATCATCTTGCCCACATCTTGTTCAAAGAGTCTCCATAGAAAATGAATCGAAGAGGACTGATTAATATTTCACATACCAGACAAAATAAAAATCATGTTTTCATGCTACATTTCCAAATACACCATTATGTGAGACCGTGTCGTGAACAGCATGGGGAATCGTTATTTTTGTTAAGATTTATTTATTTATTTATTTACACAAGCACTGACTGGGTACAATCAGAAGCGCGGGAGGGTGAAAGAATTCACCAGCACCAGGGTGGGGAACAGAACAAGCAGACTGACGAAATACACTGCTGATGGGTCAGCGGGCGACAGGTCTGTCGTGCCATGTGGGACCCTCGCCGGGGGCCGGGGATCGAACTAGCTCTGGAGAGGCTGCGTGGGCAGCTTTGCAGCCCAGGGCTCAACCGCTGCTCCACCAGGGGAGGCCCAGGAATCGTTATTGTAAAGGTCACCTATTGGTGGGAACTCAGAGAGGAAGATGATGACATGTGATGGTATGTTTCTTCCCCAGTTCATGGGAGTTCATGTTGTGATTCTGTGATTCTCTTCATGGATACGAACTGTGCTTATACACAGGTGTTCTAGGTCACAATTCAAAATAATGGAAATCACCCGAAAGAGAGTCAGCTAACTCAGAAAAGTGTTTCTCTGTGGATGAAAGATCATCATTGGCCATAGTTCATTTTATTTTCATCTACGGTTGAAATTTCCTAGAATGTACACAGCTCTCTCTGAGGATCAGAACCAGTTGACCCTAGCTCATGAAAACTCACTGCTGCACTTATATCCCCGATCCTTGGCAGGGGTAAAGGAACCAGTCAAATTATTTTCAAAGTGAATCATTCTATTGTGGTCATAGAAAAACTACTTTAAGGGTGATACTATGGCCTTCCTGCCAGTCAGGCAGGCTTGGGCAGAGCAGACTCACCTGGAGTGAATGTCAAGGTCACCTCATTGATATTACTGAGGCAGTTTGGGTTTCTGGCCCGAACCTAGGCTCCTGATCATTCATAAATCCAAACAAACACATTTTGCCTTTTTTTTTATTATTAAATTTAGAAATATATTCTGCTTAACTCAAAGCTTTATCTTGCTTTCATTAAAAAAGAGAGACAACAGGACACTCATTGACAGTCCAGAGCCTTCGCGCTTTCCAATACAAGAGTTCTGAAAGCTGTACATACCTATGGAAGGAAAAAGGCCAAATGACAAATGGAGCCATGACATTTCAGCAAACTAGATTTGAAATAACTGAAGACCTCCCCCCTCCCCCCGCTGCCTAGTTCATTGACTTTACCAAAAAACAAACCACAAAAAAATAGGACAATGTAGAATGAAATTCCTGTGTTCCAAATCAACTCGTCCCACATTTATAGCCATCCCCAGGGTCCCGCCAATGGCATCCTGTCATTTTCTGTCTCCTCCTAAAGCTCAGATCCTGATGATGGTAGTGGAGATTCCATGGTCAACAAGAAAGATGGTGGCAGCAACAAAAAGCATTCCACTTTTGTGGAATTACAGCCGTGCACTGACCCGGGCAGGCTTGCCATCCCTACGAAGGCAGAAGCATCATCAATTATTTGGGTGCTAAGACTCCAAAGAAGTAAAGAGGAAAGAAAAACACCTCTAGGAATAACAGAGCCAGGTCAAGGGGCCGTAAACATGCCAACATTAGGGTTCTCCACCACAGAGTAGGAGTAACATCTCTATAGTGTCATTAATGATCACTGGCTTCAGTCACCTCCAGCAGGTGCTCAGTAAATGCAATTTCTTTCTCCTTCCTCGAGGAGCCCAACTTCTCATAAAAGGGGACTGCAAGGTGCCGGAGTCCAGCTCCAACCGGGGCAGGGTCCCCTAAGGACAAGATGGCGCTGGCGAAATGGAGGGATGAGGGGAAGAGGGAATGAGGAGACAGACACTCGGTTGAGGTGCAAGTATGTCCTGATGAGGGTCTCAGGGGTCTTTATTTCTACAATACAAGCAAGCCCTGGGAGGACATAAGCATATGCATTAAAGCAGAAAGGTAACAATCATCAGGTCTTTCTCAAGGACAGCCAGGGGTCTATTTGAGCTCCTGCAGAGGTCATGACATTTATCATTCTTTGTAGTGAAGAAGGCACAAGTGCTAAACAAAGTGTCCTTAGAATAGTCATTTATCTTGAACAACCAAACAATCATCTTATTAATATCAAAGCTAGCAAAACAAAAACTTATGTGACTGACAACATCTCTATATTTACCACTGTGAACGATTAACTAAGGGCTCCGGGGATCAAAGGATGGAAGTTATGGGGGGGAGGGAAAGGAAAACAAAGGGATTTTTTTCTAACTAACCTATAAACTTAAGATTAACATGTAACCATAGGATCAAAGCAAAAACAGAAGGCTTTCATATAGAAATCATCATCTAATATTGTTTTAATAAACTATTGATTCAATATTAAGGAACCAAGGGCCTGGAGGACGTCAATGCCGGGCAAGCTGCACTGACTTTTCCCTAAACCCAAGCTCTCAATTAAGGGAGGAATTCTCCTAATCTATTAAAGAGTTTTTCCACCTATTACTCCCATACTTATCTCGTCAGCCTAGTTTCCATACCTAACTAAGATCAAGGGAAAACTCCTTTCTCTATAAGATTGCTGACTGTTGCTTCAAAGAACTATAAATATTTTACCAGGGATGATTATAGCTTTTGGTTCCCAGAACAGCTAATCCGTGACATATCAGTTGTTGTAACATTGATTATTTCCAAATGCACTCTTTGTGCTACCATGGTTATCAGCTCAGTCAGTCACAACATTGTTGTTGGCTTATTCTTGAACGCATACTTTAACAATTGCCATGACAATGGTCACATCCAGGGGAATCAGTCATAAACAAACGGGTAGGATCCAGCAGGAGCCAGCTATGGAGCCTCCTGACTTTTCTGGAATTTCCCCCATACCCGGACCTTGTCAGACGGCATGAGCAGCAGGGCCAGCGTCAGCCAGGAAGGAGGTAACACAAGTTTGACACACTACAACGGTTAAGAGGCAAAGTGGATTATCCACAAACTGCCCAGTTCCCAGGTGAATGAGTCACTGTGGCTGATGCAGCCCCTGAGGTAGGAATCTTCTTGGCACCCGGTGTCATAGAGAAAGATCTCCAGAGCTCAGGAAAGGGCGCTTCCCGTGTCTCCGATGACCCCCCATGAAGAACTTGGCACACCCCGTTGGTGACAGGGCCCGGCTGCACCCGCTGTTTCTCGGGTGGGCCCTTCAGTGACGCAGAGAGGGCCCTGCTCGCACTGCACGAGTCGGCTGATAACGCATGTTAGAAAACCAGAGACGAGCACCCAGGGTGCGGCGGCCGCGTGGCTCCTGGTCACTCGCGGCTCAGGAGAGCCTGGATTCTACTCCAGGGAGAGTCTCAAGGTGCCTCCTGAGGCAGTTTCCAGGTGTGAAAGCCCCTTCCAGGCTCTGAACGGCCACATCGGCTGCCCGGCAGCACGAGGGCTCAGACATGGGCCCGGCCGGGGCAGCGCCCCAGACCCCGCGAGGAACGCGGAGCCCCGGCCCTCGCTGCCCGCTGGGCACAGCTGCACCCGGGACACTGGACGCGGCTCGGCCTCCGCCTGCTGGACCCGGGGCGGGCGGGGGGGGGGGCCCGGGAGAGTGGAAAAGCCGTTCCCCGAGCTGCACTGAGACCCGCGGGGATAGAAACGCGCAGCCCGCGGGGGGGGGGGGGGAGGCCCAGGACCCGCCGGGGCGCCCTCGCGGGTCGCAGTCGGGAGCAAACGCCTCGGGAAGCGGCGGGGCCAGCGCAGGAGGGACCCGGACCCCTGTGTCCTGCAGGCCCCACAAGGCACCCCAAAGCCCAGTTCTCCACATGCAGCCCGCGCCGGGGCCGCCCCGAGCCCTCGTGCTTCCCTCCCTGGCCTCACCTGTCCGCTCCCCGCCGCCGGCTGCCCAGGACAAGCGCAGAGGCGCCCCCGCGGGGATCCTGGAGGACCAGGCTCACCTGAGCTGGGGGCCGGGCCCGAAGGACCAGGCTCACTCCAGCCGGAACCTCACCGCAAGTTGAGGGCCAGCGGGGCCAGGGGCCCGGCCTGGGAGAGCGCGCACGCGCGGTGGCGGCGCAGGTGCGGCAGGTGCTCGGGCGGGGCGCGCAGGGGCTCCCGGAGGCCACGCCCACCCGGCCGCAGGCGGGGGCGGGACAGTTCGCGAATAAACGGTGAGGTGTGGACAGAGGCCTCCCCCTCCCCCAACACTGTGCCCCCGCGTTGTCCGCCGGGCAGGAACACGGCAGGCCAGGCTGCTGGCATTTCTGGGAAAGATTTGTTTTTTAATCATTCTTAAAAATCCCCTCACCCGAAGCTGACATCAAAGCACGACGAGAGGCCTCCCTGGGGGCGCAGGGGTGAAGCACCGCGCTGTGAAGCCACCCGCAGCCCCCGCAGCACGAGTTCGAGCCCCAGCCAGGAAAGTGACCCACAGGGCCCCCAAGACCTCTCCTGTCTCCCCACTGCACCCCTCAGCAGCCGATGTCAGTCAGTGCACCTGTTCTGCTCCCCGCTCTGTCTCTGGTGAATCCTGTCACCCCCTCATCTCTGGCCTGTCCCCCAGCTCTAGTATTCATAAGTAAATAAAACTGGAAAAAAAATAAAACAAAGCAGGACTAAAACTGAGCTGAGCACGACCTGCACTGTCTTGGGGTCACGATGGAGAGGAGGAGCCAGGGACGGTGCGGGGGCTCCTGATCCCCAGCTCCCCCCACGCGGGCAGCGGCTGCCGTCCCGACCCGGTGCCCCCCAGGCCAGGGCCTCTCTGCCCGCCCGCCCTCCGCAGAGGCCGCGACCCGCAAGGCCCCGCCCGGCCCGTGACCCTGAGATGCCAGGGGGGCTCCAAGCAGAGCAGGGGCGCTTGCACCCCTCCCGGCCCCCCAGGATCTCCAGCTGCTGCACCCCCAGGACTCCCCGAACCCTCTTAGCACCCCCTGGCCCTGGCCACACTCGCCGCGGGGGAGAGGGACACCTGCACCCTCCGCTCACCCTCCCACCCCCAGGGGCAGATTGTACCCCGAGGACGCCCTGGGTGGAGGGGCCAGGTCACTGTCAGGGAGGACACCCCCTCCAGCCAGAGGCAGCCGGTGACCGCGCCCCCTGCCAGAAAATGCAAATAGCCCCCCTTCCTCCCCGAGACTCCCACAACCCCTGGGCCTGACGGGGAAAAGCCCGCACCTGCCCCCGGCAGAGCTGACAAGCCCCGGGCACAGCCTCAGGTGAGCCAGGCCCCGCCCACCCGGCTGCTTAGGCGCAAAAGCGAAAACTTTCAGAACCGTCGGTAGGGGGCGCCAGAAACCCCCTGGACCCTTCACACCGCCCCCCCACCCCGCCGCCCCGCACCCTCTACCCCCATTCCCGGTACCTTATTTCCAGCGGGGTTGCTCTGGTTCTTCCTCTTCGCTCCTTGCTCTACCGCAGCCTTTATGTTCTCAGCCCCCCAGGTCAGGTGTGCCGTGTAAGCCGGCCTCGCCTTCCCCCAGGTGCCCACCCCTTCCCCCAGGTGTCCCCCTTCCCCCAGGTGTCCCCCTTCCCCCAGGTGTCCCCCTTCCCCCACGTGCCCACCCCTGCCCCCACGTGCCCACCCCTGCCCCCACGTGCCCACCCCTGCCCCCACGTGCCCACCCCCAGGCGGCCGACGCAAAGCCCACACTCCCAAAGGCCCCCAGTTTTCCCAGCTGCAGGTTGCCACAAAGGTGTTCGGTGCAAACCCCGAAAGGAAGCAATCTTCCCTGACCCTCCCCCACCCGCCATTTGCTGTCTCCGGACAGTCCCCCCTGGTTTCTCTTGGCCTCGGCACCCCGCGGCCGTGGCCCGCACAGCTGAGCGCGCTCCGAGCACGACCTCACGACAGACGCCGCGGAGACCCGCTCCTTCCAGACAGGCGCCCCGAGGGCGGAACGAGGAGCCCGTGTGCAGGACCCCATGGTCGCTCCCGACTGCCCCCCACAGCCCCACTCCGTCTGGGCGGCCTCCGCGGTCCCGTGCGGGGGCGTCGGGCTCAGCGCCAGCCACACCCCACCCCCACCCCCTGCTGTGCGCGCACTGAGGTCTGAGACGCTCAGCTCTTGGGGGGACCGCCCGGCCCGGGGTACTCACTGCCGTCCCCGCCGCTCCAGGTCTCCTCACCGCCGCTGCCGGCGGCCCCTGCGCTCAGGCAGTTCCTATGCACGCTCCACCCCCAGGACCTCTGGACGGCCCCCCACACCCCGCCCCTCCCAGGGTGAACCACTGCTCAGTCGGGGCGCACCATGCCGTCCCATGAGGGGCGTGGGGGCTCGGGGGCCTCTCCCGGCTGCGGTCTCAGCACAAGCCACACCCCACGACCGCCTGAGGTCTGAGACCCTCAGCTCTTGGGGGGACCCGCCCAGCCCCAGGGGTACTCACTGCCGTCCCCGCCGCACCCGGCGGCCCCTGCGCTCGGGTCAGCCTTTTGCCGGTGGGCACGGCCGGGCCAGGGAGACCAGCGACCCGCGGGCCGCTCCGGGCCCCTCCCCGCCGAGGGCTCCCCCACGGGCCTCGTCCCCACCCGCCCCCTGAGGCTCCCCCGCCCTCGAAGCTGACGGGCTCGCCCTCAGGTGCGGTGAGGAGGCTCCGCTGCTCCGGGAGCGTCCGCAGCTGCGGCCCGCACGTTCGGGGCGCCCGCCCTCGGCGCCCGCTTTCGGCGCGTCTGGGCGGCTTTTTGAGACTCGCGCCTGCTGCGGAGAACCGCCCCCCCCCCCGCCGCTTGGGGCACCCCGACTCTCCTCTCCGGGGGCACAGAGGATCCCCTCGCTCCCCCCGCCCCGTCCCCAGCCTCTGGCGTGGCCGTGAGCCCCCGCCGGCCCGTGGGGGCGCGCCAGGCAGAGGGTGGGGCGTCGAGCTCCTGCTCCCCGGCGGCGTCTGCGGCTCGGGGTCCCGTCGAGTCTCCGCCGGCAGCTCCACCTCACCCCACCCCTAGGTCTCCTCCAGCAGCTCCCGGGCCGCGTCGGCTTTCTGGGGTCTGGGGCGCCTCCAGGGTCGTCCCCACCCACGGGCAGAGCTTGGGGGACGCTCACCCCAGACCTGCTCTGAGTGGGGCTAAGCCCGTCGGTGGCCCCCGCCGTGCGCACCGGCCCCCGCGGCGCCGGGTCGGGGCGGCAGAGAGGAGCCGCGCCCCCACCCCGCCCCACTCCCGCCCCAGGACTCCGGGGGCCGCGTTCCCGTGGGCGCCGGATCCTGCCGCCCCGGCCGGCTCCGGAGGGCTCCGGGCACACGGGCAGGGGTCCGGGGGCTCCCGGGGCTGGCGCGGGCCTCTCGCGTTCTCCCCGACATCGAGCTGGGCGCCCGGGCAGGGCGGGCAGAGGCCCGGGGGAGGCTCCCGGCGCCTGCGAACCCAGACTCTCCGCGCTCTCGGGCGGGCGCTGCGCGGGCGGGCGGGGACTGGGGGCGGGGGATGCGGGGCTGAGGTGGGGGGCTGAAGGGCGGGCGGGCGGACCTCCCAGCGCCCGGGGGATCTGGACGCTCACGGGGCTCTCTCCGCTGTTCCCGCGGGGTCGCGGCCGCTCTCGCCGCGGCTCTCGCTGGGGGCCGGAGCCCGCCCCGCCGCCGAGACGCCGCCTTATATGCTCCGCCCCGGCGCCCAGGTGCGCGCCCTCGCCCGCCCCGCGCCTCCCGCCGCCAGGCCCAGGTGATGCCGCAGGGGCCCTGGCGCCCGAGCCGGAGCGGCTGCCTCTCCCCCACAGACCCCCCCGCTCTGGCCCTGAGCCCCCCACGGTGCGCGCCCCGGATCTGCTCCGGGCTTCGCTCCACCAAGGATCACAGTGTCTTGTGTGTTTCAGGAGAGACCTTGGAAAAGTCACTAGTGCTCCGCTCCGGTGGCTGCAAACGCGGGAGATTTCCCAGCAGCTTAGGGGCTCCCCATGTCACTCTCGGAACCCCCCGCAGCGTAGTGAACCTCATGCGCTGCGCTCCGCGTGTTCTCATCACAGGCCTCCATTTTGCATTAAACCAAAATATTCCAGGGACCCAGCACATCGCCCCCCAAAATAAATCATCTCGGTTCCCATGTGGAATCCAATCTCCCGGCCCATTTCAACCCCCAACACCTGCTCCACTGGGGAGAGCATCTTCTTCCATCTCATCGGCTTCTCTCTTTGGCAGCTGTTCCTGACCCAGCTCCGCCTTTTCACAACCATGATGGGTTTAGTGTGTGCCCCTGACGGAGGACAAGAATAGAAAGACTGGAAAGGAGGAGCCCCAAGACTAAAACCTGACTCCCACAGGAGGTGGGGAGTGAGGGCAGTAACATGACCATTAACCCAGCTGGAGAGGTCGGGCCCTTAGGCACCAGCCCTTAGCACAAGGCAGGAGGCCCAAGCAGGATCAGATGCTCTAGAGAGTGGAGCACAGGCCTGAGGAGAAAGATAGGGAGATTGGGCCTCCCTGGAATCTCTGGTCCCTTCCTAGTTTTGCCTGTTACCCAACATCAGCCACAAGCAGCCACTCCACGGAGGAGTGAGCCCCCAAGGAGGAAAGGACTGTATCAGGGCAGTCTCTGCACAGGCTCGGAGCAGCGCTCCCACCGCCTACCTGTGCCTATGCAGGAGCCTCTTCACCAGCTCTCTCCCTCTGCAGGGCAGCAGCCTCCTGCCTGCCGGTGACCTGTACCAGGCTGGGACTTCTCACTGACTTCCCTCAGTGGAGGCCGCTCTCCTCAAGGCTTCCCGCCTGTAACCGTGCAGGCTTCTCTCAGCAAGCCTGTCCCTGTCCCTTTCCCTAATAAACCTGCTCTTTAAATATGACTAACGGCTCTGTCTCCTGGAGAAACTCGCCGGGAACTTGCCGCGTGCCACTGAAACGGGAGCTCTGGTGACACCTTCCCCAGAGTGACCCCAAGGACCCCACACTCCAAAAACCCCATCCTATGGCACCCAATGTTTGGTTTTTCACAGCATCAGTGAGATTTCTCCAGTTGTCTATCTTCATGCTATTGCAGCCTCCTTTTCTGGGAGGAGTTGTTCAGCGACTGTTTGGCGTCCTACATGGACTGAGGGGCCCAGGCCAAGGCTACTCTTTGATCTTAAATGGCCAAACCTCACATGAAATTGTAAGCAGATCCCAGAGCAAGTACAGTGGGCAGAGGAGCTCAGCCAGGCCCCACCCCAGCACCCCAGCCTCGAGACCCAGGAAAGTGGGCACCCCTGGGACACAGCCCCTTGGCCTCTATGTGCCAGTTAACAGCCCTGCAGGCCATCACAGTTGAAGAAACTGGGGCTCAGGATGCTGCTGAGCTGCTTGAAGACCCCTCTGAGCTGTGGAGTGGGACTGAGACCCAGGCAGAGTAGAAGCCTGGCCCCCACGGCCTGCCCTGCATGGGAGGAGACTCCAGGCCGAGCTTGCAGTGTGGGTTGGAACCCAGATTGTGTGAAGCCAGAGTTGGTGATTTTTCTGGTGCACCAACTGTGATAGCGAGAGCAGGTGCTGGCAACCTCAGCCCCTCACATCAGATCTGCCCACTCCCTGTTTCTGTGCAGCTGTGAACTTTGTAAGAATGGCTTTTACACTTTTTTTTAAAGATTTATTTATTTATACAAGACCTGGGGTACAGACCAGATGTACAGGAGGGTGAGAGGATTCACCAGAGACAGAGCGGGCATCAGAACAGGCAGACTGACTGAAATACACTGCTGAGGGGAGCAGCGGGCGAGGCAGGAGAGGTCTGCCGCACCATGTGGGAATCTCCCTGGCTGGCCAGGAATTGAACTGGTGCTGCAGAGGCCACAAACAGCTTCACAGCGCGGCTCTCAACCTGCTACACCACCGGGGAGGCCTGTTTTTACACTTTTTAATGCTTGGGGGAAATCAAAAGAATTTGTGGCAAGTGAAAATGATACGAAATTTACCCTTTGGTAAGTGATGGCTTATAGAAATGCAGCCACACCTGGGCGTTTGTCTATCACCTGTGCATTTGCGTATCATGTATGCCTGCTTTCCTGCTGCACCTGCAGACATGAGCAGTTACAGCAGAGATGGCCTGGCCTGGGAAGCCTGACATGTTCACTCTCTGGCTCTTTCCAAAAGGTGTGCCCACCCCTTCTAGAGGACATCTGACCAACAGGCAGAGGCCAAGGCCCAGGTGAGGAAGGCGAGCTGCTGGAGTAAACACCATGCTGTCAGCGCCACGCGGGCTCAGAGGCCGTGCAGCCCTCCTCCTGCTCCCCTGGCTTCCTGCCACGAGCTGCCGCTCAGTTGCTCCTTAAATTCGCTGGTGTTGGCTCTAATGGCTGCTCTTCTCCTGTGCCCACTCCTCAGTGCCAGGCATAGTCAAAGGATGTCAGTGTAGCTGACAATGAATGGGGGTGGGGGTGACTCCACTCATGCATTTGGACAGAAAGATTGTCCCGGAGCTGGCCAAGACCAGCAGGGCGCCACTCCGTCCATCCCCCAGACTGTCCACAGCCCGAGGCCCAGCTCCCAGTGCTGTCTTCCGGGCGGCTGCTGAAGGCCTCTGCCCTGAGGCATACTTCCCCATGACCCCCAGAATCACATCCCACCCTCCGAGCCTCAGATGCCATGTCCCTGGTGGTGGTGAGGAGGCCATCCTTCTGAGTCCCGAATTAATGGACAGCGCTGCCGGCTGTGATGGTAATCCTGACCCCGTGAGGAACCAGCCCCTTGCTCCAGGGCAGTGGGGCTTGGCTGGGGTCTTCCCAGATTCCTCTTCTAACCAGGAAAACCACTGGATGGGAGCCAATGCCTTAGTCAAACTCATCAAACCAAAGAAAGAGGGGTCCACAGACAGCCCCCCCTGGCAGCTGGAGGCCACAGACCCAGTCTCCCCACCTGCTCGACCTCTCTGATCTCATCCAGAGAACCCTGAGACCCCATCGAGCTCAAACAGTGCGAAAGAGCGGGACGCCCAGAGCGGGACGCCCACAACAGGCCAGTGGGGAAAGGTAGGTGAGGCCGGCCCCCTGCGTGGGGTCAGACAGAGGCTGAAGGTGATCTCAAGGACTCACCCTGGGGGCAGAGCCAGGGGGGTGGGGGTGCACACACAAGGGCAGGTGTGTCAGGGGGAGTGCAGGGCACTCTACCCCACAAAGACACACACACACAGGTCACTGGAAGAAAAATAAAGACCCACAGAGACACACAAAAACATGATGGGCTGGTTATTTTTAAAGATTTATTTATTTATGCATACAAGAGCTGAAGTACAGGCCAGAGGTGTGGGGGTGGGGTGAGAGGATTCACTAGAGACAGAGTGGGGAGCAGAACAGGCACAATGACTGAAATATACTGCTGAGGGGAGCAGCAGGGAGACAGGAGAGGTCTGCTGCGCCATGTGGGTCAGCTCCCTGGCTGGGGATGGAACTCATGCTGCAGTGGCTGCAGATAGCTTCATAGTGCTGAGACTTAACCCCTTGCGCCATGAGGGAGGCACGAGGGGCTGATTTTTGACAAAGGTGTAAAGTGCAATTCAGGAAGGAGTCTTTTCAACAAACAGTCCATGAGCAAAATATGCGCCTGCACCAAAGTCTCACACCTGGAATAAAAATGTACTGAAAATGGCTCATGAACCTAAAAGTAAAGCAAACTGTAAATATTTTAGAAGAAAACAGTCAGGATCTACAGTTAGAGAACTTAGACTTGACACCAAAAGCACAATCCATGAAAGTAATCATTAACATTGAATTTCACAAAATTTGAACTAGCTCTAGCAGTCAGGCAAGAATTCCATCACTTCCCACCGTCCTGTTCTATTGGGTCCTCAGGAGACTGGGTGACACCCACCCATACTGGGGAGGGCCATTTGCTTTACTGTGGGTTCCAGTTCAAATGCACATCTCTTCCAGAAACACCCTCACAAACACACCCAGAGTTTGACCAGCTGTCTGGGTGTCCTATGGCCCAGTCCAGCTGCCACATAAAATTAGCCATCACAGTAACTAAGTCCGAATAGCATTAGTGTGGGAATAAACGAACAAGCAATGGAGCTAAATTACCCCAAACCAAACCCACACCTAGATGGAAACCTGACAAAGTGGATGTGGCAGTACTACGAGAAAGAGCTGGACTGCTGAGCACAGGAGCTGTGATAATTGATTATTAATGTGGGAAAGTGAAATTACTTTCTAACCACCTACCAAAAGAGCTGCAAAATGGTCAAAATATGCAAAAAAAAGAGTTTTTGGATACTTATTTTGCACATGGGAAGATTCTAACAAGAGTGATAAAGTACAGTTGGGCAAGTTGCACACTGTGCAATCAGTCCTCAGAGGCACCATTCACAGTCCAGTCTGTTGTTAGGCCTGTGGAGTTCACTCTTGTTAAAACACGGCGTCCCTGATACAGGATCTCATTTATGCTCCAGGTTCCGTTTTCTTCATTGTTCTTTTCTGTTTTTTCAAAAAGATTTATTTATTTGTGTATACAAGAGCTGGGGTACAGGCCAGAGGGGGTGGGGTGGGGTGGGGTGAGAGGATTCACCAGAGACAGAGTGGGGAACAGAACAGGCAGATTGTCCAAAGCACACTGCTGAGGGGAGCAGTGGGGAGACAGGGGAGGTCTGCTGCGCCATGTGGGCTGCTCCCTGGCCGGGGATCGAACTGGTGCTGCAGAGGCTGCCTGCGCACAGCCTCATAGGTTGCATCTTAACCCCTTGCGCCACCAGGAAGGCCTCGTTTTCTTCATTTTTCAAATGAGGAAACCTAGGCTCAAAAAGACATGAACTCGGCCAGGTCACACAGCAGAGCGGAGCCAGGATTCACACCTCCTGCCCCCGGCCGGTCCTAGCAGACCAGACTCTGCACGCGGAGTTGGTGAGGAAAGCGGGGTCGCCCTGGTCCTCAGGCCCGCGTGCAGTTCCCGCCAGTCCCAGGACAGGCCTGCTCACCCCCCTGCAGGGCTGGAGGGCGCACGGAACCGGGGAGGCCCGGGGCCCGGGACCGTCGGTCCAGGCGGGGTCCCCCGGGACCAGCTGCGCCACCCCGCGCCTCCTCTCCCGGCACGCCCACGCAGGCCGGCTAGCGGGCGCTCTGGGGTTCCGCCGGCCCCGCCCCCGGCTTGGGCGTGGTCACGCGGTCACGTGGCGGGGCGCCCCGATTCCCCCCAGCCCCGCCCCGCCCCCACCCCGCCGCCCCCGCACTGGCGCCCGCCGCCCCCCGCTCCGGAGCCGACCGCGCCGCCGGCTGAGGGCGCCTGGGGTCGGGTCGCGCCTCCGAGCTTCGGCTGCTGAGGTCGGCGCGCCACCCGCGCGGGGCTCGGGGCGCCGGCTCGCTGCGCGGAGGGTCCCCGCCTGTAGCGGCGGCTGCACCGGCGGCAGCCAGCGCCTGAGCGCCCCGAAGCAGCAGCACCATGGATCTGTCCTTCATGGCCGCGCAGGTAACGGGGCGTCTTCGCGGTGCGCCCAGGGCCGCCAAGTTCGGAGAGGGGTCGGGGCCACGGTCTCGCCCCCCGCCCCGGGCTGGACCTGAGGGCGGGGCGGCCAGGGCTGCGCTCTCCGGGCGCCGGCGCCCCGTCCTTTCCCGGAGCGGGGTCCCACCTGGTGCGCCCCGGGGCGCCGGGCGCCGCTGCGGGGGTGGGGCGGGCCGTGCGCCCCGAGCGCGGGGAGGTCCGGCCGCGGACCCCTCCTCGCGAGTAGGGGGGGCCCGGTGCGTCTCCCCGCCCTGCCCATCCCCCACCTGCCTCCCCGCGCTGGTGTCGGGGAACCCTCCGGCGGGCGCCCGGGATGCGGGAGACCTCGGGCCGCCGGCGACCTGGCTGTTCCCGGCTCTGTGCCTTCGCGAGGCGCCAGGGAATGCCGCGGGCGCCCCCATTTCACTTTTCTCCCTTCTGCCTGGTGAGCACAGCCCCTGGCGCCCCGGGGAGCCCGGGAGATGCGCCCCGAGCCCGCCCGGACCTGGCGCGCGGCGCTGCCCTCATCCTTGTTTGCTTTGTGCTGAGCCTGGAGCCCCCCGAGCCTGCCGGGCGCGCCGGTACCTCCTCCCCGGACTCGGCGGGCTCCCAGCTCTGCCCTCTGCTGCTGGGGACACCCTGGAGTCTCTGGGAGGGTTGGGCGCGCTCCGCCTTCACTGGCCGAGCCAGAACAAAGGCGCGCGCTGGCCTCCTCCGGGGGTCGGTGGCCTCTCCGGCCGGGGGACCCGCATGACCCCGGCCTGCGGGGGTGGGGGGCGCGTGCGGGGCGCGTGGGGTCTGGAGAGTCGGTGCCGTGTGCGGCTGGTCCTGCGGGAGCCCCGCGCCGGGAGGCCCCTCTCTGCCCCGGGGTGTGGCAGGTGCCCCACTTGCTGCTGTTTTTCGTGTTTTTTTTTTCCCTCTCCGAGGAAATAGAGTTAGAGGGACGCTCCGCTTCCTTCCCTCCCCAGCTTCACTGTGGTGGGAGCCTGCTTAGACAGTAACAGCGGAATTCAGGCTGTGTAGACAGATTTCCCAAATGCAGGCGCAAACAAGATGCAGAATCCCAAGTTTACTCCACAGAACCAGGTCCCACCGCTGGCAGCCTCTTAGCAAGATTTCCAGAAAGTTAATTGCTCTTGTGGCTCGCTCTCTCTTTTTTCCCCTAATTTCCGTCTCTTGTTCCTAAATCCTTTTGTAAATAACGTCCTGTGGAAATCATTTTAGATCGTGGTGACCTTAGCTACGTAAATGACGAGGCTTTGTCAGATTTGTTTCTAGACCAGAGGAGCTCATACAAGGTCTGTCTCTGCCCTTCCCTCTGGATCCCACCGGACAGCTTGTGTTTCCATGGTTACAAGATAAATTGATCACTACCCACCCCTAGGCTGGCTAGAGCATCATATGTTGCTATGGTAACTTGACAAAATAAACGTAGAGGTTTTTTTCCAGCATTCGTAGGCAGAGCCTGCAGAGATTGGATTTGTCCTTTTCTTATTTTGTTTACTATTCTTGTTTCATGTGGTCAGTTTATTCCTGTCAACAGATGATTGGGCACTGATTACACATTCAGCGCTGAGCTGGTCACCAGGAACAGGAACAAGAAGTGCCAGCAAATGTGTAGACCTGAGGTTTGTTGGGGGCCAGGGGCGGGGCAAGTGCACACATTCTTACGCAAATCCTTCAAATCTGTGATGCAGGCCCTGTACCCCCATTTCACAGATCAGGAGACCAACGTCCCAGATTGAATACTTCGCCCAGGACACACCATTGGTCAGGAGAAGTGGGTTTCACATCTGGGTCTCAGTATCTGCACAGGTGCTGGGTTTCTGCCTCATTACTTCATCTTGAGAAAGACACTACCTAAAGGGCAGGGGAGGCATCTTTAAAACTGACTCACCTCTTCTG
Organism: Talpa occidentalis; assembly: GCF_014898055.3. Classification (NCBI taxonomy): domain Eukaryota; kingdom Metazoa; phylum Chordata; class Mammalia; order Eulipotyphla; family Talpidae; genus Talpa; species Talpa occidentalis. Next base: position 97,390,485 of record NW_023601104.1, on the reverse strand, counting down.
CGCCACCCCAGAAGTGCTCTTCCTGTGGTGCGTTGTGCTGGGAGGGAGTGCTTTCTGGTGTTGCTCTGCTGCCCTCACCCACCCCAGCCAGGAGGGCAGGATGTTTACCCTTATCTGCTCATTAATCAGGGCCTGGCCGCAGTGAGTGCTCCCCACACATTTGAGTAGGGGCTTGGTGCCTAGCCTGGACTTGCTATCGGGGTGCACCTAGAGAGCACAGAAGCCAATGACTAGGTAGGATACCCAGTTTTGAGAAAACAAAGGTTTTGTAGCAAATCAGTTGGCAAAGATAGCAGGAGAAAAATTCAAATCTGTCTCCCCAGTTAAGAGGCATAAAGTTCTGTGGGGTTTGGCGACTGAGGTTAAGAAAGGAATTCAGGGCCTCCCCTGGTGGTGCAGGCTGTTGAGTGCTGTGCTGTGAAGCTGTCCGCAGCCTCTGTAGCGCTGCCGGTTCAATCCCCGCCAGCAGGCAGGGGTCCCACATGGCGCGACCTCTCCTGTCTCGCCCACTGCTCCCCTCAGCAGTGTATTTCATCAGTCTGCCTGTTCTGTTCCCCACTCTGTCTCTGGTGAATCCTCTCACCCTCCCGCACATCTGGCCTGTACCCCAATTCTTGTATAAATAAATAAATAAATTCTTTAAAAAAAAAAAAAGAACAAAGGAATTCAATTTTATTGAGTAAGGAGTGAGCTGAGGGAGAGGAAATTTGAGTTGACTGGAGTTCATTGGCTAATTCCAGGGCAGCTCACACATGGGAAACACAGACTGGCTTTGCTTCAGATCACTGGAGCTTTGAATTTCTGTTGGTGGCCCCTCTCCTTTGGGTTGCCCCCCCTTTACACTTGGGTCTTCCAGTTCCAACCTGCCTGGAGCTCAGCTCAAGGTTAGTTGTTTCTGCGCATGCTCCAATTGTGTGATTTTTTGATAAGGCCTGTGCTTTGATCTGTGAAAGCACAACTCAAAGGGAAAATTAAGTTTTTTTCCCCCTCTTGTGCCCTAAGGTCTGAGAGCAAGTTAACCTCAGTTTTACAGTGGCCACGGTGCATGTGAGCAAGTCACTGCCCCACACACCAGCAATGGGCAGATAGAAACATCGGTGCCTCCACCCACTTGTTCCCGCTCCATGTGAGACGCTGGGACAGGGGTGCTGGGGAATAAAGTTGAGCGGGATATAGACTTTCTTACTGGGGCTTACCAAGTATTAGGGAAGTAATGGGACAGTGATTCCCAGCGGGGGAAGGGATCAAGTGCTGGGCCTGGCACAGCCTGCCATCTAGTAGGTCTTCCAGAAATAGCTGTTAAATGATCAGATGAGGGTGAGGCAGGGTAGATGTGCCAGAGAAGACAGTAATAGAAGACTGACTTTGAGGTGCCCTCCCTCCTGAACCCCTACCATCACGGGGGCCTGGAGGAGGGGGTTCTGCTGGGTTCGAGCTGCCTTCCCCTGGTGCGCATGTGCATGATAGTCCGAGGGAGGGGAGCCCTGAATACATTCACAGATTCCTTCAGGGAGTCCGAGGGGGTGAGGGTAGGAGAACCTGGGAGCTAAGGCCAGGTTACAGAAGAGTGAGTGTTGGGGTGAGAAGTTCGGACCTGATCAGTAGGCGGTGGGAGTCAGTGCAGGTTAAGGAGCAGGAATACTTCACAGGGGAGCAAGCTTTGTGACTTGGAAACTCCTGCCCAGAGAGGCAGAGCCAGAGGAAGGTGGGGGCTGGGAGTGCTCTCTTCTCAGACTGAGTGAATGAAAATAGCTTGTGACTTCATTTAAAAGTATTTTTAAAAAGAAAAGAGACCAGATTAGGTGACCCCCGCCCCAACTCAAGCCTCATTTGTCTTCTGCCTGTTATGAATTGTGATTTCTGTTTATGCCTTTAAAAGACCGTTTTAGGATATAAGCGATTTTACAAAGATTTCCTTCTCAACAGCTAAGCACTGGACACTCTTGGATGTCAGGAGCAGACATCCATTATCCAACAAATATTCTTTTGCAAATGTGCCATCCCTGGCACTGGGACAGGGCCTGTGATTAAGGGCTTACAGGAGGCTGTGGGCGCTGAAGGTACAAAGGCTCAGCTTGCAGCCCCACCTCACCCTGAGCCCTGGAGGCATGCTGCACCGTACCCCCACCCTGGAAACACTCCAGGCCCTCTCTGCCCAGTCCCTGAATCGCCAGATCATCCGGAGGGTTGAACAGTGGTCTGGGGCATCCTTTTCTCTACGGCTAGAGGCGGCCAGGAGGGCAGGCTGCCCAGGCCCCCAGGGACAGGGAGGAGGGGAGAATCACAGAAACTGTGGACTGATCCTCCAATCCCCCCATCTCTGAAGGTGGCTCCATCCCTCCTTCCCCTCCCTCCTGGCCATGCACACTCACCACTAATCAGGAGGGGGATTCTGATTCCCCTCCCCTTAAATCTGAGCTGGCCTCGGGACTTCCTTGACCAAGGGAATGCAGAGTGAGTGCAGCCTGGGACTTGGATTAAGCCTTTAGGAGCCAGCTGCTTCCTCTAAGCACCCTGGGAACTCTTGTTCTGGGGGAAATCATGTGGAAAGAAGCACGGAGCCCTTGAGTCTGCAGGAAGGGAAGGCTTATTTAAGGAACCTACTGTGTGCTGGGCCAGCATATGGGATGAATAAGAAGGACGAGCAGTTTCTTAATTATCCCATCTACTTCCTCATGGCCTCCTTTTATGGGGTATTGCGGAGTAAAGCTCGTGGGAATTTTTGGTAGTCTCACTGGTTCTACCTTCACTTCTGCCAAGTTAAAACACATCAGCTTTATTCATTTAAAATCAAAAAGTGGCTTCCAAATTCTATGAATTTCCTTTATACCTAAAATATCCATGAGTGCCTGTGCAAACAAGGCATCCACTGGTATTCTGGATTCTCCTACTTTAATCCATATTTTCTCCTCTTAGGCCCTTTGACAAGTCTTATTTACACCTTCCAACTGAACACTTGGTTACCAACATCTGCAGGGAAGCCGGAAATTATCGTTAATTCGCTCCCTGTATCTACCAAAAATTGGGTACACACTTCACAACCACGAATAATCACATTTAACAACACATACACTCAAGTGTCACCATTTACATTATTTACATTGCTCATATAGGTTAGGTGTTTATCTATCTTATCCTTGGCCCTAGGCTGTGATTTCCTTGCCTGCTGCTGTTTGTCGGCCTTCCAGTCCCTTGGGCGAATGGCTTTCTTATTTTCATTCCCTGGAACTGTCGTGTTATTGCCTGCATAGGTTGGCCGCCCCAAGGGCGGCCCCAGCCATTTTTTCGTCCGTGAGCCTCCACCCCACGGTTCAAACCGTGCCTGTGGTAAGAATGTTGTTTGGGCCTTAATGGCATTGTTGCGCCCTATGTTATTTTGCACTGCCGGTTGTCTTTGTCCTGCTCTTGCTGGGCGAATATTTGAAAAGAAGCTCACAACCCTGGTTTCTGTTGTGCCCGCAAATGACAAGCGCAGCCCCCAAGGAATCAAGGACAGCCGATGCAAGCACAAAAGGGAGTTGAATGCAGACTCGAGTCTGGACTCATGACACCCATTGATGCAGCGGTGGATGGCGAGAGCCCCGAACTGGGGAACAGGAAGGTTTTTTAGGGTTACAAGCAGGCTTAAATTTTAAAACAAGCTGGCAGTTACTCATTGGGTACTAAAAGGCTTTGTAGGTGTGGGCACAACTCAGACTCAGTTGATTAGCCAGGGATGCCGTGGTCTCCCTATTTGGTCGTCTCTTTTTCTGTTGGCCACCAGGGTGGTCCGAGAGGGTGAGGCGAGGATGAGACATAGTTCAAGAACATTGCATCATCTTTCAGGAAAGTGAAACCTAAACCTAGAATTCTAAAATGGTGGTTATACACACAAAATGGTGAAACAGTGGTCAAGCGCGTAACAATCCAGTTCCACATTACGGCTTTTTTTTTTTTTTTTTTTTTGGTAATACAGCTAAAAATAAAAGAGACATAAAACATAAAACCTATAATATCAGCATCACTATATCCAAATGTAGCGAAAGCTGCACAACCTTATAACAAAGAGGTGTGTATTGGGTGCGGAGGACCATGAGTTGAATGTTTTGCAGACGCTGTTTAATAAAGCGGACCAGCATATTTAAGATGCAGGGGCCAAAGGTTAAAGCTAGAAGAAGTAATACCAGAGGCCCAGCTAGTGCCGTAATCAGAGTGGTCAGCCAGGGGGTGATGCTACACCAGTTTTCAAACCAATTCTGTCGTGACTCACATTCATGTTTTCGTTTTTCTAATCCTTCGCCAACTACGGCCATGGATTCCCTGAAGACCCGTGTATGATCCGCATAAAAACCGCACTCTTCCCCTGACACCGCACACAATCCACCCTGTTGTAGAAATAACAAATCCAGGCCGCGGTGGTTTTGGAGAACTACTTCTGACAAGGAGGTTAGAGATTTTTCCAGATGAGATATGGATTCCTCCAGGTGACCTATGTCCTCATCTATGGCTGCCCTGAGATCCGCCAGCCCTTTGTACTGGTAACCCAAAGCTGTGGAACCAGTAGCCACTCCCGCTACACCTAACCCAAAGAGGGTGGCAATGGTAAGGGCGGTTAAGGGCTCTCTTTTGGTACGTGGTAGGGACTGTTTTTCAAAAATATTAAAACCTCCGATCCCTCATGATAGTAAATTTTTGGAAACAACCTGACATGCACTCAGAATTCTCCTGTAAGATTGACAACCTCGCCGTGTACACAGGGACTAAGGCCTGTCTGCGAATGCGCCCACCAACCTGCAGCATAGAACCTATTGCTACTGTTACTGGAGGTGATAGCAAAAGTCTGGCTACATGGAGCCTCAGCAGTGCCTCGTCCTAAACAAGACCCAGACCGCTGTACCTCCCTAAGAGTCAATCCTTGCTTAGACTCACTAGGGGTCTTTTTCCATGGACAAGACGAATAGTTCGTGGTAGAATTAATAGGTAACACCAAGGCGGTAGCTTCATAAAAAAGGAGCTGTCGCTGCATAGCATAACCAGCAATATTGGGTGGCATTAGGGTTGGTGATATTAAGTACTTTTTTTTTAATTTTATTTTTATATTCCCCATACAATTGCAACCCCCTTATTTTGACCCCAATCCCTCCCCTCCCCGCTCCCCACCCTTCATAGAGTGTCTCTGGTTCATAGTTGTTTGTTGATTGTGATTTTTACTTTCTTACAGTTATTCATTTTCCTGGTCCCTTATTTAAGTTTTCTAGATTCCTGCTATGAGTGAGACCATCCGGTATTTTTCTTTTTCTTTCTGGCTTATTTCACATGATCCCTTCCAGCACCATCCATGTTGCTGCAAATTGCATGTATTTATCTTTTTTGAATGCTGAGTAATATTCCATGGTGTATATGTACCACATCTTCTTGATCCAGTCATCTATTTTTGGGCATTTGGGTTGTTTCCAAAGCTTAGCTATTGTAAACAGTGCTGCTATAAACATAGGGGTGCAGGTGCTCTTTGGAGTTGATGTTTCTGTGTCCTTTGGGTAAATACCTAGGAGTGGAATTGCTGGATCCTATGGAAGCTCTATGTTTAGTAGGTCCAGAAATCTCCACACAGCTCTCTATAGTGATTGGACCAGTTTGCACTCCCACCAGCAGTGCAGGAGAGTTCCTTTTTCTCCACAACCTCGCCAACATTTGTTGTTGCTAGTTTTTTTAATATGTGCCATTCTCACTGGTGTGAGATGGTATCTCATGGTAGTTTTGATTTGCATTTCCCTGATTACAAGTGATGTTGAACATTTTTTCATGTGCCTGTTGGCCATTTGTATTTCCTCTTCAGAGAAGTTTCTTTTTAGCTCTTCTGCCCATTTTTTGACAGGATTATTTTCTTTGTTGTTGTTGAGTCACATCAGCTCTTTGCAGATTTTTGTGATCAGTCCTTTACCATTAGTGTTGTGTGCAAAAATGTTCTCCCAGTCGGTGGGGTTTCTCTTAGTTTTTGTTATTGTCTCTTTTGCTGTGCAGAAGCTCTTTAATTTGATGTAGTCCCAGCTGTTGATCTTTGCCTTCACTATCACTGCTTTGGGTGATGTGTCTGTAAAGATGTCTTTGATGTGCATATCACGTAGAGTTTCACCTATATTTCCTTCTATGTATTTTATGGTTTCAGGTCTTATGTCTAGTTCTTTAATCCATTTTGACTTGGTTTTTGTGTATGGTGTGAGGTAGTAGTCAAGCTTCATTCTTTTGCATGTAGTGACCCAGTTTTCCCAGCACCATTTATTGAACAAACTTTCTTTGCTCCAATGCATATTCTTTGCTCCTTTGTCAAGTATTAGTTGACCATAAATCTGTGGGTTTATTCTGGATTTTCTATTCGATTCCATTGGTCTGTGTGTCTGTTCTTGTTCCAGTATCATGCAGTTTTGATGATTATGGCTTTGTAGTATAGTTTGAAGTCTGGGAGTGTGATGCCTCCATTTCCTTCTTTTTTTTTTCAGGAGAGCCTTGGCTATTTGGGGTTTTTGGTGATCCCATATGAATTTCATCAATAATTGTTCTATTTCTTTGAAGAATAACATTGAAATTTTTATTGGAATAGCATTGAATCTGTATATTGCTTTTGGTAGCATGGCCATTTTAATAATGTTTAGTCTTCTAATCCATGAGCAGGGGATGTCTTTCCATTTCTTTGTGTCTTCTTCTGTTTCTTTTAACAGTGTTTTATAGATTTCTTTGTATAGGTCCTTTACCTCTTTTGTTAGATTTATTCCCAAGTATTTGATTTTTTTTGTTTTGATATTAAAAGGGATGGTTTTTTTATTTCTTCTTCAGATTTATTGTTTGTATATAGGAAGGCTACTGACTTTTGCATGTTGATTTTGTATCCTGCCACTTTGCTGAACTGATTGATGAGTTTAATTAGTTTTTCTATGGAATTTTTGGGGTTCTCTATGTAGATTATCATATCATCTGCAAATAGTGATAGTTTGACTTCTTCTTTTCCTATTTGGATTCCTTGTATATCTTTCTCTTGTCTTATTGCTCTGGCTAGGACTTCCAGTATTATATTGAAATGCAGTGGTGAGAGTGGACATCAAGACAGATCTTAATGGAAATGCTTTCAGCTTTTCACCATTGAGAATGATACTGGCTGTTGGCTTGTCGTATATGGCCTTTATGTTGTTGAGGTATGTTCCTTGTATCCCAAGAATTTCAGGGGCTTTTATCATGAATGGGTGTTGCACTTTGTTGAAAGCTTTCTCAGCATCTATTGATATTATCATATGGTTTTTATATTTCTTTTTGTTGATGTGTTGGATAATGTTGATTGATTTTCGGATGTTGAACCATCCTTGTGTCCCTGGAATGAATCCTACTTGGTCGTGGTGAATTATCTTATGGATACATTGTTGGATTCTGATAGCTAAAATTTTATTGAGGATTTTTGCATCAGTGTTCATTAGGGAGATTGGCCTGTAGTTTTCTTTTTTTGTGTTGTCCTTGTTAGGTTTTGGTATTAGTGTAATGTTGGCTTCATAGAACGTGTTTGGTATTATCCCTTCCTTCTCAATTTTTTGGAAGAGTTTGTGAAGGATAGGCACTAATTCGTCTCTGAATGTTTGGTAGAATTCATTTGTAAATCCATCAGGTCCTGGGCTTTTGTTTTTGGGGAGGTTTTTGATTACCATTTCAATATCGCTACTTGTAATTGGTCTGTTTAGGTGTTCTATTTCTTTTTTATCTAGCTTTGGGTGATTGTAGAGTTGTAGGAATTTGTCCATCTCCTCTAGATTGTTGAACTTGTTTCCATATAACTGTTCATAGTAGTTACTGATTATTCTTTTGATTTCTGCTGTGTCCATTGTGATTTCTCCTCTTTCATTTATGATCCTGTTTATTTGTGCTTTCTCCTTTTTTTCCTTTGTGAGCCTGGCTAGGGGTTTGTCAATTTTATTTATTTTTTTGAAGAACCAGCTCTTGGTTTCATTGATCTTTTGGATTGTTTTTTTAATTTCTATTTCATTTATTTCTACTTTGGTTTTTATTATTTCTTTTCTTCTACTGGTTTTGGGGTTTTTTTTTTGTTATTCTTTTTCTAGATCTTTGAGCTTCGAGATTAGGTTGTTTCTTTGAGTTCTTTCTTGTTTCTTGATGTGAGCCTCTAGTGCTATATATTTTCCTCTTATTACTGCTTTTGCTGCATCCCATACATTTAGGAAATTGGTGTCCTCCTTGTCATTCAATTCAAAGAATTTTTTAATTTCTTCTTTGATCTCATTAGTCCAGTGGACTTCCAGTAGTGTGGGTTTCAATCTCCATGAGGTAGGAGAGTACCTTGCCTTCTTTTTATGGTTTATTTCTAGTTTGATGCCTTCATGGTCAGAAAAGATGGTTGGTATGATTTCAATCTTGGTGTATCTGTTGATGTTTGTCTTGTGCCCCAGTATGTGCTCGATCCTGGAGAAGATCCGTGTGCGCTTGAGAAAAATGTGTACTCAAATTTTTTTGGGTTTAGTGTTCTGTAGATGTCTGTTAAGCCCCAGCTCTCTAGATCCTTATTTAGAGCTTTAGTGTCTTTACTTATTTTTTGTCTCGTTGATCTATCCATTGTTGATAGTGGTGTGTTGAAGTCTCCCACTATGTATGTGTTTTCTCTGATGTCTGTTTTCAGAGATGACGGTAGTTGTCTGATATATTTTGGTGCTTCTTCGTTTGGTGAATATATGTTAATGAGTGTTATATCTTCTTGAAGTATTGTCCCCTTGATCATAATGTAGTGACCATTGGGGTCTCTTTTTATCTTTTTGAGTTTGAAATCTGTTTTATCTGATATGAGTATAGCTGCTCCTGCCTTCTTTTTTGGTCCATTTGTTGTAGGATTGTTTTCCATCCTTTAACTTTGAGTCTGTTTTCATCTTTTGCAGCTAAATGTGTTTCCTGGAGACAGCAAAAGGTTGGGTTTTGTTTCTTAATCCAGCCTGCGATTCTGTGTCTTTTTATTGAAGAGTTTAGTCCATTTACATTTAGAGTTAGTATTGATATGTTAGCATCTGTATTTGCCATTGTGTTTGTCTTTCCTTTGATTTTATTTATTTATTCTTTTAATAACTTTTTTTGGCCTTCTTTTGTTATTCGTCCCTCTGCAGTTGTGGCTTTAGGACTCCTTGTAGTATTTTTTGGAGTGGGGGTTTAGTCGTAATGAAATTCCAGAGTTTCTGTTTGTCTGGGAAGGTCCTTATTCCTTCTTCATAGAGGAAGGAGAGCTTTGCGGGATAGAGTATTCTTGGTTGGCATTTGTTTTCTTGGAGTCTGTTGACTATGTCCCTCCACCCTCTCCTTGCCCATAGTGTTTCTTCAGAGAAGTCTGATTGGTTTTCTGATTGGTTTTCCTTTGATTGGTTTTCTGATTGGTTTTCCTTTGAATGGTATATTTTTCTTCCCTCTTGTCAGTTTCATTATTTTTTCCTTGTCTTGGATTCTTGGGAGCTTTACTATTATGTGTCTTGCTGTATTTTTCCTTTTGTCATGGAAGTTTGGTGTTCTTCTTGCTTCTTGTTTATCAGTTTTCAGCTCCTCCTTCACGTTTGGGAAGTTCTCTTCAATTATTTCCTTGAATATTTTCTCTGTTCCTACATCTCTCTCCTCTCCTTCTGGGATTCCTATAACTCTTATATTTCCTTTCCTCATGGAGTCAGATAGTTCCCGAAATCTTTCTTCAGTCTTTTTCCTTCGTACTTTTCCTTCCTTTTCTGTTTTAGTTCTTTTTATTTCTGTGTCTTCAAGAGTACTTACTCATTCTTCCATTTCATCTATTCTGCTTTCATTGCTTTTCCCAGAGTTCTTTAGTGCCTCCATTAATTCTTTGATCTCCTGCATTTCTTTTACTTCCCTCTTTAAGGACTCAATTTCATTCTTCTGGTCATTAATTATTTTTCCCTTATCATTGTTTTCCTTTATGACTTCTGTCAGTTTTTTAATCACGGCAATTTTAAATTCTCTTTCTGGAAGGCTCAGAAGTTCTTCCAAGTTACTGTTGTTGCAATCTGGTAGGTGGTTTTCTTTTTGTGGTGTGCTTTTTTCCTGAGGAGTTGCTGGGTTGCATGTGGTTTTTCTACTCCCTACTGCCTGTTTTCTAATTTGCCATATTCCTTGGAACACTGTGTTGCTGGTACTGGCTGGCATCTTGGGTGAACTTTCCCAGCTCACCTCTGGCTCCTCAGGTAGCCTTCTGCTGGTTTCACACAGTCTCCACCAAAGAAAGGTCCCTGTTGCAAGATGGCGATGCAGGGGATGTGCTCCCCTGTCCTCCCGGTCTGCCCCAGGGTGGGTGCTGCTCCCCTCTGGGCTGGGACTGCAGGCCAGAAGGGACTGGGTGTGGGCGAGCCTCCTAGCTTACCTCTGGCTCCTCAGGGAGCCTTCTGCTGGTTTCACACAGTCTCCACCAAAGAGAGGTCCCTGTTGCAAGATTGCGATGCAGGGGATGTGCTCCCCTGTGTTCCCAGTCTGCCCCAGGGGTGGGTGCTGCTCCCCTCTGGGCTGGGACTGCAGGCCAGAAGGGACCTGGTGTGGGCTAGCCTCCTTGCTTACCTCTGGCTCCTCAGGGAGCCTTCTGCTGGTTTCACACAGTCTCCACCAAAGAAAGGTCCCTGCTGCAAAATGGCGATGCCTGGGACCCGCTCCCCTATGCACCTGGTCTGCCCCAGCGGTGGGTGCCGTGCCCCTCTGGGCTGGGACTGCAGGCCAGAAGGGGCCTGGCATGGGCGAGCCTCCCAGCTCACCTCTGGCTCCTCAGGGAGCCTTCTGCTGGTTTCACACAGTCTCCACCAAAGAGAGGTTCCTGTTGCAAGATTGCGATGCAGGGGATGTGCTCCCCTGTCCTCCCGGTCTGCCCCAGGGGTGGTGCTGCTCCCCTCTGGGCTGGGACTGCAGGCCAGAAGGGACCTGGTGTGGGCTAGCCTCCTTGCTTACCTCTGGCTCCTCAGGGAGTCTTCTGCTGGTTTCACACAGTCTCCACCAAAGAAAGGTCCCTGCTGCAAAATGGTGATGCCTGGAACGCGCTCCCCTATGCACCTGGTCTGCCCCAGCGGTGGGTGCCGTGCCCCTCTGGGCTGGGACTGCAGGCCAGAAGGGGCCTGGCATGGGCGAGCCTCCCAGCTAACCTCTGGCTCCTCAGGGAGCCTTCTGCTGATTTCACACAGTGTCCCCCAAAGAAAGCTCCCTGCTGCAAAATGTCAATGCGGGAACGCAATCCCCTGCGCGCCTGGTCTCATATTAAGTACTTTAAAAGAGGCTACTAACAATTCCCACAAAACATTTTTGTTGTCACAGAATTTCCCAATTGGGGGGGTCGGCGTGGGGAGTACAAGCGAGGGAGATCCCGATGAATTAACCTGCAGCGGAGTTTGCAAGGATGGGCCAGGGATATTCAGTTTGTGTACCTTCTGGTCACCGATTGTTGCAATATTGGGACCTACAGGGACTGTCTGTACCGGCTGAACCTGCAGTATTATCTGTATCATACTGCCATGCCACGGCTTCTGGTAATACATCAAGCCCCATGTTAAGCCACTAGTCCACCGCAAGTCTTGCAGACCTTTGTCGGTAAAGGTTAGCTTCAGTAAATTGGCCTGTGGGTGTAAAATCTCCTGTTATATGGGTGAACGAACTGGAGAGTTACTAGGTCAGGGGAGGTTTTCCATTTCCACTCCCTGTCATTGGTATCTACACAACTCCAGTCAGCACAGAAATAATCTAGGGCAGTACCGCAAGTTTTGTGCCATTTACCAGTCTTGTACCCTGGACAGGTAAAGAATCCATTTGACCGCATCGTTTGCCTTGCCCATACTTGATGCAATGTGGACAATTCATCGAACCCTCCCACCATTTGTTCTAAGGAAAAATACAGTTCAGGAAACCAGGTGCGCGGAGGCCTAATTGCAGAAGTCTGATTCCAGACTTCATAGCTCTCACCGCTTCGGATGATCCACATGAGGTTCTTCGGTTCGTGGGGGTTGAACTGGGCCCCCGGAAGCAGTAGAACTAGGCACATCCAGCTGAGGACCGACATTATCACAGGGAAGCGCTCGAAGAGTCAGCTTGAGCGGGTTAGTTGGATGTTTTCAGGCTTGCCACCGCTGCTGAGAGTTGTCAGCCGGCCCCGCCTTGATGTGAGAGTGATGAACCCAGGCCACAGTGCCATCCACCTTTAATGCAGTGGGTGTGGTCAAAATGACAAGATACGGACCTTTCCAACAGGGTTGGAGGCCACGGCCGTCAGTCTTATGCCAGTGAACAAGGACACTGTCCCCTAGCTGGAAGCTGTGTGCCCGGCCAGGAGGGTCCTCCTCCTTCCTAGAGCGCCTTAAGGCGGGGCCAAACTTCCCGATGAGCCTGTTGCACAGCACATACAGAAAGAAGTTCACAGTCAGTAGGCAAAACATTGGGAAGGTGGGCATCATGGAGAGTAGCTGGGGGGCGCGGTCCCATAGATAATTTCAAATGGGGACCACCCCAACCGGTAAGGGGAGTTGCGAGCCTGAAAAAGGGCATAGGGAAGGAGAGTCACCCAGTCCCCGCTGGACTCCAGAGTTAATTTAAAGTTTCCTTTAATGCTCTATTCATTCTTTCTACCTGCCCTGCACTTTGAGGTCTGTAGGTACAGTGGAGTTTCCACTCCGCCCCCAAGACCGAGGCCACAGATTTGGATACCTTTGAGACAAAGGCTGGTCCATTGTCAGACCCTATGGTCAGCAGAAAACCAAAACTAGGAAAAATGTCCTCCAGGAGGACCTTGTCCACTATGCGGGCCGACTCACCCTTTGTCGGGAACGCTTCTGGCCATCCGGAGAATGTGTCCACCAGGACCAGTAGGTATGGATAGCCAAGTTTACCTGGTCTTACCTCAGTGAAGTCTACTTCCCAATGGACCCCAGGGCGTATTCCTCACGGCTCTTTCCTGGCTCGCTTATTGTCGGGGCTACATTTACCAAGGCACACGACTGGCAGGACGTCACAACCTGCCGCACGATGCCGATCAAGTCCCTAATATGAAGATTCCACTGTTTTATTAGGTCCAAGGTTTTTCTTTCCCCCAGGTGCGTGGCACGATGTAAACGTTGGACAAGATCAGTAGCTAAATGTGTTGGCAAAATGGGCTTGGCTTCCCTAGTATACCACCAGTCGTCCATAGGGAAAGGATCTGGCAAGGACTGGATGTAGTCAATGTCCGTGGCACCATGCTTGGGATCTGCCGGTAATTGCGGACACTCTGGGTCCGGCAGCTTTACTGGCAGGGCATCTGTTGGCATTAGGGCAGCTTGCCGAGCCACCTCATCTGCCTTTCTATTACCTTGTGTAGGAATAGAGGAATCCTTTTGATGTCCAGGGTGGTGCATGATGGCCAGTTTCAGTGGTAGCCAGATTGCCGTCAGGAGATCCAAAATTTCCTGTGTGTTCTTGATGCCTTTGCCGTCTGCAGTTAGAAGTCCACGCTCTCGATATATGGCCCCATATATGTGGGCTGTGGCAAACACATACCTGCTATCTGTATACACAGTCAAATCTTGCCCCGACGCTAGGGTAAGGGCTTTAGTCAGGGCAATTAGATCAGCCTTCTGAGCTGATGTCCCGTGCCGTAGAGGCTGAGCCCATATGATCTCCTGCATGATACCACTGCCGCCCCTGCTACCCTCCGCCCCTCGTGGATGAAACTGCCCCGTCTGTCAACCAGACTAGCCCGTCAGGTAGGAGGCTATCTTGCAAGTCTGGTCTTAGCCCTTAAACCTGAGCCAAGATATCGATGCAGTCTAGGTGAGCTTCCAGGTCTGGGGCGGGCAGGAGGGTGGCAGGATTTAATCCCGTGGGTGGCACGAAGATAACTTTTTTCTGGATTGAGCAGTAAGCTTTGATAGTGCGTAATGTGAGCATTACTTATCCATCTGTCCGGGTTCCCGGAGAACTCCCTCTACTGCGCGCGGGGTGGTTATAAAAGTAACCTGTCCCTGCACTTTTGCCGTTTTTCATGGAGGGAAATAATACACAAAAGATGTGGTAACTGAAGAGGATATTCTGTTATCTCTTGAAATGGTGTTAGCTACAGTCCAGGGCCTGTGGGATCCTTCTGAAAGATCTGCAAGAAATCATCAGAAGTTTTCCCTCCCCAGAGGCACCCAGCACTGCTTGGAAGAGAAAAAAATCTAAGCATTCTGGATATCTGCTACTTAGAGGATGTATTTGCTGGCCAGTGACTGCTCTTTTCGCTTAAAGCAAGAACTATCATTAAAATACTAATTGCCTATTATCTTGCCTGTTTTTGACTGAAAGGCCTATCTTGTTATGCTTCAAATTCCCACTTAAAATATGTAAATATTTTATCATTCTAATTAGACTTCCTTCTGGAGAGAATACAATGGTGTGTTTTTGCAGGGGTGTAATGCTATCTCCTTTGCTGGTCTGTTAGCTGTAACTCTTTTGTTAGTTTGGTGGTTGCTTTAGGATTGTAGTGTATACCTTAACTTATCACAGCCCCTGTGTAAGTGATATTATGACACTTCACATACAGTATAAGGACCTTTCAACAATATACTTCTGTTTCTCTCTTGTCAGCTCTGTGCTCCTATTGTTATACTTTGCACTTTCACGTTATAAATCTCACGTGACGTAGTATTTATTTTAGTTAAAAAGTCAGTTATCATTTAAAGAAATTTAAGTAGTAAGAAACAATTCTTTTTTTTTTTTTTTTTTTTTTTATAGAGGCATGTTATTTATTTATTTGTTTGTTTGTTTGTTTTTGTTTATACATGCACTGGGTACAGTCAGAAGCGCGGGAGGGTGAGAGAATTCACCAGAGCCAGAGCGGGGAGCAGAGCAGGCAGAAGGACCGAAGTACACTGCTGAGGGGAGCAGCGGGCGGCAGGAGAGGTCTGCGCGCCATGTGGGACCCTCCTCCGGTGGCCGGGGAGCAGCCGGGGATCGAACCAGCGCCGCAGAGGCCGCGGGCAGCTTCGCAACCCAGCGCTCAACTGCTGCGCCACCGGGGAGGCCCAAGAAACAATTCTTTTTTTATTTTACCATATGGTGGTTATTCCTGGTGTTCTTTATTATTTTATGTTGAGCTATGTTTCTCTGTGGTATTATTTCCTTTCTGCCTTAGGGACTTTAACATGTCTGATAGTGAAGAAGTGCTGGCGATACATTCATTCAGCTTTTGTGTGTCTGGGAAAAAAGTATTTTCTTTGGCCTTCAGTGTTGAAAGTTATTTTTCACTGGGCATAGGATTCTAGCTTGACTGTTTTTCAATATAGGTGATCCTCTTGGCTTACAGTTTTCAGCTTTGTAAGTGTGCAAAAGCAATAACCCTTGAGTGATTGAGTGAAGTTGTGGGCCGTTACTCTCTCGTGATGCAAGTGGCGGCAGCAGTGAATCAAAGCCCCAGCCAGTATTTTCCACTTCACTATATTTTCAACTTATGATGCGTTAATTGGGATGCATTCCTGTTGTAAATCAAAGAACAGAAGATCTGAACAGTTAAAAGCCCTCACTTCATGTAGTCACTAGGCTTTTGGAAACAATTATTTTAAAGAAACTGACTCCTCAAATAATGTTCTTTCTTCCAACATTGACTGGGATTTTTTTCTCATCAGCTTTATGATGAGAACACTGAAGAAATTTGTTTTCTTTTTATTTGAGGATTTTAAAGTACAGAATCTGCTGTACTTTAAAGAGACTGTCCCACCATCTTCCCGTTCATGCTGTATCCAGTGAGAAATCTGCTCCCATGCTTTGTTTCCCTGAATATAATGTGTCTTTTTTTTCCCTTTGGCTGCTTTTATAATTTTTTCTTTCTCATTGATTTGAGGACTTTGATGATGATGTGTCTTAGTGTAGCTTTCTTTGCGCTGGGGATTTGGGAATGCCCCACATCTGTGAGTTTATATTTTTCACACTTTTGGGAATTTTTATGCCATTGTTTCTTTGCCTGCTTTCTCTGCACCCTCTCTTCCCCACCCCGGTGTGGTGGCCTGCTTGAAGTTGGCTCGCAGCTCTCTGATGCGTGTTCATTTTCTTGCTCACTTACTGCACAGAGATGGAAAACTCCTGGAACCATGGTCGGAAAATCTTGGTCCAGGTTCTCTGTTGTGTCTCCCTGTTGTGTCTCCCTGTGTGTGACCTGGACAAGTCACACGCCTCCTCCACCCCCCACCGTCGATGGTGCCACCGATCACACCCCTGCCGCCATGTCTGACACTGTCATGAACCAGGCTCGGCTCAGGGCTCGCTCGGCTCAGAGCATGTCAGTCAGCAGGGCCATGGGCCGCAGAGAATGCACCATCCCAAGGGGCCATACCGGTGGGAAGGTAACACACCCCCAACACTGAACAGGTCCAGGGGATCACAAGGCAGGTTCTCAAAGTGGCTGCAGGCAGGTGCCTGTAGTGTGAGCCGTCCCTGGCTCTGGTTCAGCCCAAGGCTCAGCTCCTGGGGTGGCTGCTGCAGCAGCCTGGGCCCATAGAATTGCCACTTATTGTACGCCAACAGCAGTGGGGTGCAGGAGCAAAGTCTTCTACAAAAGGTGAATCTGCTCAGCCTCCTGATAAATGGCCCCGGGTGGTCCTGCCTGAGATCAGGAATGCCGAGTGCTGCTGACGACATTCTGCCCCAGGAGCATGCGGCCTCATATCCCCGGGACCTCGGAGAAGAGGAGCATGCAGGCTCCAGGTGCCTCCTTTATCTACATTCGGGTAGATAGGACTTGAGGGATTGACTTCTCAGAGCCCGTGGCCCTGGGATCTCTCTAACAGGACTGAGCGTAACATGCTGGGTGCCGGGTGCTGGGCTCTCTGCTGAGTGTGCTATCACAGCCAAGCCTCATGCAGCCCTCAGAAGCAGAAATCAGTTATGCCCATTTTTCAGATGCAGTAACTTACACTCGGGAGGTGAAGTAACGCAGCGCTGGGCTGTGAGCTGGCTGCCAGGCGCCCCTGCTTGTCCCTGTCAGCGACTGGTGGTTTGCCTGCTGTGTGTTTAGACCTGGGCTCAGCTCCAGGAGAGAATCAGAGCAGCAGGGCAGGCCCCACACCTGCTATCCAAAAGTACAGCGTCCCTGTGAAGCCTTTCCGGAGCAAAATGGCATGAAACAAAGAAGCAATTGCCATTCATTATATGGAAAATATCCTGTGCGTTCCCAGACCCTCAGAATAACCTACCAAATCATACCAAATAACACATCAAACTTAAAATAACACACATGTAGTAAAAGCAGGAATGCTGTGGTAAATACACGACCTGTGGAAGGTGGGGCCGCTCGCGCGCCCTCGGCCTGGCCTGGCCTGGCCCGGGAGGCCAGTGTGGGGCTTTGTCCGTGCTGTTCACCTTTTGTCGTAAAAGTGAAAGTCCCCTTCCAATTTCTTTTGGTGCGTGAGAACAGGCACTAAGGTAGGTCTTTCGTAAAAGCGAAGTGGCACTGAATCAGGCTTGGGGTCTGGGCACCCCCAGGTTCTGTCTCGGTTCTTGTCTCGGCGAGGAGAGAAGTCACCGTTCAGACTAGAGTTTGGCAGCGAAGCAAGAGATTTATTGACAGATGAGAAGTAGGACAGGAAAGTAGAGTGGGGTCCCGAGTGGGCTGCTGCTGAGGGGCCTAAGCAGGTGTTTATATGGGTACAGTGGTGGGTGGGGACCTCGGGTGTCTCGGTGCCATGTCTCTTGCCGATGGGTTGGGGCCCGTGGGTCTTCCGGGTTCCTGAGGCCCAAAGAGTCTCCCCGGTTACCTGGGCAGCTTTCCTGAAACTGGCTTTGGCCCGTGCTTTGGCATTGGGTCATTGTGCTGGGTGCTGAGTACCCCACTTTTACTGGGTTGGGGGCACCCTGACTCCCACTAATTGTCCTTACGCAGATTGATCAATGCACTTGGGGCGAGGAGCACCCTGTTCCTGCCTGCTGCGCCCATTTCCTCACCTCATTCCACATCACGTGGGCTTGCTAAAGTCGGGGCACACCTGCCATTGGCATCCCTCCATTCCCACCAGGCTCTTCAGTTTGCAAAGCAGACTCAGAAACCAAGGAGCAGAGAGAATGGGCACCCCATAGCCACATGGGATGCCCACTTGAGGGGCACAGCAGGAGCTAGAAGTAGTGCAGGAAGGGAAGCAGGTGGGAGATGGGCCTCCCCTCAGTGGAAGACTCAGGAAAAGGCTGGGGGCTGGGAGGTGGCCAGGAAAGGTTTCCTGAGCTCAGCTGCACCCGAGGGGGGCTCTGTGTGCAGGGGCTCGGCAGGAGGGCGCGACACCACAGATGGATGGAACAGATGCCGTGTCCTCTGGCACACACCCTGGAGCACAGCAGAGGTGTCCAGACTACAGAATGAGTGAACGATGCCGTGGGCCTTCCCGCCCCACCCAGTTGTTCCCAATCTGCTTAATTCACTCCGTAGCTGTCCCCTGGGCCCCTCCCCTGGGCCTGGGCCCTGCCGGTGTTGGGAGAAGAGGGAACCAGGACAGCCCCCGCTACCGAGAGGCCAGCCTTTCGGTGCAGGAACAGGGGAGCCAAGAGAGCTGACAACACTCAGAGTGGGGTGGCCTCAGAGGAGGCGTTTGAGCAGTCTTCGGTGCAGGGTCTTCCAGGAAGAGGCTTTAGGGCCTTCTGGTTTTGCTGACCTTGCACATGTGAGCGCACCGTAGTCGCAGCAGCTCTAGGGGGGAACAGGCTGGTCGGTCGGGGGTTTCTATAATTTGGGGCGCTAGCTAGTGCCAGTTCTGTCCAATTTAGGGTATATAATGTTTGATGTTGGGTCAGTGAGGCCTCCCAGAAGGGAAGGAGGGCATGGGCAGAAGTGAGGTCCAGGTGTCCCTCCCAGCTGTTCTCTGGAACTTTCAGTCTCCAGGCTCTGTCCCAACTCCAGCTAACCAGCAGGTCAGCCTGACATTTTTTCTTCAACCGTGTGACACAGACCCCCTCACAGCCATATTACACACCATGTCCACTGCCCACACAGCACCAGGATGTCTCATGCTTGCTAGACTCACTCTGAACTCAGGCCCAGGATACTCCCATGTGGGCATTCAGGGGTCTGTGCTGGAGAAATTGCCCACGTGGGGGTGCTGGCCCCTATTTTAGCAGGAAACACTGAACAGGAGGATGCAAAAGGCTGAGGCGACAGTCACACACTTGCACCCTGCAGCCCCTAGTGGAATCGTGCAGAGCCTGAGAGTGAGGCACGGCTCCGGCTCAGGGTGCGAACGCAGAGTTTATTAACAAAGGGGAAGTTGGGGAAAGAAATGGGTTTCTGTCCCGACCCGTGGGATTCATAGGCATGAAAAGAGAAGGGCTAAGGATTGAAATGAGGGACTTGAGACAACTTGATGCTAGCGGTTGCGTCTTTATTTTTTCTTTACCTTCTCTTACTTTTCCATGTCTTTCTTTTCCTGGTCTTTCTACCTTCCCTGGCCTTCTCTCTGCTCCTCTCGCAGTAACCTCTCGCAGTATCCTGTCTACTCTCTCGTGGTTCTCTTCTTATACCCTGGTAGCTCCTCCCATCGTACCTCCCGGTCTCACGTGATTTACAGGAAAACGCAGTGGTTTCTCAGAAGGCGAAATGGTAAAGCAAAACTTCACTCATCGCGTGCATGGGTGTCCCGACCCGCGGGATTCGGAGGCACGGAAAGAGAAGGGCTGAGGATTGAAATGAGGGGCTTGACAACTTGACGCTAGCGTTTGCTTCTTTATTTTTCCTTTATCCTTTTCCTACTTTTACATGTTTTTTCCTTTCCCTGTCCTACTACCTTCCCTGGCTTTCTCTGTGCTCCTCTCTTAGTACGTTTCTCAGTCTCCTCTCTCAGAGTCTCTACCCAGTATCCTTCCCACAGTCTCCCTCTCGAGGTCTCCTCGCCTCATCCTCCACGCAGTCTCTCTCCTCCTCCTCCACGCAGTCTCTCTCCCTATCCTCTATGCAGTCTCTCCAGTCTCTCCCGTGGTTCCCTTCTTATCCCCCCTCGCTCCTCTCCTCGTACCTCCCAGTCCCATGTGATTTTTCGGAAGCGCAGTGGTTTCTCCGAAGGCGAAACAGAAACCGAAACCTAACTTCAGTTTCATGGGCAACACGGCGCGTGCTCCAGGCGGCTCCGGACATCTCCCCCTTTTTTCTTTTAAATGAGACACCTGGCCTGTCTTAGGTTGGCATATTCCTTGACCAGCCTTACCCATCATCGCTAATCCGGCGCACTTGGTCCAGACCGCTGTCTTAGGTTGGTCTGGACGGGCTACGCTCTTACCCGTCTTTGGCTTTCAGGTTCCCTAGGGCTAAGTTGACCCATCCGGGTGCTACTGGGGAGTCCTGGTCAAGTACCATGGCGCCAAGTACTTGCCTGACCGCGATAGCACGTTCTTTGTTTCACTTCCGTAGCCGACGGAGAAACCATATGCTGAATGCACAAAAAGCCAAGAGCTAAGGCTACCACCCTGCCCCAAGCTTGCAACTCTGGGAGGAGTCCTCTAAACCAGGCAATGAGACCCTCACCCGTAACAGGGGTAACACAAATAAAACGGTACAGAGGGTTACACGGTATGTGAGCAGTTAACAAAAGTGTGTCTATCCCTTTTTACATTAGAGCTGTCTGCTGATTAAGCATAAAAAGTCCATTTCGTAAATGTCCATTCATATCTTGCTGTGTTGATAACGCAGAAGCAACACTGACAGCTAAATTGTTTATAGTGTCAGCACTTGCAGCAGCTTGCGTGACAGCAATGGCGGCAGCAGCCGTAGCCGCGGCCACCACTATTGAAACGGCGACAATAGCTGCAGTGATGCCAAAATCATGTCTCCTCCTAGGTAGAACAGGAAAATGAAAGATGTGCAGAAGCATCCATGGGCATGATTAAAATAGAAGGTAGACAAACAATCACCGCCCTCTCTACACTCCGGGCCCAGCAGGCCGAGAGGGTGCAGGGCTCCGCTGAACAGTTCAACACAGTTGCATTTCCTGCATTATTGGAGAGGACAAGAAAGAAGGGAGGGGACAAGCAGACAGCAGCAGACAAACTCTCTGACCCATTATTCTGGACACTAACGGATTGTTCAAAGGTACTGTTTGCAGAGTAAGTGCCATTATATAATTTCACCTCACCCTGGCCCACCAGGGCAAAAGGGCACCAGTCCAGACATGAACGATTATTACATACACAAATATCCTAACAAAGTCTCACATAATCATACAAACTAGCCCAAGCTTTCCAGGGTCTAATAGCTTCGTAACACCACTTATTAGCATTTTCAAAATGCAAGCTGTCTAACTATCAGTAGGGAGGCATCAGTGTTACCTAGAATTCGGCCAGCTGCAGTCATCAGTTTTGCTAGGAACTCCACATATGGTTGTCGACCCTTGAATGACCTTTGTTAATTGAATGTCAGCTCCGCCTCTATCTCCTATTGCCTTATTCCAATTGGCACTGTCGACCTGATCCTGCTCCAGAAACCACTTACTAGTGATACTAAGGGTCTCTACAAATCTTTTAAGAATTTTTCTTCTAAGAGGAATGTCGGTTCATCCCACAGGCCGATGGGGTTCAGGAACACGGCAGAGGGGCTGGGGATGAAAAATGCGTCTACTCACTTGGCTGGAGGCAGGAACACACACACTTTATTACCGAGGGGGCAGGGATATATATATGAAAGTCTGCGCATGCTCTTTTCTTGGCTTGCACATGTGCTTTGGTCTGCGCATGCGCTTTACGTGGCTTGCACATGCGCTTTTTGTAGCTTTTGCCTTGTGCAAGCACTTTCCATGGACCTTGCAACTTCCTGTTAAGATTGCATCAGATTTGTAGTTCTTTCGGTTGGCGGAAGCAAACACTACCTCAGGTCCCTCTGTCAGCCAGAAAGCAGCATTGCCAAGGCGGTATTGCCAAAGGTTACTAACAGTGGAACCCCAAACTCTTTTAGGAGAGCTTCCAGGGAAATAACTAACTGCCCCTTGGACATTGAATTGCCCATGATCCCAGCTACCTTACCTTACTTGCCGGCTCACCACAGCTGGTCCTTCAGCGGTTCCTTTGTTCTTTTTCGTGCCCCACGTTGGGCGCCACCTGTCCCAACCCGCGGGATTCGTAGGCACGAAAAGAGAAGGGCTAAGGATTGAAATGCGGGGCTTGAGACAACTTGACGCTAACGGTTGCTTCTTTATTTTTTCTTTACCTTCTCTTACTTTTTCATGTCTTTCTTTTCCCGGTCTTTCTACCTTCCCTGGCCTTCTCTCTGCTCCTCTCTCAGTAACCTCTGGCAGTATCCTATCTACTCTCTCGTGGTTCTCTTCATATATCCTGGTAGCTCCTCCCATCGTACCTCCCAGTCTCACGTGATTTACAGGAAAACGCAGTGGTTTCTCAGAAGGCGAAACGGTAAAGCAAAACTTCACTCATCGCGTGCATGCGCAACACGGCGCATGCTCCGGATGGGTCCGGACAGTTTCTAAGGCCACAAATGGTCACCCGTCCTACCCTAGAGAGTGCCTGCAGTGTCCAGTAGTCCAAAGCAAAGGCTGCTTATGCAAGATGTCACTACCCCTCCAATGCAAGCCTGGGGCTGGTGGCATACTGGTCAGCGGCAGACCAGGATCCAACTCACAGTGGCAGTTAAAGGTGCTCAAGGTGGTGCTGATGAGGTCACCCTGTTAAAGGGCAACCCCGATATGATATAGGTTGCCTAACTGAGTCCTCACCCACTTGCTTAATGGGGATTTATTAATGCTAAACTGCAGGCACACGCAAAAGGTTAATAAAAGGTTTATATACAAGGGAAGGGGAAATGAGGAAATGAGTAACTCAGGGAGAAAAAGAGGGAGATAAATTTGTCAATGCGTCCTACCCATTCTGCTGACCTGGAATCCCAATGACCCACTGATAGCTGGCAAAAAGCCAAGCACCGTGGGGCCAAGAGGGCAATCCCAGCTCACATGGCTGGTTATATACCCAAACAAAAACATGGCTGCTTAACTCTGCCTTCAGGTCCCCGCAACCCTCCCTTCGGTGATCATGGGATTTGTAGTTCCCAGTGTCTTGATGGAGTGGGGGTGGAGTCCATAAAGCCTGTATGGAGCCTGCTCAGGACATCCTTTCCCCTAAAGACCCCCACATCAGCCAGCAGCTCCTACCCCGTACCAGTGTTACAACTCTTTCAGAGACACAGGGCACAGGCTGGCAGTGCCAGGTGACAGGTGATGTTGGAGGCAGGGCAGGAGGCAGGGGCAGCTCTCAGGCTGCAGTTTGACACGGAGATCAGATGCAGAGGACTCGGAGGTCTCCAAGGTCTCAGGGGTTGTGGAGGCCTCAAAGGTCTGCATCTGGACAAATCTGCCTGAAGCCCTATAAAACTTTGCTTATATCTTCTCAGGGGACACACCTTTCAAGCCTGTTCGGTGTGCTTACTTTCCTGAATGGTCTCAATACCTTGAATTGTGCCAGTGGGAGCTTAAACTGATTGGTCTATTGGGAGCTCAAACTTGGTTCTCTTTTCCAAACCAGCATGATGTGAAGACCTGACCTGTGCTGGCCGGGCCATCTGGCTCTGGGCATGCAACACAGGGCCTCAGGGGGCCCTGCAGAGGAGCCAGGTGCGGGTCCAAGTGGCTGGAGTATGGGCTGCTGTGGCCATCAGAGCCCCCAGGCTGACATGCGAGCTGCCCGCAGGCTGCAGGCTGAGCACAGATTCCCTTGTCTTTCAGGCCTCTCTCCCTCAGCTTGTGCTGCTGCAGGGCAGAATTTTGGTGCTGCTGGACTCTAGGGCCTCCTCTGACACTAGTAGGGACTCAGCATTTGCAGAGCCCTGTGTGGATCGGTGTTGGAGTGGAGCCCCCAGGTCTGGAGCAGGGTCTGCACCCTGGTTTGGAGCAGGCCTCTGGAGGAGGTACCCTCTTAGACCTCCTGCTCTTCCTGTGCCCCCTCCTCACCTGTCTGAACAACCACCCTGTCCTAATAATGCCCCAGAAGCCTTCACTTTCATAGCACTTGCAGCTTCCCTATGGCTGCTCCCTCAGCTTTGGAAGACGGTCACTTACTGGCTCTAGACCTGTTACCCTGCGTGTAGAACTGAGTGGATGACATTTGTCTGGATGGGTAGCGTGGGCATGAGGAAGAGCCATGGCACAGGCCTGGCACGAGTGTTCTCTACACCCGAGAGGCCCAGAGACAGGGAAGGCTCTGTGTGTGGCCACTGGCTTGCACAAATCCGTGGCTTTGTGCCATGGACCAGCGCAGCGGTAGACTAGCAAGGCCGACTCAGGGATGAGAAACTGTGCAGGATGGTCAAGCATTCGGCACATAAATGACAGACAGACACACTTCAGGAGTGAGTATCTGACTGTAATGTGTTCAAATTATCATGCATTTTTATACATTCTCAAACAGCATTGGATTACATAAAATTCATTTTTTCAGCAAATGACAATGCTTATGCAAAAGATATAATGTCTTATTCTTCATAAAAAATGAAGGCAGTGTTTCATATCAAGGTACAAAATACAATTTTCTAGGTAATGATTACAAGGTGCTAAGCATAAGTGGTTAACCATACATGAAGTACAAACTTCATTATTTTAACTCTGAACCTGTTTTGCTAGTTCTAACTCAAGTGCGTTGATTTCTCTGAACAATTCTTTCCAACAACTCCAAGTGAGGTCTTGACTGTTGGGGGGAGTTTTCTAGCTACATCCTGTAGTTGATTATTAACATCTTGTTTACTCTCCGATGGCGCCCAAATCTCTCTAATATGAGTCTCATTTATGGCATTAACCAGAGAAATATTATGTTTAAATTTGTCAGTTACTTCATACAATAATTCCATGAAACGAGGAAGATTAGAACAATTGAAGGAATTGGAGAAAAACAACTCATGACCAGAAAAATCAGCAGAAGACAGTTCAGTTACAGTACCGGCACCAGATACATTCTTAGGAGTTAGGAGATGAACAGACAATAAGTTACTTATTTTACTAGGCAGAAAAAATAAACATATTATGAGCATAACAATCCGCAGCAATCTTCTCGGGGTCTAGTGTGTTATCCGCAGTAATCTTCTCGGGGTTCAGTGTGTTCCTCCCGCGTGCTCGGTACCTTGACTGTGCCGAACATCAAGGACTAGATTGTTATCACTTGAGTTCTGCCGCGGGAGGGGGCACCGCAGCTTTGGGGTCTGTTGTCACCCGTGCCTCCTCCAACATGCCTGCCTCCAGCTGGCAGCCGCTCCCAGCTCAAGCCAGCCCCCGATCCAGAGCCTGGGCTCAAATGGGAAGATTTGGGTCCCACTTTTGAGCTCCTGCTCCCGGTGACGCATGGCCCTGGGTGGGTGAGGCTTGGCGTTGGCATTTCTTGCTCATCTGTTGGTCACGTTTTTTATTTGCAAATAATTACAGGCCAGGAAGCAAAAGCCCTGTGCCACTGTCCTGGCCATGACTGCTCAGGCTTGGGGAGCTGGTGGAGGACATTTATGGCCAGATTGGTGGCGAAACCCTCCTTAAGCAGTGCTGGTTCATAACTTTGGGTAACCAAACAGCTCTCTAACAAATGGTAATAAATATTCTATAAACTCAAGGCAGTAAGTCAGTAAGCCTTAGGACTTGCAAAACAAAATATTCATTATAACAGCAAAGCCGGTGGCTCGTCTCAATAAATAGAATGAAGTTTGACCTTTGAGGACAAGATGCAAACTTTATATAATTTGAGCTTAAATGTTTTAGCAACCATTATATAAATATTTAATCATTTTTCCTCTTACCCATCTAAACAAAGATAAAAAAAGTCCTGAGTCATTAGCTTCATAGTCTCAGATTTCAAGCATCATATCTGTGGATTCCGTTTTATTACTTGTTTCTGGTTTTATTTTTTGAGGGACAACTTAGAGCCCATGCAGAGTAGAACTCTAGTGCCAGACCCGTCAGTGCTACAGAAAATGACCACCCCGTGCCGGATGGCTGTCCTGGGACGCCTCTTACAAATTTAGAATCAGGGAGGGTCTCCACCATCCTAAGTGATGGTGAGTCACCCCTGTTTGTGAGCCATCATGACACCATCACCAGGGGTCATGTCACCCCTGAGCTGTTTGTGCAGTGAGGGTGCTAACACCCACCTTCCTTCTGGAAGTATGGAACTCAGGCCCATGCCTGTGTGGTCAACCCGCAGTGAAACCCTGACATGGAGTCTCTGTAGTTGCTTGTGTCTTAGACATTTGGTCACAACCTGTTGCTGGGGAATATAGGTGTGTCCCCATGGGGAGGGGATGCTGGAAGCTGTGCCTGCTTTCCTGGGACTCCTCTGGCTGATGTATGGTGTCCTTGGGTTGCAATAAGTGGTAGCCAGGAGTTCTAGACGATCCTCAAACCTGGGGGTGGATCTGAGGACCGTGGCTATGCAGACATAGGCACTCACACAACTGCCACCAGGGTCCAGATGCGGAGCGTTTCTAGGGCCCCTGGAGGTGCTCTTGCCCCGGAGCCTCCCAAGTGTTAAGGGGTGCCTCCCTCCCTGTACTCACCCCTCAGAAGCCAAAAAAGGTCAAAGGGCAAGAAGTGGTGGAAGGAAATCAGGTTTAGCCAAGGAGCCGGCACACCCGAGGACATGACAAACTGTTGTCGCACAGGCCATCTCCCCAAACCTGGGAGAAGGGGCTGCTTCAGGGCGTGCAGAAGGGAGAGGCTGCAGGACCTGCATCCACAGGATTCCCAAGACTGGGCGGCGTTTCCAGGAGCTGCGTCCACTCCGCTTTGTCTTCCAAGTCTGGTCTTGACAGCTCCATCAAGGTGCTCCTGGCGCTTTTTATGCTGGCCATGAGGCTTGTCTTAACCTGACCTTGTTACTGCCTCCATCTTGGTCTCGGCTTGTCTTGCCTGGTTTTCTGGTTTTGTCAGCAAACATGAGCAGGCAGGGTGGGGAGCCTAGGTTGGGTCCAGGCTGGAGACATCCCCTCCGGTGTCCGTCTCCTGCCGCTCTTTCTCCAGGGCTGAGGGTGGAGGCTCATGTCCCTGAACTGCTCCCTGTGGGTTGGGGCAGAGGTGGCAGCTCCTGTAGGAGCAGAATCTCTCCCTAGCAGACCTGAGATGAGACTCAGCGTAGACCCTTGAGTGGCAATTATTTGGAAGCTTTAATGTCTCCAGCCATTTGGAGACAAAGAAAATTAAGTAATTTGGGACATGAGTCAAAAATCCAAAGAGGCACATAGCTCACAGTGGCAGTGGCATGGGGTTGAGTATGGATCCTGCCCGGCTGAGCTAATTAGAAAAGCCTGGAACAGGAGGCCAGGGCCAGGGTGCAGGTTTTTCAGGCCGCCTCCAGGAGCCCCCTCTTGCTCTGCATTCTCAGTTCCCAACCAGCCTTGGAGCGCAGTTCAGAGCTGTTGTTTCCACTTGCTCGGGATGGCAGATAAGCTGCCGTCTGTAAGTGGAGCCTCCAAGAGAAAAGTTTAAGTTTTTTTTTTTTTTTTCTTGTGCGCTTTATGGTCTGGTGAAAGCAACTTAACTATTTAGCCTCTGTTTGGTAAGGACTTGGTCATTGTTATTGAGTGTTCTGAGCATCCTCCAATCCTGCAGGTAGATCTTGGAGTGCCTCCTTCTAGCTCAGTCACCCCTTTACATTGTCTTGTGCACAGAAATGCCTTCTCATTAGGCATGCAGCTTGCTCACAGACACACCTCTCATCCCCTGGAAATAGCTGTGCTCTGCGATGTTTTATTTCCCTGGAAAATGCTCCTTGATGACAACATTTCTACCTCCCTCCTCTCTGACCCCCAGCACTTCACCACTCGTCATACTTTTAAAAACCTGATGAACATTGGCTTATTTTAAATGATGTGTCTTATTAAAATGCTGCCGGAGGGGAGGCTTAATAGTCAAGCTCCCTGCTGAGATTTTTTAAGACTCCAAACCCGCACCAGCTCCAAGAAAATTTCAGAGCTGAGTAGGATTCGCCCAGACTGTTTTCCATCGACTTTAATATTGTGGTTTTAGCCAACCAGACAGCCACTCAGCAAGGTGTAGACTTACAGGGGTCGCTGTGAAATGCTTCTTGAGTCATCTCTCAAGCAGAGCCTTCCTCTCCAGAGAGAGCCCCTTAAGGAGTGACAGCTTTCCACAGTTTTAGCAGGAGGAGATATTGAAAGGGTGATGTTTGCACTGTGTTGATCAGGGACAATCACAGCAGAGAAGTCAGCATCAGCAAGGAGAGGCCGAAAGACAATGTAACACTCTGGTCTTCTGCATATCTGCAAGTGGGCTCAGTAAGTCCCATCACTCAGTTTCATGTCGAGCATCGGTTGTGCCAGTGTGTACGAACAGCTCTGCAGATAGAACACTTGATCTCGTGATGCCACCCAGCATGTGCTGCTTCTCCAGTCACTTTGTGTTTGTCTTCACACCATGCAGGACGTGCTCTGAATGTCACCCCATTCTTCAGAAGAGGACTCTGAGGCCCAAAGACTGACTCATTGACCCAAGTCATACAGCAGACGAGTGGCAGCAGGGATTTGAAGGCCTGCAGTTGGCATCCTAGCCGCTCACTGCATTGCTAAGCTCAACCTGCCAAGCTGCAGCGGAATTTACAGGCTAGTCTTTACCTGGGGGCAGCCCCTCAGAGGAGACCTAGCAGGTGACGTGTTTCTTGACTTGGAAACATCCACCCCCAAACTCTCGTGCTACTGCTACACTACTTGGCCAAGCCTCCTTTCCTGATGGACCATTGGGAGTGCCGGTCACCCCGCTGTTGTCTCCATTGCTGTCCAGGCAGGTCCGTTTTCCTTTCCTTACCCTTCCAAAGAAGCTTTCTCCTGCTGGGGCTCTTCAGCACTCATCACCTGCTGTGGGATAAAGTCCCAGTCCTGGGGCTGGCCCCCTGCCTACGGGCTGACCCCTTGTCCCCATGCAACTTTCTGGTCTCCTCTCCAGCTAGGCTGAGACATGGGCAGCCCCAGGCAGTGACGTGGGATGCCCGTATGCTTTGTCCAAAAATGCCTTGTCTCCTTCAAGGTCAGATGTGCAGAGACCTCCCTCCATGGGCCCCCCCTTGAAGCCAGCATGCCTCCCAGCCATGAGGATGCTGTGGGTACAGAAGTCAGGCTGTGCTGTTCTTGTAAATGTGTCCCCCACCCACCCCCCAACCACGGAACACGGGGCTGGCATGGAGTAGATTTGGCACAGAAGATGAAGGCAGGTGGGAAGGGGTGGCAGCCCCACATCTGAACTACCCCCCATACTCAATGCGGGAGCACTGGCAAGTCCCCGCCCCAGACACAGTTTCCTCAGTGGCACACTGAAGACAGCAGGAGCCCCAGTTTCTGCATCCTCGCAGACCCAGCTGCCCCATGGGAGATGTGCTTTTGGGTGTGGAGTTTGCAGTGCTGGGCACCTCGTTTCGTAGCAGTGTGTTCCAGTCAGTGGTGTGCATCCCCCAGTGTCCCGACCTGCGGGATTCGAGAGGCACGGAAGAGGGGCTGGGGATGAGATGAGAGACTGACACACTTGATGAGAAGCTGCAAAAAAAGGAACTTTATTTCCTCTCCGCCTACCCTTAAGTACCTTATGCTGCGCCTGCACTTTGCCTGTTCCGCATGCTTGGACTGCGTGGCTTTCTCTGATTGGCCCTAGTGTCTCGTGTGCATCTTTTACTGGCTGCCTGTTAACTATATGCATTTCAAGCTACGCAATAGCTGCCACGGCCCCGGACATCTCCCCCTTCTTTATTTATGTGCGAACCTGGCCTGTCTTAGGTTGAGGCGTTCACAGTATCATCCTTACCCGTCATCGCAACCGCTGTGTCTGCACAGCGGCGCTGTCTTAGGTTGGTATTCCCACAACGCCTTCTTACATGTCATTGGCTCACAGGGCGCGGAGAGCTATGTTTATCCATATTGGCTCCTGCTGTCCAGGGGCCCATTGCGTCTGCCGTAAAGCACGGCACAGGATGTGGAGGCGATGCACATAGCGGACAAGAAGGCATTGTGCTATGACCAAGCTGCCAAACAGCACGGATGCCAAAAGGCTGAGACCACTCCAAACCTTAGCAAAAGACAGGGCTTTCAAGATCCAAGATGTGAAGGTTCCAGGCTGCATTACTTCAGCCCTGGAACAACCTGTTTTGCCGATTGCAAGGTATAGTTAAGAAATTGCTGGCTCCAGGGGCCACGCAGGGCAGCATTAAGGCTTTGTACAACCGCTGGATGATTATGCAGAACAACCGGCATCACACAAGAGTATTGGTAGGTAGGCATGCATGCAATATGAGAGGTCAACATAAACATCAATTTCTTCTTGAAGCAAGGCTATCTGCTGATTCAGGTTTAGCATCCCTACATGAATATGATTGTTGAGTGCGTTTTGGGTAGTTAATGCGGCAGCGACCTCCGACGACAAGGTATTGATGGCATTTGCAGTGGCCTCAGAATTTGAGATGGCCAAAGCCGCTCCCGCCACCGCAGCAACCACTGCCGCTGTAATGCCAACATCCCTTTTGTTACGGATGATGAACGCTGTGGCTGGGTTGCTGACGTTGACTGGCAGTAGCAGTGTGCCAGGGATCCTCATGATCACCACCAGTTGTCCTCGCGACACGTTCCAGCATGATTGAAGCTGACACGGAACATCGGAACAATTCAGCTCTTCTTTCGCGGAGGGCGATGAATTAGTATCAGCATGTCTGAAGTCCAGTTCGCCTGAGGCAACATCATCTGGAAGCAGAGGGCATTCGTGAAGTTCCAAACCCCGGTGACATTTGCGGCCGAGGAGTCAAAAGGAACAGAGGGAAGGCCGGTGGACAGGTTTGTGGCATAAATCTGGGGAAACACGCCACTATATCGATAGACAGGAAGCAGGAACGGCGGATGGTGTGTCACTGCCCAGCGGATCTCCACTGACACCGTCACGGTCAGGGTCATCAAGAGCAACATCAGGATCCGCGGGTGCACAGGCTGCATCTTCATGATTCACCGGGGGCGTGGAGAGAAAAGGGACCAAATGCGACGGTAACCAGATGGGACGGTCAGCCGACCTAGGGAAAAGACAAACACTGCCTGGTGTTTGGGTTAACACCGGCATGGGCGGTTGCCAATCCCCTGAGGACGGGTCTTTCCACCTGCGGTACGTAAGGGAGGCCAGCCATCCGGCGTCCAATGACGATCTGCCACCGAGCGGGAAGAAGAGTCCAGCGTTAAAAAATTTAAGGTAAATAACGCTAAGATTAATCTGTCCTTGGGGGATCGGTACTCCCCCTTTTGTTTTTCAAGCATGGACTTTAGGGTGGCGTGCGTGCGCTCCACTATAGCCTGACCCTGGGGATTGTAAGGAATGCCAGTGCCATGTTGTATAGCATGCTGACTGCAAAAGGTAGCAGAAGCCTTGCTGGTATAGTAAAAAAGCAGTCTTTGAGATCCAAGACAGCTAAGTGATATTTCCTGGGGATACCGGAGGGGTCCAAGACCCCCAGTTGGACTGGGCCCATCAATTGCATGGCCTCATTCACTGCTCTAAGATCTTGTAATAGGCGCCATTTTCCTGATTTTTTCTTGATGACAAAGATAGGGGTGTTCCAAGGTGAAGTAGAGGGGACTAAATGCCCTGCTGCTAATTGTTCATGTACCAGCAAATGAGCCGCCTCCAATTTCTCATCTGTAAGTGGCCACTGAGGGACCCAGACTGGTCGGTCTGTTTTCCATCTAATGGATAAAGGGGTCCGTAGAGGTGGCGTTTCAGTGGCCACTAAGAAAAAGGTGTCTGAGCGACCATCCCTAGGCCTCGACGGTCCCCTTCTGTCCTGATGTCTGAACGTAGGTCAAAAGAGGAAGGGCCCTGTTCCAACTTCCCCAATCCCTTCCCTGGGTATAACTGTTATTTATCATCATCTGAGTAACATGAGGCCCTGCTACCAGTAGAGCTCCCATAGCACTGAGAACACCTCTGCCCCACAAATTCATGGGGCTATTAGAGAGAACATAAGGTTGGAATCGCCCAGAATGACCCTCTTCATGTTTCCACTGCAGTACAGCAGAACTGCGTTGAGGGTTTTTTGTAGATCCAAGACCCTGAAGGGTAGTGTGGACTTCCTGGAGAGGCCATGATGACAGCCAGTGTTTAGAGGCTATGATTGAGGTATCTGCACCCGTATCCATGAGGCCGATGAAGTCTTTTCCCTGAATTTTTAGTGCCATGGATGGTTGATCCTCTAGGGACAACGCCAGCTTGATGACGCTGTCTCCCGAAGACCCTGCCGCAGACCAGCACAGCAGTGGATGATGAGGCCGTCTCAGGGTTGAGATCTCGCAGGGTGGTCAAGGATTAGGCGAATAAATGACACACAGACACACTTCAAGAGAGTGAAAATCTGAGTGTAATTTTCTTTGAGTCGGTGGCCAGTATATATATGTTCTCTAAAAGCATAGTGAACGAAATCAGCTTGTTCATAGGTTTAGCTTATCATTGACAGGACAGTGATCTATGTCCGAAGTTACATCTGGACCTAGTCACATTCCTAAGTAGTCAGACTATTAATTTTTCTTTTGTTCTATGTAATTACTTTTTTGTTTTAATAACTACTCACTGCCACTAAATCATTATTAATTAGCATGGGTGAATTTACTCTTTACAAAGTAATATCTTTTCATTAAGATTAAAGCTAACAAAGCCAAGCACACAACAGAGAAATCATTAAACTAACAATTCCATTATTACAGAGAGTTTAGTGATGTTTCATTTGAATTAGCCTAGTTATTAAATTACGTATGTTTTTTAATTAGCAACCAAGGACCTTTTTAGAAGGGGAAAAAGAAAAGATTTTAGAAAGACAGTTGTAGTAGAATAAAGTTTGTGGGCCTTGAGAAAGCGAGATAAGGTTCCGTGTGGTCAGCATTCCTTTTAACAATCTTTGTGGCAGCTTCTGGTAGTCATTATTGCTTAACAGGCATCCGGTTTATCTGTATCTTAGGGAGTTTGCTGTTCTCCCCCTGCGCGCACGGTTCCTTGCCCACGCTGGACCTCAGGGACCATGGCAACAGCCATTAGCCCTAAAGGTCATGGCAGGGGGAGGTGCAGCAAGACCCAAAGCCAGAGGAGCCCCTAACCTGTCGGAGGCACTTCCCTGATGAAGGCAACAATGGTAGGGGGATGATTTGTGCAATACGGTTCCCCTCTTGGATGGCAACCACGCCACGGAGGGCTTGGGCCATGACTTTGATTTCACCTGTGTAATCCTGATCAATGAGACCTGGAATAATTGAGAGGCCTTTCAAGGCACTAGAGGAGCGACCAATTATCAAACCAAGGGTGTTCTCCAGTAAGGGGCCATACACGCCTGTCGGGAGCAGCTGTACGCCCATGGTAGGCGTCAGTACTGAGTACATGGTTACGGAGAGGTCATACCCTCCGCTGCCTTTTGTGGCACGAGGGAGGTCAGAGAATAATCTAGCTGGGAGCTCTGTATGTCTGCCATGGTCTGTACTGCCCCGTACAGCTGGGGAGTCCAGGGCTTCGGCCCCCCGCGGCCGTTTCCCTGTTGAAGGGGGCGGCCTTCGCTGTCAAACTTGGAGCGACATTCATTTGCCCAGTGGGAACCCTTCCTGCATTTTGGACAAGGACCAGGTGGCAATCTCCGTGTGTTCTGAGCACTAGGTGGAGGAATCATAGCCCGTCCTAGAGTGGGGCACTGAGCTTTAAAATGGCCTGCTTTTCCACAGGCAAAACAGATGCGGTTGTTGCCTCCTGTTCCGGGAGGAGTTAGAGCCTCGTAAGGCTGACACAGTCACGCTGCCCGTGATCGACGCCTCACTAATGTCCTTGCACAGCCGTATATAATCCTCAATGTTTTCCCTATTCTTCCATGGTCTGATAGCGTCTTGACACCATTTATTAGCATTTTCGAAAGCCAACTGTTTGACAAGGGGAATAGATGCCTCTGTGTTGCCTAAAATACGACCCGCTGCCATCATCAGCCGAGCCACGAAGTCTGCAAATGGCTCAGAGGCTCCCTGGACTATACGCGTCAAGTTTACATCTGCTCCTCCCCGATCCCCTATGGCTCGCCAAGCCGCCTTCGCCGCTACAGCGACCTGAGCGAAAACAGCAGGGTCATAATCTTTCTGGTGGTCATTCCCTGTGTGTTGCCCCTCCCCGGCTAGCATGTCTTTGTTGCGGATGGGAAAACCCGCCGCTGCATTCTGACGAGCGGTGTGCTCGCAGTTCTCAAAAAAAAGTCCCTTCCAAATTAGATAGTCTCCAGGGGGCATGACTGCTCGGCATAAGTTTTTCCAGTCATCAGGTGTCGGGTTCTTACCAGTGAAAGAGTCTAGCTGGGACTGGGTGAAAGGACTCTGCAAGCCATATTGAGATACACTTTCCTTTAAGGTTTTTGTGTCCTTAAAATCGGTGGTGGGCTGATGCACTCTGTGTGCGAAGGCCTTGGACATCTACCTCATGTACAGGGTGATAATGAGAAGGGGGTGTGAATAAGTCTTTAATGGCTTTCAAAAGCTCCAGGATGCCGACGGCATCCTGCCCCTCACGCCCCATCTCTCCAAAGGGCCGCTCCTCATAGGGCGCGCCAGGTGTGGCACAAGGCGGCTGCTGTGGAGGGGAACATAAGGTGGCGGCCGCTGCCCAGGCTCTAATTTGGGCGGTGGCCGCGTCTCTTCCGCATCTGATTCCTTCTCCAAACTGGATTCGGAGGAGTCATCATCAGATGAGATCGTCTTTCGGGGCCTCCGGGGCCCTTTTTCTGTCAGCCCTGTCACCTCAAGAGCCCGTCTTGGCTGTGCTCCACGGCGTCCCTCTCCGACTCCCGGGCAGAACAAAGGGCAGCAGTAGCCGCGGCGCAAGCCTCCCTGCCGCCCGTCTGCCAGGCATCTCTAATTAGTCGCCATAGACTTTCAACCTTGGGGGGACCACATCCTTTCTGTACAAATCTCTATGTAGCTGTAGGTCGCCCCCCACCTTCACCCAACCGTCCAACGTCACACAATCCTGTTTCAGGAACCAGAGGCTGGTTTGACTCAATGTTTCAACTAAGAGCCATACAGCTCGCACTTTAACTGGGGTGCCATAATTTTCGAGCAAGACCTATAAAACACGCACCAGTTGCCCCTTGGACACGCTAGTGCCCATGACTCCCAGTCTCCCCTTACTTACCTTCAAAACACAGCCGGCCTACCTGGAGACGGGTCCCTCAGCGATTCCCTCGTGTCTGGGCGCCACCTGTCCCGACCCGCGGGATTCGAGAGGCACGGAAGAGGGGCTGGGGATGAGATGAGAGGCTGACACACTGGATGAGAAGCTGCAAAAAAAGGAACTTTATTTCCTCTCCGCCTACCCTTAAGTACCTTATGCTGCGCCTGCGCTTCGCCTGTTCCGCATGCTTGGACTGCGTGGCTTTCTCTGGCCCTAGTGTCTCGTGTGCATCTTTTACTGGCTGCCTGTTAACTATATGCATTTCAAGCTATGCAATAGCCTGCCACGGCCCCGGACATTAGGTGTGTGGCTCCTGAAGTCATCACAGCACCCCAAGGAGGGATGTGTTTTCATTAGTCTCTTTTTACAGATGCAAGAAGTGAGACTCAGAGAGGGTGAGGGTGGCACACGGGTCCTTGGTGGCAAACTCAGACCTGGAGTACAGATGGCGCATGCCCCAGGTTTCCTGTTGGCCTAGCTGGGGGTGGTGTTACCTGTTGTCATGGACCTTTTGTTTCAGTCCATTGGTCCACTCCAGGAGCTGCTTGCTCTTATTTAAAGGTTTGAAAGTAGAAAACAGGCTACCAGGAGAGCCTGTGCATTTTCCAGAGTGATCAGCATCTGGGCCTATCTGTGTGTGTGTGCACGCATGTGCACACATCAATTACTGTATTTCTTTAAAGTCAGTGAACCTCTGTGTAACCAGTATGTAAAAAAAGATGCCTTTGGGTGAGCAAGATTTAAAGAAAGAAACACTTGGGCATAATCTCACAGCTTTCTCTCTACACCTCAACAGGATAATTATTCCAATACTCAGTCTTCTATTCCAGTAAGCACATCCTTCCCTAATGAGGAATTATTCAAACCTCCTGAAGATAAATGTCTCTCCAGCCGGCCTGTGCCCTGCACATTTTGAAGTCAAAAGTCCCTGCAGGCAGCTCTTTTAGTTGCTCTCTGCCCCATTTGCTGAGACCCTGCCGTGTGTACTCATCACCCCAGGCTCCCCTGCTGCCTGGCAGACAGTGGAGAGAACGGGCCTGGGGTGTGCTGGCACGTCTGGCTGCGCCGTCAGTGGGAGCAAAGCCTGAGCCCCAGCCCTTCCCACTTCAGCCATGGAAAGAGCGTCACGTCTATGCTCCCAGTTCAGCAGAGAAGAAAGCAAACCCCAGGCCCACGTATCTCTGCCTTCCGGCTCCTGTCTTCCCTGTCTGTGGCTGCGGCGGTCATGGAGATTATAGCAGCTCGCGGAGTCTTCACATTAGTCACGTGAAACACGGAAAAGGCCCAGAGCCCACTTGCAAACATCTCAGATAAGGCTGGACCAGAGTTTCTCAACAGAGGAGTCAAGCTCCTGGAATGTCAGGGGCCACCTTTTGGGTTGTCCTGGACCCTGTTAGGCCTTGGAGGGAAGGTGTGGCCTCGCCTCTGAGATTTCTTTCCAACATGCAGGTCTTCTGGGGAACATGATCTCGGCCTGATTTTGCCTGAGCAAGTCAGGGAGCATTTACAGAGGAGTTGCCACCTGCAGACACCCAGGGTTGAACCTGACAGCAGGGTCCTGCCTAGGGCTGAGGCGGGGAGGTGAGGGGGTTCCCTACACATAAAACCATGACTTTTATCTCAGAAAAAGACAAATCTTGCTCTCAAAAGCTCTGCAGGGAAACCGAGGTGGGTGGCTTGTTGGAAGGTTGGGGGCAGAGGCCGGGAGGTTTCTGCACCTATGGGCCAGGCCTTAGCTAAAGACGTGGACAGTCCTTCTCAGAACCTCCTCGCCAGGCGTGCCCACTGCAGAAGAACGAAGCTGCCTCTTAGAGTCCCTTTCATCAGAGAGATGAGACAGGGCATTTTGAGGACTGACAGGTGCCTGCCAATCTTCGGTTGCTCGCCTGGCTCTGCTGACCCCACCCTGGGAATCCCTCCAGGCCAACACCATGACCTTGCAGTTGGCCTGGTCACCATGCCCCAGGGGCCAGCCTCCGCCACCCTCCCCCCCACCCCAGCCTATTTCTCTCACAGGCCCATGCAGGGGACCCATTTGGTTCCAGCGAGGGTCCTGAATGTCTCCAAAGATGGTTTTGAGCTAATTGGGGCTGAATAGGTATGAATTTATGACCTTCAGTAGCTATTTCTTAAGGAAAGCTTACAACCTCCCCATTGTTTTGTCTCTGCTAACTGCTGAAACTCCATGAAGGGGGCAGGCGCTTCTCCGAGCTGAACCAGCAGAGGCAGCGACCCCTCCCCACAGGAACCCAGGCCTGGCAGGGGATGGCGGCAGGTGCAGCCTGGAGCCTGTCCTGAGCTGGTGGTGGCTGGGTGTCCCTGGGGTCCTCAGCCAGCTGCCTCAAAATGCCAGTGATGGCCCTTATGTCTTACTGTGGGCTGGTGGACACAGTGCGGGGCAGGTCCCGGAGTACTGGACCATATCTGGCCTCTCTGCCCCCTTGGGCCACTTTCCTCTCATTGTTGGTAATGGGAGATGAAGTGCTGTAAAGAGGCAGCCTTTCCTCCTGCTGCGTCATGCTGGGTTTCTATGGCAACAGTTTCAAAAGCGGTGAATTTGCGTTTTTCTCTTCTGCAATGTTCTCAGTCTTTGCAAAAACATATTTATTTTCTTTTTTCTTTTTTTTTTTTGGTCTCGGGGTGGGGGCACGTGCAAACAGATGTGTCTGGCCATAGCTGAAGCTCTACGTCCACCTGCATCTCCTGTTTGATGCAGTAATCGTAGAGTGCAACACACAGCGACTAAGTCAGTGGAATTGTTTTACTAAAAAATATTTTTAATACCTGTTCTGTGTGTGTGGATATGCTAGGCACTCACGATTGAAAGAGAAATTAGACTTGGTTCCTTCCTTGGTCACAGTTCCCAAGGAAGTCGATAAGTACACAGCTCACTGTAATACCATGTAATAGAAAGTAACTTAATGAAGTATAATATAATAATAAATACCCAGCTAACTAATGTAATATGACAATATCACATAATTAAGTGTATAGTTAACAATGTAATTTAAGTAATATAATGTGACCTGGTATATTCTAACATGCCACATAATGTAACTTATAAGTACATAGCTAAAAATAATGTAACATGACATACTATAATAAGAGCATATAATAAAATGTAAGTACACAGCTAACTATAATGTAATGAAACAATGTAATGTAATGTCACTATGTTGCTAATTATAATGTAATTAACACATGTTATAACATAATGTAAGGTAGCCACTAGCTCTAGTATTAATATAATGTAATATGGCATAATACAATAATATAATTGATAAAATGCATTATAGTGCATGTAATAATAGAGTGTCACTTGTGGGACTGAGCACTGCTCAGTGGTTCATTCATTCTTTGGCTAAACAAGCTGCTTCTGGTGGCAAAAGGCCCCGTTTCGGCTGAGTGACTGCAAGGCTAGGAGTCTGCAGGTCGGGATTTCAGTTCCTGCTCGGTTCTGCAGAGCTGTGCCAGCCCGGGGCAAGGACTGCGCTTCTCCAGCCACCATTCCCAGGTGTGTGGTGCTCAGGGGGAACCTTCCACAAGACTTCTAGAGACGGGTCGGGTGTGCAGCTCTCAGAGTAACCAGCATTGCCTTCAGTCTTCAGCTTCAACCTCTGCAGAAGGCAGCAGAGCCTGCCCCCCTGCTACCCTCGTGGGGATGAGACAAGGATTTCCTTCTTCCAAACGAGACCACAGCAGGGTCTGTCTCCACTTCCCCGTGTGTGGTGCGGGAGCCTGGCATGGCTGGTGGGTCTTGCCCCGCACCTCAGAGTCTCTCCTTTCTTGCCCCCAGGAAGCCCTTGGGAGGTGAAATGCGGACCTCGTTTATAGACATGCACGGTCCAGGATGCCCTTCAGACATGTCACTGAAGGACCCAGATTTTGAGTTTGAACTGTTGGGTAGCTCTTGAAGCTTCATTGAACATGCACACGCCCACATGCTCTGTCCCGCGCACACAGGCCTGTGATGAGAGCATGCTGTTCAAATATTTATTGAAGTGTTTATACTATTTAATATTTAAAATGAAGTAACGTCAAATATAAAATGGAGTCACTAATGTCAAAGCACAAGTTACCACCCCCAGATGGACTGGGGACCACCAAGGACACGGTGTCAGGGGAACCAGCCAGGGGCCCATCAGGCACACTGACCCTGGGTAAAAAGACTCTCACAGAGGTGTGAAAACGGCAGCAGGAGACTGAGCAGACAGCAGATGCAGCTCCACACAAATCCATTCGTCTGAGACACCGCCACCCTTTGGGGCTTCACTGAGAAGCACCTGCTTGCTGATGCTGCAGGGCCCACGCTGCGCCCCCTGGC
Organism: Talpa occidentalis; assembly: GCF_014898055.3. Classification (NCBI taxonomy): domain Eukaryota; kingdom Metazoa; phylum Chordata; class Mammalia; order Eulipotyphla; family Talpidae; genus Talpa; species Talpa occidentalis. The sequence continues at coordinate 97,351,008 of NW_023601104.1, read as the reverse complement.
GGGGCTGGAGCACCTCTGCCCGGGCAGCTCTGTCTGCTGGACACCTTGGGTAGAGGCCGCTGTTTGGCGGTGACACTCCCGGTGCCACAAGGCTGTGGTGGGTGCTGGCTCGGGTGGGTCGTGAGTTCCCTGCTCACGCGAGGAGCAGCTGGGCGAGCGGGACTTCACTGGGCGTGGGTCATGGCCCGCCAGGGTGTAAGTTGAGAAGCTGCAAATAAATTGACACGTGACAGAAGCGTGTGAAACGTGAATTCACGACACTGCACCTTGCTCACTGAAGGATGACGGGACAAACACCCAGACTCTTTCTGGAAGCAGTTTCTGGCTCCAGAGGTTGCAGGGGTGATGAGAGCTGCCCCACCTGCTACTGGCAGTTCTGGGGCTCCAGACCGGAGGCGTTTGGGGAGAGGGTTGCCTCCGCCTGCCTTGCCCCTGCTCTGGCAGTGCCCTGCTTCCCTTTGTGCTCACCCATGGGGCCCGCAGGGTCCAGGCAGGTGGCTAGACACACGGGGGTTGATGGTTGCATAATGGGGTGCCGTCTGGTTTGCAGGGACCAGCCACTCATTCTGATCTCTTGAGCTGCCTAGCTAGAGATTCCATCTCAAATGCCCTGAGTCCAATATAATATTCCCGTGTAAGCCCCGCCAGCCCTCCATGTCCGAATGGACAACTTCTGAAGAACAGACGCAGAAACCTGGCGTCTTGATGCACTTCTTAAAGTGATCAGGCTCATGTCGCAGCCGGGTCAGAGCTAACCAGCACTGCCCTGACCCCCAGGCGTTCCTGGACTCACTCCCTGGAGTGGCAGGTGCTGGTCCTGTCTGCTTTGAAGGTCGCTGCCGTGGAGTTCCTGTGACGGGTCTGCATTTCCCTGAGTCCACAGTGTATGACGTGGTTCTGCTTCCTCTCCCTCCAGTGCCCACGTGGCTTCCACACTTTCATCAGAGGGGCCTCCTCATAGGGCGAAATGGTGTGAACAGACCCCGGGCCCCTGTAGCCTCCCCAGTGTCTGGTGGCCAATGTCCTGACAGCCGTCGTCACTTTCGGTCCCTGGACATCACCACGCTCCCAGCCTTTGGCCAACTTTGTGCCATGACCCAACCTTCTCTTGGGGTGGAGGGCAGTATTATCCAGCCCGGGAGGCAGCCTGAGGGGACCTTAGCACCTGTGGAAGCTCGTGAGAACCCCAGACAGCTCAGCAGGAGATCAGCCCTGGGGCGGGGTGGGGGTGGTGCTGGCTGCACTCTGGGGGACTCCTGAACAACTGCCCCTTTCCTTGATGGTGCACGTTATGTCTGACCAGAGGCAGCGGGATTTGGGGGCTAAATACATCAACCTCCCCGTCCAAGTAGCCCTCCCTGCCTCCCTTCCTCCGGATTTATTTCCTTCCCAAATTTTGATAACTGCACTGTCATCTTACACCGTTGACTGTATCTTTTAATTTCCTTCTCAGCCTTCCCCTTGATCTGGCACTTACTTAGAAGTATGTGGTTCCACTTGCAAGTGATCAAAGATGTTCCCAGTATCCATCCGTCACTGATTGCTACTTGAGTTCTACTGTGGTGAGATGACCCATCTGGTGTCATTTTAACTCTCAAGCTTGTTAAGGTGGGTTCTGTGGCCCAGGGCTTGGCCTGCCTTGGCGAACGTCCACTGTGCCGTGAGTTCCATGTGCCGGCACCAGCTCGGTGAATGGAAACTGGGCGCTGCTGGTGCTGGTTATGTCTTCCTCCTGGCTGTGTTCTCCTTCTGTTACTAAAAGAGGGGTGTTGTGTGCCCTGGCCTTTGAATATCATGCTGTGAGACTCAGCTGGGTCCCCAAAATGTACATGGTGAAGTTCTAATTCCAGGTACCTCAGAAAGTGACTGAATCTGGATGGAAGCTTTGAAGAGGTGATTAAATTAAAACGTGGGCCTTTATCTGACATGACTGGTGTCCTGATAAGGGGAAATTTGACACAGACGCCCAGAGGGAAGACCCTGTGAAGACGGAGAAGACGGCTGTCTGTAGCCAAGGGGGGGGCCTCTGGAGAACCCCAACCTGACGACGCCAAGATTCCCGAGCCCTGGCATTCTGTAGGCTTGGGAGGCCAGGGTTGAGAAAAAGGAGTTATATTTTATTGGTTGAAAAGTGGGTTTGGGGCAAAGAAAAGTGGACGTGGCTGAGGTTCATTGATTGGTCACAGGGCGCCCCGTGTATGAAGTCCTCAGTGCTTCTTCCCTGTCGTCCAGCGTTCCTAGGGGTCACCTGTAATGGGTGTACCCTGAGCTGGCCAGCCCCAGAAGCTTTTCCATTGGGTTTTCATTTTTTTTCTAGCTGGAGTCCTGGTTCAAACAGGAAATGAGCTCAGCAGTGGTGCAGGCCGGGCCAGTGGGCAAAGCTGGGCCTGGAGCCAGTTTGCAGGTCCTCCAGGGACTCTCCATCCACCCCTGCCAGTTTTCTGGCTCCCTGATGCCTCTCTCTCTGGCCACAGGCCCAGACTTTGCCTGCAAGGCGCACCTGGGACCCCAACTAAGTTTGCACAGGGGAAGGTGAAGGCTCGGCCTCCCTTTTTCTCTGGGCCCTTGGGTCCCCTCAAGGCATCACGTTCACAGGCGTCATGTTCACCTTGAAGCCACTGCTCCTGGCTTTTCTCAGGCTCCCAGTGGAATTCACTTAATACTAACTGGATCCAGACATGGAAAAAGAGGCCTAGAGGTGGACGCCGCTAACAGGCCGTGCGTGGCCACGAAGAAGGCTCTGCCTGGACGCCTGGGCCCCCGGGTGGTGGTGACAGCCGGCCACCCCGTGTCACAGCTCAGAGCCTCGAGCCTACAGTGTCAGACGAGCACCTGCATCCCCACAGCACCCACGGGGCATTTCATCCTCATTGCACAGATCAGGAGACAGGCCCAGGGAAGGCTAGTCCTTGCCCACATCTCACAGCCGGGAAAGAATAGAGCCGGCAGTCTCAGGCCTGACTCTTCAGGCCACAGAATCAGCCCAACCCACCCTGCTCTGTCCTGCTGAAATGTCTCCTCCTGGCGTGAGATCAGATGTCGCCTTCCGACCCCTGTTAATGTGGGGTTATTGTTACAACTGTGTGTGTCTCTCTTCCTTGTAACTGTTGAGCTCTTCCGGATCAGAGGTCAGGGGTAACCTGACCTAGTGTCTGTCAGCTGCTCCTGTTGCCTATGGGCCTTCAGCGTTTGTTGAGTGAATAACGAAGGGAGGGAAAGACTCTCCATCTATCCAACCTTTATGTCTGGATCACGGAGACCCTGCAAGAATTAAGTGACAAGGTCAATTATCTTGACAGTGTTTGTAGTCTGGCTGGCAGCGTCTCTGGAATTTTCTGGTGAACTAGGTCACGCAGAGCTCCTGGGCCACAGATGGCAAGCTCTGAAGAAACGAAACAGAAGGCACAGAATTGTACAAATTTGCAAATTGCTGCTATTTTTCAGCTTGGTTGCATGAAGAGTTGCTATTTAGCAAGTAAAAATACAGGATGCTCAGTTAAATGTGAATGTTAGATCATTTTTTTAGTATGATAAAAGCACAATATTTAAGTATGCCCAATGCAAATATTTGGGATAAACATACTAAAAACATTTTTATTGTCTATCTGAAATTTAGGTTTCACTGGGGTCCTGTGTTTTCGGGGGTCTATATAAGGGCTTCTCCCTGACCACCTTGCCATCTGGCTTTCCCCATAGGGCTGTCTAGAACTGATTCTGGCCGCCTCAGTTTTTGGCAAGGACTTGTGAGCCCTGGCCTGGACCGCGGCCATCACTCTCTGTGCTGTTGCCAGTGACTGTGGCTCAGAACCCGGGTGTCTGGGCCCCAGCCCCCTCCAGAGCCACAGGCCCGCTGTTGGGTGGGGCAGTGCCAGTGAGGTACCCCTGCACAAACTTACCTTTAAAATCCATTGCCCAGGAGCCCCAATTCTTCATGTGGCTGGGCCCAGATGCTGCACGCCAGGCCAGGCCACGTTGGCCACATGGGGTGCGGGCTTGGTGGGGACAGGTCGTGGCCAACAAGCCCTACTTCCCAGACCCCCAGTCCAAAGACACCCCTTTTCCTCCCCTCCCCTCCTCTGCAGGGTGGTTATTATTCAGGGGAAACCTGAGCCTCAGCCAGGTCAAGAAATGGGCCTCCCTCATCCAGGAGGGCAGTGTTGGCCTAGGGGCCAAGCCCCAGCCTCCCCTCAGGCCCTGGATTCATCCATTCAGGAGTCTGTGCCGACGCCAGCTGCTGTGCTTGCCGGTCCCCATCAGGAAGATGGGCCTTTCCAGATAACACTGACCTTGAACTTTGACCATCATCTACTCTGCCCTGGGGTCCCCTTTTCAACAAACCAAGTGTTTTTCTGACCTTGATGGGAATATCTGTGATTGGGGAAATGAGCCCAGATGCACCCCACTCCATGTCCTGATTGTGTCTAACTCAGCAAGAGGAAATGTCTCCTTGTTCTGTGTCTTGGGGTCACACTTTCCTGCTTGGTGGCCTGACTAGTGTTTAATACTAGAGGTTGTACCCCAAGATTACTCCAAGCACACACCTTACCCCAGGTACCATTCTCAGGGCCTGTGGTCACACCTGCTCACGGGTGTGAGAAGACCCTGATGCCACCCAGAGGGCTTCTCCAGAAGTGACTTAACAGACCAGAGCCATTGGCTTTCTTGGTGGCGCAGGGGTTAAAGACAGCGCTATCAAGCTGTGGCCAGCAATTGTAGCATGAGTTCGATCCCCGGCCAGGGAGCTGACCCACATGGCACAGCATGTGGGTCAGTTGCCTCTCCTGTCTTGCCCCTGCTCCCCTCAGCAGTGGATCTCAGTATATCTGCCTGTTGTGCCCCCCCACTCTCTCTGGTGAATCCTTACCTCCCCACACCTCTGGTCTACACCCCAGTTCTTGCGTGCATAAGTAAATAAATCTTAAAAAAAAAATAGACCAGAGCTGGCTGGAGGGTCTTTGCAGGGACATTCTAGATGCCTCCGTTACCCCTGCTCCAAGGTGACAGGCGCCATCACTCCTCATTCTGTTATGCCTACTCAGCTCTGCCCGGCTGCCCAGTGACGAGACTGAGGCTGGCCTCTTGTTTTCTAGTCTTGGGGTTTTGCCTTTCCAGCTTACTTTCGTGTCTAGACCAGCACTTTGAATTCAGACTCTGTTTTACAAGGAACGCTGTGTGCGGGTGAACGCCAAGCTCCCCACCTGGTCTCCAAAGGCCGCGCTCCTCTGCTCAAGTGGTGCTCGGATTCTACCTGCTGACACTGTCGTGGGTATCCTCTAAAGGGGGCCATGAGATTCGGGGTCCAAGTGTGGGGCTGCCTGAAGGTGGCCACCAGGCGCCAGGCCTTCTCTCTGTTCATCTCTGACGACTCCTGGTCCCAGCACACCCTTTCTCCTCTCCCCCCGCCCCTTCCTGTCCCCTCCTTCCTTGCTCTCCTGGCTCTCGCCTCCAGCTGGAGTGTGACCCCCTGAGATCTGGCCCTCAACTGCTCAGCCCTGTGCCCACAGTCTAGAACTGGCACCTAATTAGTACAAGCAGCTGAGCAAGGCGGCCTTGCTCTGCTCCCTGGCCCCGTGCAGCCTGTATCTCCCAGGCGGGATCCAGAAGCAGTGGCCCTTTCATTTCCAGACCCCGGTGCAGTGTCTGACCCCAAGGTCGGGGAGGTGTATACAGGTGGTGAGCAGCCCTGTACTTTACAGACACACCTGGCGCTCAACCCTGATGCCACCACGGCCTCAGGCCACGACCTTGACCTCTGCGAGCTGCACGCAAAGTGGGATGGAGCAGAACCTCCAGCCATGTGACTCAGTGACCAGATGAGAGTCTGTTAACAGCTCTAGCACATTCCCTGGCCATAGCTGGGCCTCTAGCTAGCAGCAACATCCAATAACCGTGTCCTGGATGAAGACTGAAGTCTCTCTCGTTCATTCGAGAGTCATTCAGAAAACATTTCTCAGGGACCCAGTCAAGGCCAGGGCCAGCACAGGACTGGGACACACTGCCAGTCAGTCCCGAGAGGTCCCGGAAGGGCGTGGAGGGGAAATCAGAGTCACTCTATGGGGAGTTTGTGCTCATCCGATGCTCTGAAATGCTCCTTCTGGTGACTTGAAAGAAGGTTCCCTAGCTGGGGCCCCGTGCCAGCAAAGGAAAAGGAGCAGGTGTGCACACCCAGCTGTCCGCACAGCTGTGCCAAGACCTCACAGGAAGATGCTTTAGGGAAGATAAAGGCTCCTGGATCTCCAGGCCCTGGAGAGTGGCGCAGTCATCGCCTGCATTAGAGCAGGGCTGTGGCGCTGTGAAGGCGGCATTCTGATGGGCCTTTATTCAGGAATCTAAGCCCATGCCCCACACTCAGATTGTAAGGAAAAACACTCACATGGGACAGTGAATCCCCCACAGTAACAAAGTATTCATTCTCAATTTTCTCTTTATTCTCTTTTATGCTAATGTTCGCCCCTGAGCATGTCTTGCTCTTAAAGCTGGAAGAGGGACGGGCTCTGACAGCGCGCTGTGACGGGGCTGGCCCAGAGGACAGGGTCTGTAAGTCCCAGCCAGCGGCAGGGGTGTGGGATGAGCTGCCACCTGCAACGTGGCCCCGAGCATCTGCCTCGAGGCTGGGGCAACGCATGTCGCTCACTGTCCGTGGTGACAAGCAGGAGAGCCCTGCTGGCCGCTGGGGACCTCAGGGATTTGTTGGGCCTGACGATGTCCCCCGAGGCCATGAGCCCTGGTTAACTCTCTCTCTCCTTCTCCGCAGCTGCCCATGATGGGGGGAGCCTTCATGGACTCGCCCAACGAGGACTTCAGCACCGAGTACTCCCTCTTTAACTCCTCCACCAACGTCCACGCGGCGGCCAACGGCCAGGGCCCGGGGGAGGAGCCCACGAGGTCCTCCAATGATGCCGTCCTGCTCTGGATCGCCATCATAGCGACGCTGGGGAACATAGTGGTGGTGGGGGTGGTGTACGCCTTCACCTTCTGAGGGCGGCGGCCGGAGCAGGTGGACAGCTGCCCTGTGCCCGGCTCACGGGCCGCGCTCTGCAGTCGGAGCCTCGGGGAGCTCCCGCCTCGCTCTTTCTGGAACGTGAGCCCTGACCAAGCCCTCCGGCCCAGAGGCGGCGACCATGAGTCCAGGAGATCCACCTGCACCCCTGATTTCAAATATCCCGCGCTGTCGGCGAGCTGTTTTGGAAAACACGAGGGCGTGGACTTCCAGCCCCAGCGGCATGATGGCACAGGCCTCAGAGGCACGGGCTGGGCAAGTCTGGAAGCTGCCTTCCAAGAACGCGAGACCAGAGGGAACAAGCGGGACTTAAGATACAGAGAGGGGCTGAGGGTGGTTTGCGGGCAGTAGAGGATCACTACGCGTCCTCTTTTTATGCAGACTTCATGGGGGGGCGGGGTGCCCAGCGGGACTGTCTCCCCCATCTTGGTTTCCTATTCAGTCCCTTGAAGTATTAGTGGCGGTCACTTGGGGGGACCATAGAATGTTCCTCATTTGACTTGGAAATGGCGCCTTTGTCACCAGACAATGGCGCCTTTGTCCCATCCTGCTCTGGTCTTTGCATGGGCCTTTTGAGGCCCAGATGCATCGGGAAACCCCAGGATGGGGCATTACTGGGGAGGCGGTGGGATCTCCAGGTGGACTGATGGCCTCTGCCGCTGGACGAGCTCTCTCTTTGCAAATAGAGGGAAGCGCCTTGAAAAATCAGTCATGCCAGGCAGTTAACCCCTCAGCCCCCGCACCTGTAGGTGCTCTTTGAGAAATCACAGCTTTTAGAGGTGAACAAGCGTGTGTCCACCCAATCACCTGTGGAGTGGCAGGGAGGGGGTGTGACTTGCCTGAGAGCTCAGGGCAGCTTTGGGGAGCAGTGGCAGCAGAGGGGGATGCTCCTGTCTCTGCTCGGTGCTCTGCATGCCCCAGCCCAGCACTTCTCAGCTGCTTGGGGCAAAGCTGCCCTGGAATTTTGCTGTGTGGGCAGGGAGGTCAGACACCTGCCATTTAAATCTGGCTACTTGCATTTACTTGCAGGTTTGAGAGTCCTTTGTACTCAAGTCAGTCCCCTTAGTTCCTGAAGTTGGTGGCTGGGAGGCCCATGCAAAGACCAGAGCAGGATGGGAGAGGCTCAGTTTTCTTCCACTCTTGGGGGGTCTTGCACAGTGTCTGCCCACCCCCACCCCCACCCGCAAGCAGCCTCCCTGTGTCCCTGTGCAGACAAACAGGGAGCAGCACAGACTTGGGCTCACTGGCTCCCAAGCCACAAGTGTCTCTCCCTGCACTGTAGAAAAAGAAAATAAATGGCAAATCACCCCAACCCCCACCCCCGTGGTTGAGAGACATGCACGCCTGGGTAAGGAACCCCGGGTGTGTTTGGGGACAATGCCAAAGGGTTGCATTTGTCACTGTGTTCCCAGAAGACCATTCCTGATGGCAAGCAAAGGAACATCTTAATTGTCCAGAGGCAGCCACTTGGCCCCGGGTGGTGGGCGCGGAGCTCTGGCAGCTCCTGCAGACAGTGCCAGCTTTTATTGGCCTCATCTGTCACTGCAGCCGCCGTCTGCCCGAGGCCTTCAGCTCATGCAGAGGTCAGAGCGCAGCACACTGGCATGAGTGTTGCAAAGAAGAAGGGCTGTAGGACCTTCTGCCTGGACTCCTCTAGAACCTGCTGTTTGCATGAGTGGAAGCACCCAGAACCAGGCCGGGCAGGAAGCCAGCGCCTGCAGAGGCCTCTCCGCCAGCCCCGGTCTGCCCCGTGCAAGTGTTTTGTCAGACCAGTGTCCTCACGAGAAGACCTGGGAGGGAGGTCCAGAGCCAGGTGGTGTTGGTGCTGTGGGGGCTCACTGCAACCCCGTGCTCTCTGATCTTCACCTGACCCCACACCCCTGGGCCGCCGCAGCCCTGTAAAGAGGCAGGTGGCAGCTCCCTGGCCCAGTGGGACAGGGTGTGTCGGCCGTGGCGTGTCACCCTAGAGAGGACTCCGCCTCCCAGAGCCGTGGGGTGTCTGAGCATTTCTCTGGGTGCACAGGCCTCACCCCCGCAAAGGTTTTTTTTTTCCCTGATATAAAAGTTGGTTAAATTCAGCATCAAGTCCTCTCCCCTTTCAGCAGCAGGGCCTGGAAAGTCTGGGGATTTAGGCTCCATCTCTCTACCTTTGGTTTATCTGGGTCACAGTGGTTTTGCTCAGGTGCCCTCCATCTATCTCCATCCTTTTTCTGTTTTTTTCGCCACCATCACCCAGATTACAGCGGATGGAGACATGCACATTAGGTTCCCAGCCAGAGCATGGCTGCCCCACACCCAGCCTTCGAGGAAGGGCAGAGAGAGGCACCCCCAACACTGGGGCCAGCTGTGTGCCCAGGCCCCAACCTGGACCCAGGGGCTCATGCCTGATCCTCCTGCTCACCTGAGAGCAGCGTGGTGCCGGCACAGACCAGGAGGCAGGAGCTCAGAGAAGGGAAGTCACTTGCCTGAGGCCACAAAGCCTGAGCTGGGATTTGAATGTGGACTTTGTGCTCCAAAGCCAGGCTCTTCCTGGGACACTGCCACCTTCATGACTGGGTGGCCCCTTCCAGGTGCATTTACACTAGCCCCCAGGTCCACAGAGGCCAGGTCCCCATCGTGGTGTGGCCTGGACTGGCTGGACTTCCGCTCTGCCATCCTCAGCATGGTCGTGCTTGTCCTGCTGCCCACGGCCATATCCAGGCTTCAGGGCAGGGGTGGCGGTCCCTGTCACCTGCCCCTTTCTTTAAAATGGAATGCAAATCTCCAAGGCCAGAGAGGTTCTCAGAGACCAGCTGTCTTGGGATGCAGGTGGAGGCCCAGCCTGGGAGTCCAGGGGTGGAGTCAGCACAAGAGAAGGCCCCCAGCAACCAGAACCGCCAAACAGGCACAGATGTCTACGCTGCCCATCAGGCCCCCGCCCAGGATCTGGCCCTCCCTGGAGCCCCATGGGTTTTGCAGGCAGTGGGTGCGGGATATCCTCTCTGGGACCCCAGCCTGGGGCTCCCAAGCTGGCACTTCCTGGGTGTACTGAGCCGGAGCCCGCCGTGACCAGATGGGCCAGTACAACCTCTTCAGTAACTACATTTGCTGGAATATTCTCTGTGCTGGCCCCTTCACCTCCCCTCTGCTGGCATCAGTGTCCACATTCCAGGATCGAGAGCTGCTGTCACTGGACCCGCCACTCAAGCCAGGCGTGTCCCCAGGAATCTGCCTCTTCAGGGCCGATGGTACAGCCTGTTTCTCTCTGTCACTGCTGCCCCTCCCCTTGCCCATGAGATCAAGGTCAAGAAGCCAATGAGACTTCCCCAGAGAGAGGATTCTCTCCTTTCAGGAACCCGCAGGACCCCGGGGAGAAAGAAAGGACAGGCTCATCCTTTTAGCTGCAGAGGTGACAGGTCATTTTTCAGCCGTTCTAAATGGACGGCCTGGATGCCGGCCAGACCACAGTGTGTGTCTCTCCTTCCTGGAGACCAGAGGCCCAGCTGTCTTCCCCGCTGCCTGAGTCCTTCCAGACACACTGTCCTTTTCTTCTGCAGGATGTGACCTCCCTCCATTACCAGTGGTGATGTTATTAATAATAGAATTACATAGAATTAGCCATTAGAACTTGTTACTCTCCCTGCTGTCTGTTGCATGTCTTCCTTGTGCTCTGTGCTCTGTCTGTACCTCTGTCTTTTCACATCCCCTTGGGGGCCAGGAGGCAGGATGCTGAGGTTCATTATTGTCCTGCTTTCCTGTTGGGGGAAACTGAGGGCAAGCTCTGTGCTGGGAGCTGGGGTTCAGCCCAAGTTCTGTTGGCTCTGCAGGCTGGGCAGCCGTCCCCAGAGTGATTCACCCCAGGCGAGGGGTGCTGGGGTGGTGGTGGTCCTGGGGAACAGCTCAAGTGTGAGTCCTGGGCAGGGTTTTATCCAGCTCAGCATCTCAGGGCAGTGAGAGGCCTTAGAGGGCATCGAGTCGGGGCCTCTGGTTTTCAGAGGGCAGCTTGGACCACGTGGCTGGTTTGGGGAGAGCTGATGGCCCCTGGATACCCTCCCTGGGGCCCCCAGCACTCTGTGCATCACCAGGGAGCGCAGCTGTGGCCCTGGGACAGGCCTGGTATTCTCAGCGACTGCACTGGCCTCTTATGTCCTGTGCAATGCTCGCTGACCATCCCAGGGCAAGTCTAGTGAGCTGGGTTGTCATCTCCAGGATGCCCAAGGGGACAGAAGGCAGCATTAGAGCCGGAAGCTCTCCTGCTGGCCATCCTCGGGCCCCTGACCCCATGTCTCAGTGGAGAGGGTGGCAAACTGCCCTATGATCCCAGAGGGGCTGAGTGCACAGTCTCCCAGCAGGAAGCGTGGCCTTTTGGAGAATCCCAGGTGATCTGATAAATGGTGCCCAGATGCTGCCAGAGTCACTTCTGAGATGAGTGTGTGAGCATGCCCTTCCTTTTATTTGGGGGTGAATGGAGGAGCTGGCAAACCACAGTGATTGGAGAAGAGGGAAGATTCCCTCAGGGTGAGGAAGTGAGTGTCAGGAGCATGGAGTGGTCAAGAGGACCTAAGTAGACCACATAAATGTGGGGGTGTAAGTCTGCATGTTTGTTCAGTCACAAGTCACACATTGGTTATCAGGATAGAAAACAGAAGTGGGAACGCCCTCGAGAGGCCATGACCTCCAGCCCCGTGTCTGACAAGGATCATCATCTGCCTCTGGCCCCTGGCAGACCCCCGCGGCCAGGGAGATGTGAGGTCCGCCCTCCTCAGGAATAAATGGTGACAGAGCACGAAGCATGCAGGCAGGGAAACTGTGCTATGGCCGTGGAGGGTCCAGAGCCCTGATCCTTCACTGGGCTATACACACACACACACGCACATGTATGCACACGTGTCCCTGCACACAAACACGCATGCAACCACACATGCACATGCATAAACACATGCATGCACCCATGTGGCTGAGCAGCTACCAGCAGCCCCAGGGCCTGTCTCTCCAGCCATCATGCTCCCCACATCTTAGGGATCCCAAGGATCATCTGTGGACAGCTCCAGGCATTCCCCAAGCACCAGGGGTTCCAGCCAGGGCTCGCGAGCTGCAGGTGGTGCTTCCAGGCTTTTACATTTGAGGAAACTGAGGCTCCACAGGTTTGAGAACATTGCCACGCCAGTCAGCAGGAGGGCGCGTCTTGAGCTTCTCTTCAGGGTTCCTAAGCCCCAGACCAGCTTTATTCCCTCCGGGTCCCTTGGCAGTTTCTGGGGACAATTTGGGGAGGAGGCTGTTCTACTGGCATCTAGTGAGTAGAAGCCAGTGATGCTGCCGCGGGGTGAGGAGGCTGAGGCTGAGAAGCCTTGCACTATCTGGTTCTATGGCTGGCGGTGTCCCCCGAAGCACCCCCTTCCCCATTGGTGAGTCATCAGTGAGCAAAGCCCTCCTGAGAGAATCCCGCCCCACACACAGTTGGAATCCAGCACGTGTGGCAGAAATCCATGCGGCTCCGCTTCCACTTCTAGGGCTTTTGTGGGCTTCTCAGCCTAGGTGGAAAGAACCCTCCAAAGTGGGGGGCTGACCTGGACCCCACCAGTAACTCTGGGACCTGGCCCCTCCCCGATGGTGGGAGAAGCTTAGAAGGGGTGTGTGGGTCTGCTTACCTGCCTCTGGGCAAAGCTGCACCTTCTCCTGGCTCTGCCCCTCCCACGTGCTCACCCCACGTCCCCAGTCACGCGCACGAACACTTTCTTCTTTCTACGTGTTACAGAAACCTGATTCTTGTAACTAACTGCCCTTCAGATTCGATTCTTCCCGCCGAGAGCATCAGAAATGCTTGCGTGTCTTCCGAACGTTTTCATGATCAACTTACAACTGTGAGTAGTTGGCTGAATAAAATGGTGTCTCACTATTCCTGTAGGCCTTCGCTGCTCAAGCCCGTTTTCGCTCTGAGATCACTGACTTTTACTGCAGTGAAAAGATTATTTCCTAATGTGGGGTTTCCATGTGCTCTTTGATCAAAGTCACCTACCCTAAGGGGTGTCAGATTGTGGCTGTGAAATCACCTCCCGTTGCTGTGTGCGTTGCTGTCATCAGTTTCTATTATAATTAAAGAAAACTGTCAGCCCTGAGTGTTTGCCTCACACCAGCGCCTTGTCTGCAGGGGGCGGTCGCATATCCCCACAAGGCTCCATGAGGATGCCCCTCTGTCCCACCCAAAGCAGGACAGACCCTTCCCCGCCCACCCTCTGAGCTCCCCGCCTCACCCCTGTAGCAATCACGTTGCTGCATCCACCATCCACTTAACGGCATTTTAGCCTGCAGGCCTCATCCCTACAACTTCCCATTTGGCCTGGGCAGGCCCAGTTCTCAGGCTCCTGCAGAGGTTGGCCTGACCACGTTTGATCGTTACACCTGCCAGCTGCCAGACCTTCTCTGCAAACTGTACAGTAACATTAACTAACTAGGTGTTGCCTTATGCCCTGTGCAGGGGCTTTGCAAAAGATTAGCTGAAGACAATAAGCTGGGAATGGGGGGCATCATCTTGAGGGGCAGGGGCAGGAGAACCACCAGAGGAGGGCCTCCTGACCAGCTGGTGCCAGACCAGAGTCCAGTTTTAAGAAAACAGGTTCACATACGTTTTTACTCATTGAATATCTACTGTGTTCTCTGTACTATTCTAGACCCTGGGGGTGCATGAGTGAGCAAAACAAGGTATATTTATCACCCTCTGATAGTAAATATAGAAAAGACGCAAATAAGGAAATAGCACATCAAGTGTGACTAATAAACAGGTGCTAGTGTCCATTGCTAACAATATAGTGCCGTATACACAACATCAGCTACGAGGGTAGGTCTTATGTTAAGTCCTCCTGTGGTCTCCTGCGACAAACCAATAACAAAACCTGGGATGAACTTGGGAGGTTTGTCTCCGGCCTTGAAGGTGCTGGTGGCTGTTTATATTAAATATGCACAGCCTTTCACGTATCAATCATATCACAGTAAATTGGTTTAAAGAAAAGACAGAGATTTGGTCTCTGTCCTGGTCCCTGACACAGAGCTCCTAAATTCCTTGGAATTGCCCCTCCTCCATGAATGGAACAGAGACCATCACAGTCTTCACCTGCTCGGCTTCTAGGGCCCTACCTAGTCTGTCACCAGAGCATGGCAGGCCCAAATTCGAGGCCGGGGCCACCCAAAGTTGTCTGTGCCACCGCTGAGTTCCATACCCCCTCACTGCAACCTTGTCCCCACGGTGGGGCTCGGGATGGGCCCACCATCCCTTCCACCCCGAGGAGGGTAAACATGGGCCCGAGGAGGGTAAACATGGATCAGGAAGTGAAGATCCCAGTTCCTGAAGGATGGGGCACAGGGGACCACCTGCTGGTCTAAATGACGTGCAGATGTGGTACCGCAACTGGCTTTGCAGATGCTGCTACAGACCTAAGCTTCAGATACCAGTGTGTGCTCTGAACTTTGTGGCATCACTCGCTGGACCTCATGTAAGTGTCCAATTATATTAGCTGCATGTATCTAAAGACCAAAACCAAATGCAGAGTTCAGAACTCATTTTAACACACTCTTTTGCTAGGGAAGTCACAGGGATTGTAAATTCAATCTCAGTTAAGTCTAAATTTATGACAAAGGACCTTTAACTGAAAATGGCCAAAGCACCAATATTACATATTGGTTGTGCAGAGAATTATAGTTTTAATTCTGGGGTATTAAATGTTACTTAAGAAGGTCGCATTCCCTTTAATTGAAGAGAAAAAAAGATGCTTGTTACAAAGTCACACACACAAGTTTCCCACCTCACTGGGCGTCCCTTGTTCCCTGTACTAAGTCCCCTTTGTTGAGCGGGGGGAGAGGCAGGCAGGAGCATGTTTTGGTGAATATTTCGTGTAAAAATGAAATGCAGCCTGAGGGGTGCAGGGCAGGTCAGTTGTGAGTCCCCGTGGTAGTACCGCTGGGGGTGTCAGGAGCTGGAAGCCAGAGTAGAGGGGGTACTGGTGGCTCTGGGATGGCAGCTGAACCCCCACACTCCTACCTGTAGGATCCGGGTGAGGGGGGCGAGAATTGGGACTGCCTTCAGAGAAGCGTTTGGCAAGGGCCACGACTGCCTGTCCCTTACTCCCGCCTGCGCTCGCTCCTACAGGAAAGGAGTCTGTGCTTGTCTGCACCTGTGTTGAGGCGCCCTCTTAACCTTCTGGAAACCCACTCAAACTCCTGCCTCGCCCAGGGAACGCCCGGGCCTTGAAGTCCTTCCCAAAGGTTGCCACTAGGCGGCACCGTGACTCTCCGGGCCCAGGAAGAGCCTCCTGGAAGAGCAGCGCAGGAGGGGACCAGCAGGGGGCAGTGTGGGTCAGGAGCGGGAACTCAGGGCTGGTGGGGTTCCGACCAGCTCATGCTGCTGACTGTGGGGAGCTGCGTGGGGAGCGCAGGAGCGGAGACTGTCCTGCACCACTGAGGAAATGCACCCAAATCCCCTGCCCTCTCTCCTCAGTAAATACCAAACGGCAAGAAAGCCGGATCCAGAGTGGTGGGCTGCAGGGGACACCTTTCAGGCTCTGCTTGTGGCCCAGATTTGTTCTGATAAAGCTTTCCATCGAGTGTGTGATGCACAGACAGAAAAACACACACCTATGTTCACCGTCACCACAAACCCCTAGAAACCAAGGGTTCCGGCAACCAGCTGAGCAGTCTCAGCTCGTGCAGACACCCACAGAAAGCGCAGCCTTGTAACCGTCATTGTAGTTCGTTGCATTATATGGATGCTCAGCAACTGCTCCCGTCACACCAGTATTTCTTTCTCTGACCTTTAGGATTGTGAGTCTTCTATCTGGGGCTCTGATCCACTCTGTATTTTTTTTTTGCAAGGAGTTACAGAGACTGATCCAGCTTCACTCTTACACGTAGCCATCCAGCTTTCCCTGGGCCCCACACTTAAAGGGTCCTTCTGTGTTATCCTCAAATGCCCTTTCCTGCAGGACAAGGGGAAAGGACCAAGAGGGCCTGTGAATCTGGATCCCCCTTCTAAACACCCTTAAGTACTCAGACCCCAGAATCCTGTGTCCTGCTCTAGGCCTGGGTGGCCTGTACTTTGAAAGCTGACTACCCTGGGCAGTGCCAAGGGGCAGCTTTTTCTGAGACAGGGTGGGGACATTCGATGGAGCTGAGGTGTGCAGACTGGAGGATTGGCGGGGGTCAACAATGGAGGCAGCCCCCAGGCCAGCCACTCTCCCTGAGCACCTTGAACCAGCACAGAACCCCACAGGGCATCAGGGCTCACTAGAGAAAAAGAAGCAAGAGCATACGGGTGTTTATGGAGAAACTGATTATAAGGAATTGGCTCATGTTCTTTCGGGGCCCAGCAGGCCTGCGACCTGCCAGATAGGCTCAGGCTGGAAGGTCAGGGAACACTGGATACTCAGGTAGCAGCTGGAAACAGGCAGGCTTTCTAGCCTGCAGTCTTGAGAGTCCTTGTTCTGTCAGAAAGCCAACCTCCCTCAGTTTTTCTCTCATGCCTTCAATGGTTTGGACAAGGCCCACCGTGAAGTGGTGCACCATCTGCTTTATTCAAAGGCTACCAGTTTAAATGGTGATCCCACCCACAGCAGCGTCAAGACTAGGTGTTGACCAAACAACTGGGAGGCCACAGCTGAACTTAGTGGACACAGAAAGTTAACCATAACAGAGTCCGTGTCCAAATCAGCCTTCCAGGTTGTTGCAACATAAGAGGAGGCATCCTCACCCCACAATCCCCAGCCCAGCTTTTACACCTGGGCCACATGTGCCTGGGTGCCATCTGTGCAACTGCACCCCTGCTGGCTGTTAAGGGTAGTGCACCTCTACCTGCAACCCCAGTTTGGTTTTTTGCTTGTTTCCCATCATCTAAAATTAGAGTTCTAAACCTCACCAGACTCAAATCACCCACTCCATCTTTTATATCATCCTGTCCCTTGATCCCTCCCTCCCCAGCCTCAGATCCCTCACTGTGTTTATTAATTTTGCTAGTTTTTGTAAGTATTTTACTTTATCGAGTCACCCTATGTAAATGTCCAGCATCTGTCCTCATCCTTCTGACTTGCTCTGCTGCACATCATCCCTCAAACCCCCTGCATTTTGTGGGAAGTGGCTGCATTTCCTCCTTGTGCTGGATGGTGCCCTTCTATGGGCTGACCACAGCTTTTTGACCCCTCCAACTTGGGGATTTAGGCGTGTCCATGCCCTCAGAATACAAATGGCGCTGCCATGAACACTGCAGAGCATATATTTTTGTGTGGATCAAGTCTGGCTTTTAAAAGCGTCGGTTTGGAAATAGTTGAGGGAGCGGAGAATTCGCAGCTTGATCCAGCTCCGTGAACATGTCAGATCTTCCAAAGTCCCACCCACCTCCCAGGTGCTGGGAAGTGGCTTGTTCACAGTCCCATCTGCAGGAGCAGGCTGCAGGGGTGTCCCCTGGATTTAATGGGTGGCTGTAGGCTGCTGGCCTTGCACGTGTCCCTCTCACAGACGGAAGCCAGACCACCCTCTGGAGGGCTCAACAGAGAGGCCTGGTCCCCCCTCAGCTGGGTTTGCTCCCCATTGGGAGAGCCAGGCCAGGGCCTACTCCTCCCTAAAGTGTCTTTAGTTAGAGTCTGAGGGGGATGGAAAAGGGAGGAAAATATCTGAGGATGCAGATCTGCTGCAGGAGGCCTTGATGCCCCAGCCAGATAAGACACTGGCAAGCAGTGAAGCTCAAAGGGCCTCACACTGCGGGGCCGAAGCTAAAGAGCCTCACACCGTGGGGCTGAAGATTCCTTGTGCTTCACACCGTGGGGCTGAAGATTTAACATCCCTTTATTTTTTGTTCTTGGTCATAAAAGGAGAAAAATTTATCAGAAAAGTACATTAGGCAATAAATTATATGTATCAGTAGACTGCAAGCAATTGGCACAGAAAATTACCTGTTTAGAAATTAACTACTACATAATTTGGCCCACTTGACAATGGGAGATAATTTACTGTATATAACTGACAAGCAAACCAGCACAACTATTATAGTAAGTCCTTCTTTTGCCTTTTTAGAAGTTTCCTTTTATTTAGAAGTTTCTTAGGAAAGTTTTTAAATGAAGTTAACTGTGTTAAGAAGTTTCTAGGTAGAAAAAGTTCCGATAGCTGAGTAGCAGCTGGTCTCTGGCTGAAGGCCTTATGAACAGAAGAGTCTTTTGATGTTTAGACTTTAGCTGATAGGGATGTCCTGGCGGCTATCCCCTGTCTTAGGTAACTGTCTAGCTCAAATAATAAGTTTTAGTGTTAGGTTTGGTTTTTTATCTATTAACCTTGACGGCTACCATCTAGCTGAGACCCGTAGGAGCCAGTAGTCCATGGAAATAAACTACTCTGATTGTTTCTGCTTTGCACATGATAATGCATTTTTTCCTGCTTACTAAAAATGAATAAATAAAGACCTGTTGAGTCTCTCGGCAGAAGATACTTGCACCTCATCCCGTGTCAGTGTCTCCTCACTACCTCATCCCCTTCCCCTCAGCCCTTTCGTTTTCACCGACGCCGTCTCATCCTTTCAGGAACCCCTGACACGACATTTTGCCAGAGGCTGGTCCACGGCACAGGTCAAATCTGGCCTGCTGCTGGCTCTGTCAATAAAGTTTTATTGAGACCCAGCATGCCCTGGCCAGGTCTTGCCTCTGGCTGTCTGAGCGGCACTGTGAGTGCGGTGGGCAGGTGCCACCACAGTCACCGTACAGTTGCAAAGCTGAATGTTGTTTCCCTGGTACCTCACAGGAAAGCTTACCAACCCCACTGGAGTGGTAAGATGGAGAAGCAGCCCTTCCTTAAGCACTGGTAGATCCACCTCAGACCCAAACACAGGGCCTCTTTTCCTGGACTCTTCTGTGCCATCTTTGGAGGCAGCTAACCCCAGGAAAATTAGGAGGAGGCACTTGCGTGCACAGCCAGCCCTAGGCAGGTGCCTGCTCCCACTGGCTCTCATCTCCCCCCATCAGCCCTTGGGTAAGACAGCGTCTCTGGGGCTGCCTTGGGTACCGCATATGACACAGGCTCATGACACAGAGGCAGCCGGCCTGGGGACATCCTGGCACAGACGTCCAGCTGGTGCCACTCACCAAACTGTGTGCCTGGCCTGGACAACATCTACCCAAAGCAGAGGGCACCTCCTCTTAATTCTCATAAACCTGCCTGAGGACCCGTATGAGCCAGCATGGTACTGGATTCTGAGTCCAGTCCTGACCCTGACCTTGGCAGAAAGGACACCAATTCTCCGAGTTTCAGTTCCTGTAAAATGAGAGCCCTCGCAAGCTGGACAAAAGGCCTCCAAAAACTGTACATGTCCCATTACCTCCAAGCCACAGTGTCAGCTCACAGAGCCCAGGGTCTGGGCAGGGGTGAGTAAGCGAAAGATTGAGAGGAGGCCACATTGGTCCAAGCATCCTCACAAGTGCTGGAGTGTGCAGGGATGATGGAAGCTGGAGGTGTGAGGTCCAGCAGGGCCACCAGCCAAGGACTGTGGCGGCCGCTGGAAGCTGAGACAGGCAAGAAAATGGATTTTCCCCTGGAGAGCCAGAAGGAACCAGTCCAGCTGACCTGTGTGTTTGCCCTGTGAGCCTGATGCCAGAGGCCTGGATCCGGAACTGCAGTTTTAACCACGCTGCTCTGGTGATCTCTTCCAGTAGTCTCGGGAGACTCTCGGGCACCTATCTTGGAGGATGACTTTAGGGATGAACTCAGAAGAGGCCCCTTAGCACCCTGTCCCCGGAGTCTGGGGTGGGTCTAGGTGATGGGGTGCCATGGCACTAATAATGAGACTTCCTCACCCCTACCCCCTCTCCCTGCCACACCCCCTGGCCCAGGGAGACCTGCTGCCCCAGGAAGCTCCTGGGAAGATAAGGCCTGAACTTGACATTGTGGGGAAGGGCAGGAGGCCAAGGAGAGCCAGATGGTGGAGTGCACAGACATGACAGCCCCGGCCCTTTCCAGAGTGGTCGGGCCCTGTGGTGTGATGGATTTGCAGGCAGCAAGCCGGGGCAAAGGGAAAGGCATTTCAGCAGCTGGCAGGCCAGATCTTTCCTTACGAAAACAAATATTCAACCATTCCCTCCCCTAACTCAGCCCACTGCCCACTTCCAGCCCAGCGCCAGCCCGGCCGGGTTGCCAGGGACTTCCCTAGTTTTAGCACTGGAGGCCCTGAAGGGGTTCAGAACACACCTCCCTGAGATGTGCCACTTTGGCACATGGATTATTTTGAACTGATGGTCCTGCACCCTCAAGAGAAAGGCTTGCCTCTCCCTTAACTACCCGGAAGAATTTAGCTGGAGCCTTGTCCAGAGTGAGAGCTCTTCCCAGAAGGAACCTGACAAGACCCACAGACAAGACCCCCGTAAAGAGGGCCAACACCTAATGCCAGGACATTTGCTCTTCCTCGAGTCCTGAGTTACTGTCCCTGCCTCTGAAGCCCCTGACCCCTGTCCCATTCCTTGACTCAAGACAACAGACAAGTCTTTACTGAACTCACCCGGGACCCCTCTTGTCTCCAGGGCTTCCATATGCAGGGAATGAAATTTTTTTTTCTCCTGCTAATCTGGCTCTGTCAACTTAATTATGAGAACAGCCAAAAGAACATCGAGGGAGCCGGAAAGAATCGTGCCCTCCCCCACCCTAGAGCCCATGTCCAGGCAAGCACCCAAATCACAGGCAAACAGGGGCGCTGGTCACGGGATTCAGCCTCAGTATCAAGACAGCCCCATGGGGCACTCGCCCAGCACCCCCTTCCCAGGAGAGCAGCACGTCATGCCCAGCCTCAGGGTCCTCCCCACACTGACCCTCTGCCCAAAATGTTCTTCCAGTTTATCAAGACTGGCCCTGTTCAGGGGCCTAACCACCCTGTCTGTGGTCAGGTGGTAAAGCCTGTCTTGTCGGTGTCCCTGCTTCTGTGTCTTTTCTGCCATAGGCCTTGACCCACCCTCCAAGTACACAGGACAGCTGGCCCTTGGGCAGAGCCTTCGTTCAGTGTCATTCTGGTGCAATGTTGATGAGGGGACTCGATTCCCAGCCAGGGCCCCGTGTGTGTGGACTTGGCACACCCTCCCTGGGTGTGGGTTTCCTCCCACATCCCAAAGACATGCACGTGAGGGTGACGGATGTGTCAAAATTGTCCCAGAGTGAGGGTGGGTGTGGACATGAGCACCCTGAGAAGAAAGGGCACCCTGTCCAGGGCTGAGCCCTGCTCTGTGCCCTGAGCAGGGCAGCACAGGCTCAGCCGCCTGCAACTGGAACTGAAGAAGTGGGCTGGAAAATGAATGAATGAACGAAAGGATGC
Source organism: Talpa occidentalis (assembly GCF_014898055.3). Lineage (NCBI taxonomy): Eukaryota > Metazoa > Chordata > Mammalia > Eulipotyphla > Talpidae > Talpa > Talpa occidentalis. The sequence continues at coordinate 97,329,709 of NW_023601104.1, read as the reverse complement.
TTTGATTGTTAAACGAATTTTCACTATTAGAAGTGCTTTGGGGCTTCCTCCCCGCCCCCTCCCGGCTCTTCTGCTGATGGAGCAACCAAAGTAATATCAGACAGATCAGCAGGAGAAAAGAACAAATTCAGTTACATGTGCATGGCGCATCTACAAGGATGTAAATTCTAAAGAGAACAGGACAGCTTGTATGTATTTGTCCTGGGCTAAGAAATAAGACAGGGACCAGGGCCTTCTAGGAGAGAGGAGGGAGAGCCCCAAAGTCCAGATGCCTGTGATTATGTTTTCCCTGCCATGGAGCTAGGCTCCTCTGATCGAAAGGTTATTTTTGGAGATAACCCAATTTTCATTCTTCTAGGAAGCTATGGGAATTTCTCTCAGGCATGCAAGGCCTCAGTTAACCTCAATTTGAAATAACCCACATGCCAAAGTGACATGCCTTTGGGAAGCCTGCTCTGTGCACTTCGGAGAGGCCTGTGCTTCAACTTACTGTGGATTTGTTTGTCTCCTTCACTAGATTTCAACAACTTCATTTACCTTGATTCCTCAGTCCACCACGGCGCCTGATAATCAATAAAATTCTTTTTTGTAGGAGGGAGGGGAGGAAAGGAAGAGGGAAGAAGGGGAAAGGACAAGCGGGGGAGGAGGGAATCCCCCAAGTCCATGTCCTTCAGAGCACAGCCCTCAAGGGGATGGATGGCACAAAACACTCTCAGGTAAGTGACTGTGTGAATGGCACGAATTCAGCCTCTGAAGAACACAGGAGGGGCCTCCCTGGTGGCGCAAGGGGTTAAGCACAGCACTCACTATGAAGCTACCCGCAGCCACTGCAGCACAAGTTCGAACCCCAGCCAGGGAACAACCCACATGGTGCTGCAGACCTCCCCTGTCTCGTCCGCTGCTCCCCTCAGCAGTGTATTTCAGTCAATCTGCCTGTTCTGCTCCCCACTCTGTCTCTGGTGGATCCTCCCACCCCCATGCTTCTGCCTGTACCCCAGTTCTTGTATGCATAAATAAATAAATCTTAAAAAAAAAAAAAGAACATGGGAAAGAAGTTATGGTTTCAAGTTGCTCAGACACAAGCCCTGCCTCACAGCTGTATCCATCAGGACCTCGTGCCACCCCGTCCTTGGGTGGACACAGGCGCGTGCAGCTGAGAGGTCTCCAGCACAGGTCTAGGCGAGGCCTGCGGATGTCATAAAGACCAGAGCAGTGAGCTTGGTTCCCGAAGGGGACTCCATCACCCATCCTGTACACCTCCCCCAAGTGCTGAAGCTAATGTTCCCATACCCCCAAACTGTGCAAGCGCTTTCACCCTAGTGTCCGTGACAGTGACTGGGTTTCAGCAGCCCTCTGCCGTTCTCCCATGAGAGGCAGGAAGCTGGGCCAAGCAGGTGCAGCTCAGGCTGGGATGATGATGCCACATTTGCTTCTCACTTCCTTCCATGAAGTCGTGCGAGTGCGTGCTGGTGCCTAGACAGGGAGACAAACAAAAAACAAACCAAAAGTGCCTCCCCGGTGGTGCAAGTGGTTAAGTTATAGCGCTATGAAGCTGTCTGCAGCCACTGCAACACGAGTTCGCTCCCCGGCCAGCCAGCAGACCCCTCCTGTCTCCCCACTGCTCCCCTCAGCAGTGTATTTCAGTCAATCTGCCTGCTCTGCTCCCCACTGCTCCTTCCCTGGTGAGTCCTCTCACCCCCCACACCTCTGGCCTATACCCCAGCTCTTGTATGCATAAATAAATAAATCCCTAAAAAAAAAAAAAAAAAGATACTATGAGGAAGACCGAAGACTGGGCCTTGTTCCACTTTGTCAGGGAGACAGGAAGATAAATAGCAACAAGAAGGATAAAAATAGATAGCCACCTTTGAAGGCAGATTTGAAAGAGCTGAGAAACTCAAATGTGTATACAGCCCCATCAGTCAGAAAGTACACCTCAAGATATTTACTTTGGAAAATTCCCACAGGTAAGCACAAAAAACATACACAGGAATTTTTTGTTCAGTGTTATTTGTAGTATCAACAAACTGGACATAAGCTCTATTGATTCATGGAAGATGGAGCAGAAGTTAAAAGGAAGGAAGATTTAACTATGAAGATGTAGGTTAAATGTTTTTTCAGGCTTTTCTGCCCTCCCACCATTAGGATTGTCCTGCCTGCTGGGGCACCCTCAGCTGTTACACTGTCGTAAACTGACTTGTTTACTTCTGTGGGCCATGGGGGGAGTATTGAGACAGGCACCAAGAGAAGCAGAGGCAGGGGAAAGAAGCAGAAGAGGCACAAGAGAGAAGGGGAGAAAGAAGCTCAGAGCAAAGATTTGCTGGGGGGCTTTGGAGGCCTGCTGGCCTCCTGGCCCCCAGGCACCCCTGTCTGCCATGTACCTGGTTGCTGCACTACATGTAAAGCTCAATAAAAGCCTGAGAAACCCACCAATGCCTCCAGGACTCTCCTTTATCCGGTCTGGTCTGCTCGGATCATAGGAAACCTGCTCAGTGCCTATTCCTGGCGCTACAGAAGATTTCCAAGGTGTGGTCCTTGCGTACAAGAGCGCATCGTATAAAAATAAGTGGGATGTAATACCATTTGAAGATGAAAAAAGTCAACATGTGCCCATAGAGAGGAATGTAAATGCTCAGGAAAAGGTGGTAACCATGGTGTAGGAGAAGAGAAAGAATCTCTTCCTACCCCTCTGGGTTGTTCTTGGGCTGAATGAGCAATCAAATTAACATCAGACGGATTAGCAAGAACAAAGAACAAATTTAATTACATACATACAGGGAATCTACTCATATGTGGATTCTGAAGCTAATGGGGCAAATTTGGGGTATATTTCCTGAGCTAAAGAATGAGATGGGGCCTGGGACTGCCAGGAAGGAAGAGGGGGATTCGCATGATGATGACCAGATGCTCATAATTAGATGTTTGTCTGCCTTGTAGATGGGCTTCTCTGAGAGAAAGGTTATTTCTGGTAAAAACCCTCCCAGGTAAGATCCCTCCAGTTTTCATTCTTCTAGGTAGTTAGGGGAATAGTGTAAGTGTCTCCCCTTTTTTGTTTCTGATTTACTGGAATCTTTTAGTCACACTTTGGATGAGAGGGATGGATTCTGGAGGGCAATGACTCAGTGTCACTACAAACCAATCTCAGTTGTACTGTTCCCCCATATCCACCTTTACTCATGCCCCTTCCTGAAATTCATCATGAGAAAAAACAGACAGACCTGGGTTTGAATTCAACCCTACCCTCCCTATCATTTAAGGGAATCTCTCAACCTTTCTGAACTTGCATTTCTCAAGCTATAAGCTGGGTTGACATGTAATACAACTGGCCTTTTACCTCTGCATTCAGGGAGTTGAGGGTAAATGCCAATCCATTCTCCTCAGTTTGATAAGTGTCTTTGAAGTCCGTGACTCTCCCTGGGAGCTCTGCTCCACCTCCAAACACTTCCCACTATGTGCTTGGCACATATTAGTGCTTAATGCATCTTTTAATAGGGATATCTTTAAATAGAGATTTCAAAAGTAGGTATTTATGTAAAGTGTTTCCAAGATGAATGGCTTTCTTGACTGAATATGCTCTTGAAAAGCAGTGCATCTCCCATAAGGGGCCAGTGTGGCGTGCTGTGGGCAGCAGCAGTGTGGGGTGCTGGCCCAGACATTGGCACAGTCAGACCTGGGATTTAAGAAGCAAACTCAGGCAGTATAAGTGGAGATCTCTCTCTGTATCAGCAGCAGTGTAGGATGGCACCAGGGTATAAATTGAGGGGAGATACAGAGGAAGAAAACTTACCTCTATTAGGCTCCTGACTGAGAACCCTATTCCCATATTAAAAAAACAGATTAGCAGGAGAAAAACAAACAGAAGTTTAATAATTTCACCTACTTCTCCTAATGACTACCCCCTGTATTCATAGAAAATACCCGGTAAAAGTGAGTAATTCCCCCCAAAAGCCCAAACCACCACCTTAAATACCATCTTCAGTCAAAGAAAAGAGATGTGGAGGCTGGGGGCAGGGGAGTGGAGGCCAGTAAGGGAGGTGAGCAAGTAAAGCGCAACATAAAGAGATAATGTCACTATGTGAGTTTATTTTTTTTTTAAAGATTTATTTATGCATACAAGAGCTGGAGTACAGGCCAGAGGTGTGGGGGGTGAGAGGACTCAACAGAGACAGAGTGGGGTACAGAACAGGCAGACTGACCAAAGGACACTGCTGAGGGGAGCAGTGGGCGAGTCAGGAGAGGTCTGCTGCACCATGTGGGTAGGTCCCTGGCCAGCCAGGGATTGAACTCTTGCTGCAGTGGCTGTGGACAGCTTCATAGGTTGCTTCTTAACCCCTTGTGCCACCAGGGAGGCCCCCTATGTGGGTTTAAATCTCCACTGTTGAGTTTTGAGAGACTTGGTCATTCCCTTCTTCTGGAACAAAGAGAAGACACCGTTACAAATGCAGATTTCCCTTATAAATGCAAATGTCTCTTGCAAAGGGTAACTTCTCTGTTTTCAGGGCTTTTCCAGTCTGCTGTTTTTGTTTTTTTAATAGCCAACTCAAAATGTCCCTTATGTCAAAGAGACATATTTTGGGGTGGTATATTCTGCTCCGTATCAGAGATTAAGACACCACAAAATCATCATCATGCATAATAAAATTAAAAGTAATCCCTTAATGTGTGTTACTATATATCCAAGGTCCAAATTTCTCCCACTGTCTCATTTTTGTTCTGATCAGGATCCAAATATTGTTAATTATCAACATGGTTGATAAGTTTCTTCCCTCTAATACCCAAAAAAATCATGCCATTTGTCTAGCAGACTTTCCTGTGTCCTTGTAATTTTTTTTAATGTGATTCTCTAATCTTTGAATTTCCTTTAAGCTGGAAATATAATAAAGAAGCTTTATTAGATTCATGCCAAGTGATTTTGGCAGAAAGAGTTCCTAGGTAGGAACTGGATACTTCCTATTGTATCACACATAATATCTGTTGTCCCGCAGTGAATGGGCAAGTCCCCTCCATATAAAGTCCCTCATTACCCTGTTCTGTTTGGGGGTGACATCCTGATCAGTCTTCATAATTAGGTTTTTGAGGGGTTGCGCAATTCCAGCTGGCTTTTAGAAGACAGATCTGTTCTGAACTCCATCATAGCACCTCTTTTCAGCTCCCTTCATGACTAAGGTTAGAAATTGAACATGTGTTTCATTTGGGCTTATTAAGTAACAACAGTGCAACTGAGTTAAGTTTAAAGATCTAATCAGCTCTATCACATGATTCAGGAATCCAGCAGCCTCTTATCTAGCAGGTGGAAAAGTGGTACAGGAAGTTGAGCAAAAGGGAAGATTTTTATAGTCAGAAAGAGAGTAGGATGAGGTCATTAACAAGGGGAAGTAAGTCAGGCAAGTCACTTTCCTTGGTGGGGGCGGGGGGCGGTTTTCTCATCAGAGGTCCTCACCAGTGTTGACTAGGAAGCTCCAGATTGGTTAGTTTAAATTCAACTTTCGGGAGAGATTGAAACTGCAATTAGGTGACATATTAAGTCTCAGTGGGGTCTGGCATGAAAGACTCCAGTTGGAGCCTGTTGTTTCTTTAAAAAAGTTTCACATTTTTTTTAATAAATAGTCGAGCTGATACTCTTAAATGGAGGGCATTGTATATTTAAAAATGCATACTTTCAGCTTTCTTTGGAAAATCAGGGGTCCATCTGCTGGGTCAGCCCTACCACAGGGCGGAGTGTATAAGGTGTGACAAGTGGCCGACTCTGTAGACACAGCTCGCCGCTGTCCCTTCACCCCTCCCGTCTCCCCCAAAGTGGGGACAGAGCTCAGTGGCATCTACCAGGCACTTGCTGTATTTTCTTATGACAGAGAAATTGTTCTCTATGTTCCCATCAATAGTGGGAGACCAAAAGTTATACTGAAAGGGAAAGTGGTTTTAAGAAAATCAAGAAAGAGAAACTTTCTTTATGAAAATGATATTTTATATTAGAATAGTCAATGTGCTGATGTAACCAGTGGCTGAAGCCATAGACTGTTCCAGGTGGTGCCCCCTGGGGGGGGGGGGGTTGCTGGTGAGGATAGATAGCCCCAAGGAAAATGCTAAAAAGTGGGGTGGAATGACAGATAAGTAATATAAGTGACTGCAGAAGGGGCACAGATTCATTTAGTCTGTGAAATTCAGCCTGGTAGATGCCTGGTAGATGCCACGGGCTCTGTCCCCACTTTGGGTGCGGGTGAAGGGACAGTTTCGGGATTCAGCATGAGGGGTCAGTGGATTTGGGCCCCCACTGGGCCGATCTTCCAGAAGGCTGTTGTGGGTCCCTGAAGGGGGAGGCTTTCAGCAGCCAACCTCAGAGAGAAAGAGTTTGGGGGCTTTGCAAGTAGCCAAGCGACTAAAACTGTTCCCGATTTTGCTGCTGTTGCAGCCTGGCAGAGAAGGGGAAGACTTGGAGCAGGCATCTTACTGAGATGTGTGAGTGTGGCCGTTTGTCGGGTCATTTGACTGCTGCAGCTGATGTTTTGAGGGTCACCCCTCTAGGGCTGTGCTGGGGCAAAAGGTTTGAGCAAAGGTGCAGAGGCAGGAGCTGACTGTGGGGGAGGCCAACGGCACAGTGGGCTAGAGAGTGCAGAAAGAAGCCTGAACAGGGAGGCTCGGAGTCTGTGAAGCACTGGGCTTCTGGTAGGCACCAAGGATTGTCCAACGAAGTGTCATTTGGCAAGAGGAATCATGTAAGTCTTACCTTTCCTTATTAGGAGCTGGCAACTTGCTCTAAGAATGTTTTGCTGTTGTATTTTAATCCTCAATGCCACCCACCAAACACAGCCGACCGCAGTAAACACTTGGTGTTCAATGGGCTCGAGTCACTCCTGGTCAGAACAAAAGGGCAGCACGAGGCTGAGATTGTGCTTCGCCGGGTGCTACAGACAAACGCCATTTTGTGTACAAACTGCCCCGGGAAAGCCTAGGCTGGGGCCCAGGTGGAGGTGGGGGTGCAGCAGACACACCACAGAGAGCCTGTGGTGGGTTAGACATTGGGTGTCCAGTGCAGATGGGGAGCTCGTGCCTGAACACCATGCCCTGATAGGAGAAGAGAGAAGAAAATACATGAGAGACCCAAAGGAAACTCACTTCTTTTGAGTGAAACTCAAAAGAAAGGTCCATATCATTGTGACCGAGAAAGAGGACAGAAATGCAAAGCAGTGAGGAGACTCAGAATAACAGGGGAGAGAGTTATTAGAACTAGATGGGGGTGAGAGGGCAGAGAGGGAGGGCTTGATTCACAGAGGAGACGGGAATAAATGGTTGGGCTGCGGGTCACCATCGCTTTATTAGCACCTGTAGGTTAAGGAGGCAGGAGACCATGGCCCGAGGCTCTCCCTCCCTAGCATTTCTATAAGTGGATTGTAGGGTTGGTGCAACCAGGAGACAGGAGGTGCCCACCCAGTGGCAAGTCAGAGTTCTACTCAGACAGTCCATGCGGGGCCTGCAAGCAACAGGAAAAGTGCACAGACACAGGAAGAGTGAGAAACAAAAGTAGATGCAAACCCAAAAAACCCTCCAATTCCCTTTGAGTTTGTGAAAGGAATATCAGAAAAGCATGGGAGAAATTAGCACTGTGCAAGAGCGTGAATGCACTGGACAAGGGGACATTCATTCCAGATGGGAAGAGTTTCATGAAACACTAAATATGATAAAACTAAAATAAACAGGTTTCAGAGGCTTTAGGAGGTCAGGGAAGCATTGTGTTCACTAAGAGGTTGTAACAAAGACAGGCGGATATAGACAAGGCCTATAACTCAAAGACCACCAAATGCCAATAAAGCAGAGACAAGAATTGAATCTTCCTGAACTTTATTTAGACAGCCAGCAATCTGGAAGACAGCAGGGCTAACACCCTAAAGAAACTTCCTTCACATATCATGTCCAGCTGGATTTTTATAGTGAGTTGAACAAAGACAGTTCAGCAGTAAGCAGGCTCTCAGTGCTGCCAGGAGCGGGGATGTCCAGCCCCCAGAGCTCCTCATTGCCTTCCTGGACACCTGGCCTCAAGCATGTCTCCATGTGCTAAAGCTGGTCAGATAGTATCGGCTCCTGTACTCCTCCCGATGTGCCCTTGGCCTGGAATATTAATTCAGAGCAGACAGGCCATAAGCAATGTTTGTGTACATTTCCTACTATACCATATTTACCTAATCTCCTCCCGCTCCCTAGCCCCCGTCAGGCAACATGAAGAAGAAAAGGATGAAATCTTAGGCTCTGCTACACACAAAGTTACATTCTCAAGAAACATAGCAACGATGCTATGTTACATTAGAAAAATCCTTATTTTCACTAGAAATAAGTATAAAATGGATTAACTTGAAAAATTAATACATCACATTGATAAAATGGAGATATTGATGAAAGTATCATGGTGAGCAGTAGGCCACTACGTATCATGAATTAGGAGGCTGTTGATTACTTCTGACTCACTAATTTCACACTGAGGAATTAATCCCATAGTAAAGGCCAAAGGAAGCAAAAAGCTACACACACAACATATTCTTTGCTATCGATGTGGTCAATCCCTGAAAGAGTCTGATTGCGCTTTGCAAGAATAGTTTCATCAAACATGGTACAGCAAACAAATGAAAGAATAGAGATACCTTCAAACAGTCATGATGACTGTGTAAAGACACTGAAAAATGTTTATAGTGAAAGAGGTTAAAATTTAAAAATAGATTTTGTTCTCTGGTCATGATGGAACAACTGTACCCAATAAATCCTCCCACCATAAACAACCATAAAATGGGACAAAATGTTTTCCACAAGCCCTCTTTTTGCGTGTGTCTGTCCTTCAGCATTGGACATCAAACCATGCAAGCACAGGGTTCTGGAAGAAGAGGACTTACAGAAAAAGCCACATTATAACCCCAGTTTCTTCCGTGAGGACCGTTACCCAACTGTGAGGCAGCAAGCCCGAATCTAAACAGAAAACATAGCTCCTCTGACCCAGGAGGCAAAGTTAGCCTTCAGGGAAGCTGAAGCAGTTGGATTCTGTGGCCAGAGCTCAGGGAGTGGGGCACAGGGCGGAGGAGTGGGTGTATGTCTGGGTTGGGGGTGGGAAGGGTCCTCACAGGTCCTTATGAGTGCTAGTCTGCAAGTGTGCAAGGTGAGACTATCCAGGTTACCAGAGAGTGACTTCCATGGGGTCAAGAGCAACAAAGAGATACACCCAAGGTTGAGTGGCGCTGGGAGACACTGAGTCCAGCCCAGGCAGATTCCATAAACATTTCAAGAAAAATGTAGGGATATTGTAAAAAAAATTGCAATGTTAACAAATTCAGTAACTCAGAAAACTCAAGTTACCAAAGCTGATTCATGAACAGATCATCTAAAGAGTCCTAGTGATAGTAAATGGCTAGAATTACTTATAAAACCTCGTCAAGAAAACTCCAGGTCTAGGTGGTACCAGTGGTGAATGCCTTAAAAAGAAAGAATACCAATCACCGGCAAGCTCTTTCAGAAAAGAAAGGAAGAGGGAACAACTCTTCACTCATTTTATGAGGCTTGCATTAGCAGAATTCCAAAACAAAGATTTTGCAGAAAAGTACAAATATCTCTTACAAATAGAGACCCAAAAAGCCTCAAAAATATATTAACAGATCAAATCAACAATATGCTAAAAAGAAAAAAGGATATCACTACATCACAGCCAATTGAAGTTTATCTTAGGAATTCAAGTTCAATCTTTTAAAAAATCCACCACTAAAGCCACTTTGAGAAACAGCTTGGTAGTTTCTCCAAAAGTTAAATATGGAATACTACCCTCCCCAGAAACCACACACCTAGGCATCAGTCCTTGAGGAATAAATATACTTCCACTAAGATTTGCACTCAAATGTTGACAATAACAATATTTATGAGTTAAAAACCGGGAGGCACCTAATTCAGTGCATCCACTGATGAAGACAGACACGCTGTGCAGGCCCATTCAGCTGTAAAGAGGGACTCAGACACCCTAAGTGGGGACAGAACTCGGAAATAAGGCCTCCCTGGTGGCGCAAGGGGTTAGGACACAATCTATGAAGCTGTCCACAGCCACTGCAGCATGAGTTCAATCCCCCAGCCAGGGAGCTGCCCACATGGCCAGAAGACCTCTCCTAACTCGCCCGCTGCTCCCCTCAGCAGTGTGTTTCAGTCAGTCTGCCTGTTCTGCTCCCCACTCTGTCTCTGGTGAATCCTCTCACCCCATGCAACTCTGGCCTGCACCCCAGCTCTTGTATGCATAAATAAATAAATCTTAAAAAATAATAAACAAATTCAGAAACAGTGTGCTGACAAGAGACCAAGGAAAGCGAGGCGGCTGGCAAAGAAAAGGTACAGGAAGAGAGAAAGTACATCGGGGTTGCCTGGGAACAAGGGTGGGGCAGCAGACGCAGGAGGGAGACAGGAAGTTTAGGAGCAGGACATGTTTATGCAACGATTTCCAGAGGGACAGATTACTTCCTGAGGCCCAAACGAGAAAGAATTTCACTTCCTTCTGGCACCATCCGCGGCTGAAAATATTCCCCCAAATGCCCCGTCTCGCCCCACATTTCCCCATCCTTCGGAAAAAGAAGGACATAAAAGCCTCGCGGCCTGCTAACGAGCGCGGATGCGCCGGGGTGGGCGCGGCCCAGCGTGGGGGACACTGGGCGGGCAGGCCCCGCGCCCCAAGCGCAAGCCCGGGCAGCAGAGCGCGGGGAAGGCCCCCCCGAGTTCAGAAACATGACCAGGTGGTTGCCCAAAAGGAGCTCAGGGGAACCCAGGGCAACCAGTGGGGCTGGACGCCAGCGGGGCGCCCTCTCTTTCTGCGATCCAGCAGTGGGGCCATTAGGGAGCTGGTCGGACCCCAGCGCCTTCTGGGGGCCGCTGAGCCCGGGCGCAGGAAGCGGCGCCGTGGGAACCCGGCCCTGGATCCCGCACGCACACATATATGTCCACAAAGGGAGGAAGTGGCTGCCCAGGCCGGAGCGATGGGGCTGGGAGCTTTTGTCTATGGCGCTGCTTGGGTGTGAGAACGCCGGAGAGCTCTTTAAGGTTGCACCCCCAAATCTGAACGAGTCCAACCTTCCTACCCAAATCAATGGAGTGGCGCTGTGATCCCCCAGCTTACCCAGTTGTGGGTCCTACCGGGAGGACCTGTGCCCAATATGGCCCCTGTTGCCCTGCCTGCAGGCCGAGTCTGTTTCCAACCAGACGGGCAGGTGCCTGGGGGTGCAGGCACGTGTGGGCTAAATGGTCGTGCAAGGCCCAGAGCTTTTCCTCGGCAAGAAGCACGTAGGGCACATTTGGGGGGAAGCCCTGGTCTTGGCGTAAGGCAAGGTGCCCAGGGACTGTGTATCCTGAGGGTTGGGGTTCTCAGACCCTCTGCTTTCCCCCCATAGTGTGGCACAAGGGCCCAGGCTCTGGTCTCTGGGCCTGCAGCTGGTCCTGGCGGCCCCCTCCCCTCCCCTCCACTTGTAAGATGAGCAAGACTGCAGCCATTTTGAGAAATAACTGCCATCTCAAAAGGGCATGGCTAGCTTCGTTTCGGGCCAAAACCACAAGCCAAGGGTAAAGGAAACCAAGCTGGCACCATGAGAGCTAGCCAATCAGGGTGGACCCTGCCCCCGGTGTGAAAAGTCCCCGCATCCTGTCAACAAGTACAAAAACAGCTGGTTGCTCTGGGAGGGGTCCCTCTCTCAACCTGATGAGACTGCTGCGTCAGTACTCCAGGCAGAGCTGGGCCCTAGCTTAAGCTAGCAATAAAGCCTTTTTGCTTTTGCATCTCTGGCTCTGTGTGGTCTTTGGGAACCCTGGACGGAGTTTAGGCGCCAACTCCTAACACATGGGTTCTGTCCTTTAGGGCCGCTGTGGAGCCTGGAGGATTCCAGCCGAGGAGCATGGGCAGCAGGCGCAGGCAGGAGACCCCGAGGCTCAGGGTCTTTGCCATGGGTCGCCTTATGCACAAGAAGTTCAGCCCGCAATAGAGGGGCAGTGTGCACCCCGTGGACGAGCAGCGCTGCCAGGGCCACTGGCGCCTGGCACTGCGGGGGAGTTTGGGGGGTTGTGGAAGGAGTGTGGCTGTTGCATTCCCACGCAGGCGCCCCATTTACTGTTGGTGCCGGGCATGTGAAAGCCTCGGCTTCCTCAGCCCCTAAAGGAGGGTGAAGCTGGAACCAGACGGCTGATGCCCTGCACTCTTCTCGGGCCTGCGCCATTGTACAGGTGTCGGTCCGCTCCTCTCTGCACAAGATGTGAGGTTGCCTCCCTTGCACCCATAATATATTTGTGGATTTTGCTTTTTGTTTTTCTTTCCAAATCAATGTAATGCTCAGAGTTCACTGGGCAGGCCCTAAATCCTTCTCTGCAACCTCGAATTCTAAAAAGCTCTAAATGCCAGATGCTTCTCGTATATGGTGGGACAATCAGACCTTTCCCGGCTGAGCATGACGTGAGACTCTTCATGGCTTTTATCTGTCATTCCCTATGGCTTTCTCCCAAAATCTGAGTTTGTTTAGGAGCAAGGAGTTTCTCAAGCTCCCCTGGAAGTATTACATAATGTATTGGTAAATGCAATGTTTTCCCTCTAAACTCTGTAAACTCCTGAATTCCGGAATGATTGATTTCAGAGGGAGTTGTTTTCACTCACAACATTTCTGACAAGTGTGTGGCATTGCTTCCCCCGCCAACCATTTCTCCAACTCTCCAAAACCACCTGGTGTCTTACTGCTCAATTCCATTCTGACGCCAGCCACCGAAAAGCACTCCCAGGTTATCTACACCTCTGGCTGAGTTGGCTTCAAAGTTGGGGGTTCCCCCAAACCCCTCTCCATTCAGACCACAATTTTCCATAACAGCTAATAAAATGCCAGGCAGCACTCTATTTACTATTACTGGCTTATTTTAAAGCATAGAAACAAAGAGCCATGTGAAGAGGTAGGTAGGGCAAGGGCTGAAGGGCCCCAAGCATGGGGGTTCGTTTCCCATGAACTTGGTTCTGCCACCTGCCAGCAGGCAGATGTGCTATCCACAGAGGAACACCCATCATTCAGGGATTTTATGAGGGTTCCATTTTATAAAGACAATTGATAAATCATTGGCCATTGGTCAATAGGGGGTGTAGTTCTGACACGCTGGTGATCAATGTTTTTATTTACATTAATGAGTAAATCAAAAGTTGGTATTTCCAGATGGAGGAAGGGGTTTTGCCTGAAGAGAAAACCTTGATGAAATTCTATAGTTTTCATATCACTTGACCTTATAATTTACCATCCAAACTAAGACACTTTTGAGAAGGGGAAAATTATTAACAATTATGCCAACACAACAGGTTTCTGTTCTTAGTTTATAAATGGTAAACAGCATTGCAATGACTCCTCTGGCCTATTTTTTAAAAGATTTCTTTATCTATGCATATAAGAACGAGGGTGTAGACCAGAGGTGTTGGGGGGAGGTGAGAGGATTCACCAGAGACAGAGCAGGGAGCAGAACAGGCAGACCAACGAAATACACTGCTGAGGGGAGCAGCGGGTGAGACAGGAGAGGTCTGCTGCGCCATGTGGGTGAGCATCCTGGCCGGGGATCAAACTTGTGCTGAAGTGGCTGCGGATAGCTTCACAGTGCTGATGCTTAGCCCCTTGCCCATCAGGGAGGCCCGCTTCTCTGGCTTTGATGATGAAACCAAGGTAGATCCCAGTGTCCTAGGCCACACAAAACTTATCTAGTTTTTTTCCTGAGACTTCCTTTTATAGATACAATAGAACCTGACCTTTATTGTTCATGTTACAAACTAAGCAATAACCAAGAGGTAGAAACAACCCAAATATCTATCAATGGATGAATAAACGACATGTATTATATTCATAGAATGGACTATAACTCAGTCATAAAAAAAAAAAAAAGAATGAAGTACTAGCACATGCTACAAATGGATAAACCTTGGAAGCCCTATGCTAAGTGAAAGAAGACAAACACAAAAGGTCACATAGCATATGATTTCATTTGTATAAAATGGCTACAGTAGAAGAATCCACGAGACAAAATGCCTGTTGGTAGTTGCCTGGATTGGGAAGAGGAGTGTGGAGAGGGCAAGGTTTTCTTTGTAGGTGATGAAAATGTTTTGGAGCTAGGTAGATATGGCAGTTGTGCAGAAATCCATACTAAACGCCACTGGATTGGCGCTTTAAGGTGACTCATTTTATATTAGTGTGAATTTCATTTAATTTTAAAAAGAAAAAAAGAAGAAATGATTTCAGGATCTTTTCACGAGAGAACAAAACCTCTGCACCTCTCCCAACCGCTGCCTTGGAACTCGTCCTGGCCCCTCCAGGTCACCCTCCCCTCCCGCCGTCCCTGGCCCCAGAATCATGGCCCTTCCTTAGCGACCAACCCCACAGGCCCAGTTGTTGCTGTGCTTCCCTTTCCCCAGTTCCTTCTCAGGATATCTCATCCTTTCTGGAAGACGCCCTTCCCTTGGTGAGTAAAGAGAGTCACTTCCCAAGCAGCCTATTTTGGGAACCAGTTGAGTATGTAGAAAACAACCCCCATATAGGGAGGTACTGTCCTGCGAAGTACCGCCTCGCCGGAGGTGAGAGGTAGGACACTGTCCTGGGGCCTGGAACTGGGAGGAAGTGGACACTTCAAAAGTTGGCAGGGGCTGCTGACCAGGTTTCCTGTGGTCTGCAAAGTACTCAGAAGTTTGTGTCCCTGTCTTTGTAGCTCCAGACAGGCCTGGATGTGTGAGAATTAGTCACATGCTGCCCCGGATTCTGCACATTGATTCTCAATCAGTTTTCCTGCAGGATAACAGAGGGGCTATTTTCTACCTCTCTTTGGAATACAAATGTTAGGCAGGATGCCAGGGTGTACTGGCAGGACAAATCCATAAGCTGGGAATATGTGGGGGTTGGGGTTGAACTGGAATAGTGCAGTCAACTCATTGGGTGGCCTTGAGCAAGCCCCTTCACTTCAAATTTAAATTGAGAGGTTTCCCTTAAACCAGACAAAGGTAAGAAAATTATAAAGCTCCAGGGCAGAGGCCTCCAGGCACTGCTAAGACAGCGTGAGCCTTGGAAAGGGTGGTGTGCAGTGACCTGGGTGCCCCCGGGTCAGATCAACTGTTAACGGGGTTGCGCATCACTCCAGTCACAAAATGCAGCACCAATGGCCATTGAAGTTTGATTTCCAGACAATGTCGGGTAGTGAACATTGGAGCCAATGGGCTTGAATTGCTTTTTTTACCTTTAATCGGTGATGCGGTTTTACTTTCTCCATCTATAAAATGGGATATAGGCATATCACACACACACACATACACACTCACACTCACACTGCAACTCATGTTGCAGATATGAGGGATCATGAATGTGACTGTGACTGAAGGTCTTTGTCTCAAGGGTCTGTTTGGCTTTGATGAATTAATCCCCTCAAATTTCAAATAGTCAATAATAGGTATCAAGTGAGGGATATTTACTGTGGCTCACTTAAAACTGGGGGGCCCACGGCTGCCCTGAGCCACACACTTGACCTGAGAGCCGTGGGAGGTCCTGGTTTTACGGGGTTGGTGACCAGGACAGGGTAGCGGGGAACAGCATCATCAGGTTTTCTGGAATGGGCTACGCTGGGGGGTGCAGATGGGCTTCAGGCTTCTTCACGTGTCACTGATCTCACTGGCACCAGGGGGGCACATTCCAGCAGGCTAATGAGTCTAGGTCACGTCTAGGTCAGCCTCCTGCCATCTGCATCTGTGCAGCCACCAGCTGGGTCTGGAGCCCTTGCCTGAAAGCAGGAAGCCTCTGCAAGATGGGGGTCTGTTTCCCCTGGCGACTGGCTGCTTTCCTATTAGCCTGCGGGCTAGGTGACAAGATGGTGAGGCCAGCAAGGTCTGGGACCAGGGGGTCCTGAGCCTAGAGCAAGGTCTGGGTCCAAAGTGCCTAGAGCACAGTAGGTCATCATGAAGAGTGGTTGTTATTCCCTGTCTCAGCCCCCCACCCTCCATCAAGATGAGTCTTTCCCTAGAGGCCAACTAGCCCATCAAGTGTCAGACACTTGCGGGGGGCAGGGCAGTACCAGCGTGTCAGAAAAGTAGGATGAATAATATTAAGCCACTTCCCCTGTACCAAGAGCCCCCAAATATATCATCCTTTTAATTCCACTGCTAGGAATGTGTCTAAACACAATTACTGGGGGTGGAGGTACAGGAAGATCTGATCTGCATGCAATCGTTTCTCATCATGTCCACTGCAATATGTGTAGACGCGTGTACTCTAGTAAAGCCCTTTTGCTGCACATTTGAAGTGACTGACCCATGTGGTAGCAGCAGAGATGAAAAGGCACACATGAAACAATGTCAAGTTTTATGAATTTGGCTGCCAAAGGCATACACATGAGGATAATAACTAGGAAGGGGCTCTGGAAACGCAAATCATGGACGTGACGATGGAAAGGCATTATGGACGCAGCTTTTTAGTGTTGTAAGGCTATTTTGTGATAAACATTCTTTTTACTTATCTTTTTCAATGATGCAGTGGGATAGATGATGTCTGATCCCCTCCCCCCAACGTTATGGCCCCATGTTAGTAAGTTGTGTATCTTTATTTCAACATATATTTTCTCGTTGGTAAAATGACTTGTTGGTTTTCTTCCCATGATCCTTAGACTCGTCTGTTAGTTATCTATGACCTCACCATTTAGCGACTTAGAAAACAGTAAACCTTCATTGTCTCACAGTTTCTGGGGGTCGGGGTCTGGAAGAGGCTTGGGGGGTTTCTGGCTCAGGTATCTCATGGGGCTGCAATCACTGGAAGGCCCAACCGGGACTGGAGGGGTGGCTCCCAAGCTCCTCGTGTGTGTTGTTGGGAGGCCTGGGTGCCTCTCCATAAGGCTGCTCACAACCTGCAGCCTGAGCCCTCAAACCTCCAAAATGAGTGATTCACAAGAGGGAGACAGAGTTCCAGACCACAGCTGTGGTCTTCTGCACCCCGTGTCAGAAGTAACAGACCATCCCTCTGCCACGTGCTATGAGTCAGCAGGACAACTCTGAGACAGTGTGGGAGGGGAATCTCCAAGAGGTGGGGACCTCCATGGGTGGGCATGGGCCACTTCCAGGCTGGGCGCTATGTCATACCACAAAGCTGGCCTCTGTCCTGTGCTCTGGTGGCCTCCTGCTCTGCACTTCCCACATACTCAGGGCCCGTTGGACATGGTACTGCCCAGCACACTGTGTCTACTTCGTCCCCAAGAAATCCTTATTGGCTCCACAAATAGATGGTTTTCTGTATTCAATAATGGCATGTGAGGATTAGACACAAGGTATGTCTGGCTCACATATGCACCTCACACAGAGGCTATTCATCTAAAAAAAAATAGCACAGTTCTTTTTATTAGCAAAATGGGTTTCCAGGAATAGCAGAGGAACTGCAGTTTGGGAAATGCAGGCTATGGTGGGCCATAGGCAAATCCAGAGGGAGGCATGCTTTTGTAGAGAAGAGGGGTGGGGAGTTAGAGGGGCTGTAGGAAACCAGAGTCACTAAGGAGGCCAGACTGCGGGGAGCTGACCATATCTCCTGGCTGCTCACCAGCACTCCTGCTTCTCACTGGTGGCTGCTTGCCAGGCAGGGTTAGAGTAGAAGGTTTCCTGCTCTGGGTGTAGGACGCGCCCTCCTGCTGGGCCTGCAGGGAAGGCAAGTGCTCCTGGGCTGGCCAGTGCACCTGTGTGAGAGCGCCCTCCCCAGACCTTCCTGCTCTAGGTCACTTGTGGTTCCCTTGATTGGTTTTCACAAAGCAAACTGTGTAGTTATTCCTGCTTTGACAAATGAAACAGAAGCTCAGTGTACTCAAGATGATAAGGTGATGGGTAACAGAGCTATTTGGTGGTCCAGAACTCAGGCAGACCGGTTCGATCCCCGGCTGCTTAGGGTCCCGCATGGCGCGCAGACCTCTCCTGCCGCCCGCTGCTCCCCTCAGCAGCGTATGCTGGGCTCTGGTGAATTCTCTCAACTGTACAGTGCATGCAACAAGAATCTTTCTTTCAGGTCTGGGCTACAATTAGTTGTCAGATGTCTCAGAGTAGGATTTTCAAATCCCATTGCACATGCTGGGAACCATCTGTCAGGTCTCGTGCCTTGTCACGTGCCTTCCCACCACCCTTACCTGCCGCTAGCGATGTGCTGATAAATGCTCAGCACCCAGCCGCGGGAGGAAACAGAAGTCATGACTTGCAGTGAGTGCTGATTGGCGTGGTGTAAATGTTCCCACCTTGGCTACCTTCAGGCTAGCAAGATGATGTCGCCAGATGCAGATTTGGAGAGAGAGGCCCACAACCCACACTCGTAATCCTGGATGAGTCTTCTCTAGCACACCACCTCCTCCTCAAGTATTTGAAACTTCCAGAAAGAACAGAGTGTTACAGGGCAGGGAGAGGGGCACCCCAGAACCCCCAAACTTGCGTGTTTTAAATAGACTCTGCCATTGGCCACACCAAGACAAGACATATAAGACCTTTAATGAAACGGAACTTTAATATAATTAACGTACAACAAAGAAAAGACAAAAAAATACAGTTTCCAAATCAAGTACCCAAAGTTACCCATTCCCCTCATGGGTAAATGTCCAGCCAAACAGGCTTGGCCCAAAGCAGGACCCGAAAGCTACCCCAAGTCTAAAGCACCTTCCGGCCGGGACCCATAGAAAAGGGTCAGAAACAGCCAGACAAGTCTGGGAGGAAAAAAGCAAAACAAAATCAAGATACAAGCTGCCATTGTTAACCTCCCACAGATCTCTCACCCACGTGTTTCAACCGGTAGGACCAAGAAGCAAGCGCAGTTTCTTTATGTCTCTCTGCTCCATGCTCCTCCTCCAGGTCTCCTTCTTGCTCTCCATCCTGCTTCCTTCTTCCTTTTTCTGTCTCCTCTCCCCCTTCTTCTCTCCCTCCTCAGCTCCATCCTGCCTTGGATGGGGCAGGGAATATGGAACCTCCTCTTTTCCTGGGGACCACCCTGTTACAACAGAACAGCCTCAGCCCCATGGTGCACCTGTTAAGGTGTTTCTGCCTTCCTACTTGTTCCTGCTCTGCCTCTTCCTGTGGGAATAACCTGTTCCCTGAATGTGCACACAGAATTCTGAACCTATTGTCAACCTGGCATTTGTCTCCCCCAACCTGGTCCATCTCCGAAGCTCTGATTCACCACTTATATATGTGTGATTTGGAGGTACCACCCCATTCCTTCACCCTTCTCAAGGCAGGTTCTGGTTAAGACCTCCGATGTCCCAGCTACCCCAAATTCCTCTTTATGGTAAGCTGACAGCCTCAGTGGGGGCAGATGAGGGTCCACCTAGAGCCCCAGCACCAAACCTTCACTTGTGGGAGGTTGGGAGGTTTCATTATAAGCACTCTCATGTTAGGGCAGTCAGGACTATACACAGAATCCAGAAGAGAGAGCAAAACTGGTGGAACTTCTTGTTCGCTAAGTGAGATCTTCTAAAATCCTAAAATCCACAAAAGCATAAACATAGAGTGGGGGTGGAGTCAGGAATAGCTTTTTCACTGATTCAACTCATGTCATTCCAGGTCCTTAATGCACACAATTCTCTCTGGGTTGCAATGGGGACAAGTCGACCAGATGCGGCCATGGCAGACCCTAGGACCTGAACCTCAACTCCCTTCTTTTGCCTTCTGCCCCTCCCCAAATCGTGCCTCCTTGACTCTGGGCTCCGCTTCAGTGCTTTCTGGTTAGTTTCAAAGGAGAAGCAGTGCCAGGAGCTCCAGGAGCATCTGAAAGAAACCCAGACCTTGAGTGAGGCCCGAAGGGGTATCCACGCCAGAAAAGGCTCAGTCAGCCCTTCCAGGGGTCACGTGACTGCTGTCCAGATTATGGACAGTGGGTCTTGAGAAGAGGGTGTAATGGCAGGTCCAGCCTGGCGCACTCTGTACTCCACTCTCAGCCTCGGCAGAGTCTTCGATCTCCCAGCAGCTCCCAAGAACATCTGCTCCTTCTGGGACTCCGTGAAGGGACAATGCAGTCGCTCGAGGACATAATCTAGTTTCCTGCCTCAGGAGAAATTCAGAATCACTTCACAGCTTGAGTTTCCATTTTTTATTTTTTCCCTGTCCCCTCCCCCTCCTTCTCTTTAAGCTTCATAAAAAGAATTTCTTTTGGAGAAATTCTCGAAAGGAAACAAAGAATTTCGATTTCAAGATAAAGTTTCGTGGAAACCCTTTGACGTTTTCACTTAGGAAACCCCGCATCGTTTGGTGTGGCGTCTGAAACTCCCTCTTGAGCTGACGTAGCCGAGCCCTGGAGTAAGTCAGCTTCCTGTGGAACTGACACTTCCTCCGTGGTGGAAATCAGCAATGGCCTCCCAGATATGTGGCTGCTCTGCTCCTTACTCCCAGGAGAGGGACGCCATTGTCTCCTGGCCTGAAGTCTTCACATGAAACTCTCAGGGGTGGGAAGTGAGTACCCATGGAGCAAGCATTGCACCCAGAAGCAATGTTTTGGAAACTGACCAAATTTAGCCCAAAGCATCATTGCCAAGACTTTGGCAGACTTGGTATCCCCGAGTCCCAAGGGGAGGAGACGGGACAGACCGGCAGACGGGACAGGTCCTGAGATGGGCAGATCAGAGTGGGGCAGAGCAGAGGGGGGTAGAGGAAGATAATTGGCCTCCTCGTTGTTTTAAAATGTACCCAGACTTTTGCTTCAATTGGGAATGGCAAGATGACAGAGACAATAGCCTTGAAAGAAGAGCGTGCTACTTACATTTCCTAGGAAGAAAGGCCGTGCCATGCCAGGAGGAGGAGCACCATGCTGAGGGAGCACCAGGCCAGCCAGGAGGCAGGAGGATCCAGGGGAAAGCATGGGCAGAGGCTTCATTCTGGCTTTTGCAGGATGAAATGGGTGAGGCTGGGTAGGTGTTTTCTGGGTGAGTTTAAGATTGAATATCTTGAATAACTTCCACAGGCTCTGGGAGTGGTTCCTGGTTGTTCCGTGCCTAGCCCTGGAACTCTGTGGGGCAGGGGAACCCTGACTTGGTGTGGGACTGGTGGAGCAGGTAGAGGGAGTGTGGGCTCTACACTGGAGGGTGCTTTCCAGCTCCAGGATAGAGCAAGCCCTGGAGGAGACCCTCCTCCCTGGGTCCACAGGCCTTAGGATGTCAAAGCATCATAAAATATAAACAATAAAAGACATGATCAAGCATCCCTCCTGTAGTTTCTTCACCCAATGTCTGTGGGTTCTAAAGTCAGGCAGATGGGGTTTCAAACCTTGACTTCTTACACTGATCAAAGACCCTGAGGGTCTGCTCTGTCGACCTCAGTGTGGGGGTCACAGCATTTTTCTGCAGAGGCTCTAGAGACTGGGGACTTTCAGCATCATTTCAGAACCTAACAAAAGGGCAACTGGAGGGGCCTCCCTGCTGGCGCAGGAGGTTAAGCATCAGCTCTTTGAAGCAATCCACAGCCACTGCAGCACAAGTTTGATCTCTGGCCAGGGAGCTACCCACAGGGCACAGCAGACCTCTCCTGTCTTGCCTGCTGCTCCCCTCAGCAGTAGATTTCAGTAGATCCACCTGTTCTGCTCCCCACTGTCTCTGGTGAATCCTCTCACCCTTCCACCCTCACACTTCTGGCCTCCACCCCAGTTCTTCTACACACAAAAAAAGGAGTGAAACATACAACTTTTAGAAGTGAATTGTTTCACTTTCATCTTAATGTAATGTAAATGAAAACATCAGCCAACATTCACATTGTAATTCACAACCATAGGTTGGCTATGGTTTGGCAAAATCTTTCTGTCAGGGTCAACTGTAATGGAATAGGCAAAAAAGAGTAGTGCATGTTTTAACACTTTGAAAGTTGTGTCCTACTCATCCTTATACTGTCAAATTTATGATACACATATAAATGTGTGATTTTGCATACTTTTTTTGAGAGCAGATCTTTAAAGGTTTACTAGCACACCACTGCTTGAGCCCCATTCCTGGTTACTAATGATCATCCAGGCCCTGGCTTTTTCAGAAATCTTCCAGCTGAGACTAATATGCACACAGGCCAAGAACCACTCTTCTAGAAGGAGGTGGGAAAACAGCCTGCTGGTATCTGGCCTGGTATGAGCCCCCCACCTCCACCAAGTATGGCACAGGGTCTGAGCACTTTGGGGTGAGAACCGCAGATTTTAGGGACAGTCCCCACCTGTGGCAGGAGTGTGGCCCACAGCTCACGCCATGCCGGTGGTGTCTGTGTGGAGGGGTCTTCATGCTCTGTCCGTCCTTCCTAAGGTCCTCCCTGCAGACTGAAAGCCGGGCCAGCACTGTGTCATATTTGCCTAGAAGACTGGCATGTGGCTGATGCCTACTGCATACTGGGCAAATAAATTAATAAATCATAAGAAGATATGATTATTCCAAGCACCCAACAATAATATTTGGATAAGCAAATGATGAAACAATTATTCAATGAAATATTCTGCAGTCGTTAAAAACAATTGGGGAGGAAAGTATTTAATGACATAAGAAAAATGTCCATGACATTAGCATCGCTAAGAGAGCTACAAAATAGCATATAAATTATGATCAATTTTATTTAATAAAACCCACTAAATAGATTCTGTAGCTTGACAGGATATGAATCAACTCCTGGTCTGTATCTGATTCATTCTGGAGAAACCAGCGCTTCATGACTGTTTGGATTTTTACTGAAAACAGTCTCCAAAGGAAGAGTTTTTTTAGTTCTTGATTATTTTCATAGCCATGATGCAGACTAGAAAGGGAATGCACTCTCAAAGATTCGGAGCGATGTTTTGCTCTGAATTTGTGTAGAAATCCCTGCTTAGCCCCAAAGACTGACACCTGCCCTGCAGCAGTTCAGCTAGGACAACTTTAGGTGTGACATCCACTTTGGATCAGAACGCAGAAACCTGGGATTCGAACACAGAATGGACGAAGGCTCACCTGTGACTTATCTTTAAAATGGTTAATCTACAGGGCCTCCCGGTTGGCGCAGTGGTTGAGCACTGGGTTGCGAAGCTGCCCACAGCCTCTGCAGTGCTGGTTCGATCCCTGGCTGCTCCCCAGCCACTGGAGGAGGGTCCCACATGGCGCGCAGACCTCTCCTGCCGCCCGCTGCTCCCCTCAGCAGTGTACTTCGGTCCTTCTGCCTGCTCTGCTCCCCGCTCTGGCTCTGGTGAATTCTCTCACCCTCCTGCGCTTCTGACTGTACCCAGTGATTGTATAAATAAATGAATACAAATAAATAAATAAATAAATAAATGGTTAATCTACAGAGTTTTAAAATGCAATTATCTTCACTTACACTACATAGCTAAAAGGTGGAGAGGCAAGGTGATAATGATCCAAGGGCTGGGGAGATTGGGTATGAGGATAAAACTGCACCTTGACAAATAAGGCAACTGAGTGAAGTTCCTCCAGGATGGTTCCAGAAACCACTGGCTGAAACTGAATAGGGACGACAGCTGTTTAATATGCTTAGCAACCCTTTGCAACTCGAATACACTTCACCAAATAAATCATTCACCATTGTTCTAGGTTTAAAACTCCCCTGGACATTGCAGAACACACATTCCTGTGTGCGTGTGCCAAGAATGAAAAACACCCGCCAGCCGGCTCCCTCTGGCCCCGAGGTGCACTGGTGGCGTGTGAGTCCAGCCTTGGCCTGTCCCTCAGCCCCCTCCCCACCCTGCATGTGGAAGAGGGAAGTGCTTAAGAAGCAGGGCAGAACAAGCTTCCCCAAAAAGGGTCAAAACTTGCAGCCACGTCCCCCTCCATCCTGCAGTGTAGGCCCAGGGGAACCGAACACCAACAAGAATTCAAAGATGCAAGAAGGAAATCTGACCTCATGTTCTCCTGGCATGCAGCAGCTCACACAAACACATCAGATGCGTCGGACAATATATATTCTGATTGAAGACTCACCCTGTGGCTGACTCCCCCAAAGGGTGGGCCCCTTACAATGTTGAGAAAGACCTGTGTTTACACTCCAGTTTTAGAGTCTGGTTGATCTCACTTTTGCATTTTAAAAGACACTGAGTGCCTACAGGATAAATAACTGGGTACAGAAATCAGACACAGGTTCTTTCTTCTAGAAGGCTATAGTTCAGAAGGGGAGACAGATGAAGAGGACCATGGTCATCCAAGACTGGACTAAGCAAGTCCTCGAGGTCATTGCCGCCCATACTCTCACGGCCACAGGCATCACCTGACAGCCCATTCCATGCCAGTGTTACAGCACTTTGCAGGCTTTGCTTCATTCCCACAACAGCTCACGAGAACGTTCCCATTAAAATTCTACTTTATAGATGAGAAAAAAGACACTCAGAAGCGCTAAGTAATTGGCGCAATATCTTAAAATCAACCCCTGGCAGACTTAGGATAAGAGCTCAAGTTTGTCTCCAGAGCCTCTGTTTACTTCCATTATTTTACAGCCTCATATGCGGTGGTGATGGGGTTGGGGGTGGGGGTAAACTCTGAGAAGGAAATTGAGGGAGTCCTTCTGGAGGAGGAGGAACTGCGGTAGGTCCTTGAATAACACGTTCAATTCTAAACAGTGAGGAAGAAGGAAAATGACATTCTGAGCGAGCTGCCTCAGCAAGTTCCCGGGGATTAGAGACTGGTGGTTCCACAGAGTGAGGCTGGTGGCCACTTACTGGTCTTCAAAGGGGCCTATCCTGTCTTCATGCCCTTGTCCTATGACTCCTGTTACCCTTCCAAACATAATCTCAGATTCCCCCTCAGAAATTGGCTGGTTGTGTTCTAGAGAAGTCTTGATGTTCTGCTCAACAAGTGATGAAGCCACATGGCCCAGGGCAACACAGATGCTAAGAGCAACACCCTCAGCCCCTGCACCCCACAGCCACATGCCCTCTCTTTATTTGGGGGCCACATTGTACATCTACTAAAATGCCGACCAGCTGGTGGGCCCTGGACTTGCTGGGTCAACCAGGTGGCCAATCTCCATCAGCAGGAGAGCAGCTGGAGTCATGCATTCTTAGAGTAGAATGTCGCTCAGCAACGGAAGCATCCCCCGGACACACAGCAACGTGTGTGATTCTCTGGCAGGATCCGAAGTGACATACTACGGACCATACACCATAGCTTTTATTTCAAGTTTGATAATAGGCCACAGCACCTTGTTCTATGATGATAGGAAGCAGAGCAACAGTTGCCTTTGAGGTGGGGACTTCACTAAGTGAGGGGACTTTCAGCAGAAGTGGTCACATTTGCAACTGGTCAGTGATGGGGAGCTGGGGCGACATGGGCCAGGACACCCTAGGTTGGACATTAGAGATCTATATGTAGGCTGCTCCTCAATTAAAGAGGAATGGCATAGCCAGTTGATACACTAATGAAAAAGAAATTCAGATATAGAATGAAAGAAGTGAACAGTAAAAATAGGAAACGAGATAAAAAGAAATATAAAGAAGACAGGGCCTCTTCCAGGCAGCTGAGCCAGAGCGCACAACCTGGGGACAGAACTCAGGCCGGAGTTTTGTCCCACTCGGCTCCTGGACCAGACACCCTTGGGCAGGGCGCCTCCTTGCCAAGCCCATGGCAGCCTCATCCAGTACAGGGAAGTGCATGGGTGCGAATCTAGAAGTTAAAATCTGATGAAAGTGGTGACGAGAGGGTGGAGACCTGGGGTTTTTATGGCTGTGCCTGAACTCCAAGAGTGACCCTTCTCTATGGGTGCCGGGTGGGGTAGGGGGATGTCTAGGTGAGACAGGTCTAGGGGCCAGAGTTCTAGGTTGTCCTTGGAGGGAACGCAGTATCGAAGTCCAAGAAACGTCCCTTTTGACCAGCACCCCAGCAAACCCTTATTCAGGAACAGCAAGTACTGACTTGTAGTTCCCCGGTTACCCAGTCCCAACATTTTGTGATTTCACCCTCTGCTGAATGTACAAGAGCAGCATTGCAGGGGCCTGCATGTGGAGGAGAATGCAGCACTGGCCACGTGCCTAATGTGCATTGAGAAAAATGCCCAGAGACCAATCACCTGTCCAGAGTAATGACAGCGGAGACATCACTACATTAGCTTCGGGAAGGCAGCCGCGAAACCTGGATTGTGGCATGGCTAATCACTTCAGAGACTTGCGCTTCCTGGATTGTAACTGGCGCTGGCCCAGGATGGCGGATCAGATTGCCCAGAGCTATATGATGGGCTCATTAGCTGGAAAACCTCCTCACTTCAAAAGGCACAGGACTTGGAGACCAGGGAAGTGCCCACACCCTCCCCCTCGGCACACCGTGCTGGGTTCCCAAGCAGACACTAACTGATCTGCACAGAAACAGCCCAATTATGAGCTGGATTGGCACTCAGATGGCTGCCTGCAGGAAATCAGAAGTCTGATGGGAGAAATAACCTCTCCTCTTGTTCATTGAAATATTTGCTGGGCCACAACCCACTTCAGACCCAAGCTACTCCTCTGGTCTCCTGGGAGCATACAGAGGCTTGAAAACAATCACATTTTGAAATATGGAGTTGTTGAGATATGATTTGAAATCTCGAGTCGAAGAATGAAATGAATGGGAGCCCTCAGAAGGGAGCAGCTTGTCTGCTCCTGTGGGGAGTCTTCAGGTGACAGACGCAAAAGCTGATTGCCTGGTTTGGGGGAAACTGGTCTCTGCTGGGGTTTGATAGGGTGTTTGGCTTAGAAAGAGCTGGATTTGAGTCTCTGCAAAAATAAAGCACAGCCCGGGGCTCCCCTGGTGGTGCAGGCAGTTGAATGCCGTGCTGTGAAGCTGTCCATGGCCCCTGCAGCGCAGGTTCGATCCCGGCCGGCCTGTGAGAAATCCCACATGGCACAGCAGACCTCTCCTGTCTCCCCACTGTTCCCCTCAGTAGTATATTTCATCAGTCTGCCTGTTCTGTTCCCCGCTCTGCCTCTGGTGAAACCTCTCACCCTCCCTCGCATCTGGCCTGTACCCCGGTTCTTGTATAAATAAATAAATAAATAAATAAATCTTTAAAAAAAAATAAATAAATCTCAGCCAGGTTTGAGGATGAGCAGAGCCAGGAGGAGGCCGTGGTGGACATGAGCTCGACTCCTCAAGATCCATCCACTACCATGATTAATCTAACCTGCCAGCACACAGCGGTCCCCTGGAGACAATCTTCAAAGGGTGAGAATATCTCCTAAGTTGGTGTGACCAGACTAAAGCGAAAGATTCCTAAGGTTGGGAAAGACATCCTCTGTCTCCTCCCACTGGGTGTGAATAAGGAACCATAATGACTGATCATCATTGGCCACCACCTCGCAATCATGAGGTGGACTAGCCTCAGGGTAACATCCAAGCTGAGCAGAGACAAGAAAAAACCTAGATCCCTGACGAGAGTGTCAAACCTTGATTGAACTGTACCTGAAGTCCCCTGACTCTATGGTTATGTGAGAAAAATGTCCTTATTGTTAAAGACTTTTTTGCATCAGATGTCTCAAATTTGCAGCCAAAAGCCTCCTTACAGCAGCATCCTATAGAAGGGGTTGCACACAGAAATCTAAACAGGACAGAGAATAATAAGGGAAGCCGTTGAGAGCATGAGAACCTATAATGCTTGCTTCAAACTTTCGCAAAATGTCTGTTTTAGTTCATATGTATGAGAAATATATATAAAAAAAAAATCAGCATAGGTGCAATGGTAAATGGTACCACCATATAACCTCTTTGTGGAGACAATAAGGAATAGTAGGGACTGAGGTAAAAGGAAGTGCTCATATCCTACCCAAAGGACTTCAGCAAGTGGTGGCAGGCAGGACCGTAGGCCCAGGGTGACCTAATCTTCTGACTCTTCAAAGCCATAAAATCTGATTTGTCTCTGAATTCTCCTTTAAAAAATGAAAAACCAAAAATCAACACTGCAGTCCAAACAAAGCACATCTGTGATTGTTTATCCTGGTGGAAGCGCAGCTTGACAGACTCAGGCTGTAACGTAGCGAGGAGCCCACATTTGCCAAGTAAACAACCAGCTTTATACAAATGTTGTCATGGCTGGTGATTTACAACACTGAAGATGAAGAAACAGCCTTCATTTCTAATAACAAGGATCAGCGAAGGAAAACATGACAAGTCCAGCCAGTGGAAGATTATGCAACTGTTTAAAAAGGATATTTACAACGTAACTTGAGAGAAATTGTGATATTTTGCTAAGTGGCGGGGGTGGGGAGAATCTCTCAAGTTAATGACAACTCTGGCAAAGAATGCAAACTAAAGCAACGCATTAGGAATTGACCCAAAAGCCAAGCCACCGAATAATAACAGGAATTGTCTCTAGGAGGAGAAAGTATCACTCATTCTTCTTTTCTGAACTATTCTTATTTTTCTGAACTTTACAAACTTTCTATACTCTTATAATCATGACAAAAATAACTTTGTGGCTAATCACTTCGTGGTTTCCAAATCACTAGGGCAATGGCCCTGCTGGTCCTCTTGGGCACCACTGTCTGCAGGCCAGGAGCAGCTGGCATCACAGTTACTGCCTTCCCCAGAGCCTCATATCATGTCACCCTCTGGGCAGGCGTGGAAGGCATAGTTGACCCCGGCGGAGGAGCCCACCGCCCATTTGTGTGAGCCAGACACTGAGGACAAGGCAGCGGATTGCTGGTTGGCACTGGGGCGGCAGAAACCCAGCGGCAACACTGGCCCAGTCTTCACAAGGACAAGAGCTCCCACAGGAGGTGGCACCCTCTCCAGCTGGCAAGGGCTGGCAGAAGTCCTCTGAGGAAAGGTGGGAACAGGGCTCCAGGGGAGGATCTGAACTGTTCAGAGCTACAGAGACAGGAAACGGTTAGGCAGGTGGCAGAGCCAGGTCACCCGGGGAATGAGCCGGACCTGCTTCCCATGCCAGCCTCATAGTTCTTGGATCTGGGTGCTCTGGCTATTGGGGAGTGGGGGACAGCTGTGTGCTCTCTCTCACTAGCACGGGGGCCAGGGGGCCATGCAAGGTCACCAGATCCCTGTGTGGTTGTCCCAGCCAAGGAGAGAGAGAGGAGGAAGGAAAGAAACATCTCTGAGCACCTACCACGGGCCTGGCATCAGGTGTGCCACCTGGCTTGACCCTAACAACTCAGTGAGGCAGATCTGGCGTCTTAGCTTGGAAAGCCAAAGCCCAGAGAGGTCGGGGAGCTTGCCGGGGGTCACACAGCTAGGAAGAAGGAACTTGGGCTGCCTCTGGGGCCCAGACTTCCCACCTCGCCTAGGCCGGGAGGGCAGGGCGCAGGTCCCGGGCCTTGTGCTGCCAGGGGCCTGGCTGTCTGCGCAGGAGCTGCTCCCAGGCTTCTCGCCATGCCCAAGCCAGGCCCTGGTGCCTGAGTCCTGAGAGACCACTTTCCTGAGCAACTGGACTTCAGACCAGCTCCACTTCGAAAGACTCCTCCAGGCCCTGCCCTGCGGGGAGGGAACGACTGTGTCCACAGAACTTTCCTGCAGGGCCAAAGCCAGACCAACAGATTCCAGAACACTCCATCTCTAGAAATCCCCTCCTTTGTCGGCAAAGCAACATCAAGCCCTTTGAAAGGACAGAGGACCTGGCCATGAGACGAGGAACGAGACTCACCGGACACAGCCGGGGCCGGCAGAACAGCGGGGCCTTGAGGCGCCACTTGTATGGAGCAGAGAGAAACAACACAGAGGGTCAGACCACACCAAACTGAGGGCACAACTGAGGCCACCAGGTGGGGAGGGCCAGTGGGAGTGGGGGAGGGCAGGACCCCATGGAGCACAGTGGAGTATTTGGGGGGCTTTGGTGGTGGGCATGGTGTGAAAACATACATTGTAGAGGTTTGAAACTGTAACCCTAAAATAAATACAGTGTGGTAAACAACTCTTGCTCAATAAACATTAGATGATAGATGGTTAGTAGGTAGGTAGATAGATATATAGGCTGGGGGGGGTAGATAGATGGATGGGTAGGTGGGTAGATAATAGATGAGAAAGAGCTATATGACAGGTGTGTGGGTGGATGGAGGGATGGAGGGGTAGACACAGATGACAGAAAGACAGACAGACAGATACATAAAAGCCTGCCACACAGGCAGATCGTGGTGTCTCTGGGCCTGACATAGAACCAGGACAGAGGGACTACTGGTTTGATCCACAGACCCAGCTCGGGAAGAACTGGGTCACAAGGAGCCCCCTGAAAGCTCCCTGGTCAGCTGAGCAGGGGGTCTTGGGCAGGTTGATGGGGGCTACAGTGAGGGGTTACTCTCAGAACATGAAACTTGGGGACCGGTGGGAGGCAGGGGGAGAGGAAGAGGGGTGAAAGGCCAGAGTCATAACACACAGAATGTGACAGGATAGGGCTTTGGGACAGAAGCCAGGAAGATGTCAGGTCCGTGTAATACCCAGGGAGCCAAGCAAGCTGTGTGGGTGCAGTGCCCACCCGCCCTTCCCCTGGCCTCCAGAACAGTCCTACACACACACATACACACACACACACACACACACACACACACGTGCACACGTTCTGCGAGTTTTGTCTCTTGTGCTCCATTGCAGAAACAGGGTGAACCGGGCCCATGTCAGGCTTGACACATTTGGGGGAATACAGGGTGTTGAAACAAATCATGAATTGAATTTGGGGGGACCTGGGGGAATTGGAGATCTGGGGCCAGAGACATTCATGGAGCTCAATTTCCCAAGAAAAATTGGAACATGTTGGATTCCCCAGGATGGGATGTAAAGGCTCCAGCTGGCCTTCTCTAGATGGCCTGAGGCAGGGAAGCCATGCTGGGCTCAGGTCTCAATGGTTCATGTCCTGCCCCCCATATCCACAGGTGCCCCCCAACTGCGCGGCCATCACACAGCATCCTCATGGCCTCCCTTTCTAGACTTGGGGACCCTCAAGGCCAGACTGAGTTTTCTTCACCTTAGAGCCCCTCACTGCTGGACTTAACTCAAGTCTCAGGAAAGACGCGCTGGGTGGAAGGCAATGGGATGGACATTTCTAGAGCCTGAGACTGCATCAGGCTCTGAGGCTGGGAAGTGAGTCAGACCTAAAGCCTGCAGCAGGGTCCTCAGTGTAAAAGAGCAGGTGCCCTGGGCAGGGATGTCCTCACTTCTGGAGGCTCTGAGGCAGAGGCTGCGAGACAACTTAGTCAGGAATGGGGGGGCTCACTGGTAGGTGGTGGTCGTGACACTGCCAGCCCTCTGGCCCTGGGGCCTCTGGATGCCTGAGATCCTGGCCCCCAGAGTTGGGAGCCCACAATCCAGCAAGCAGTCCCAAGTGGAGGGGGTGGACAAGCACTGAGTCACGCTCTGGAATGCCTGTATCAACTCACCTCCTGTCTTAATTACCATTATAAACACATTAGTGGTAAGTTCTGTTTGTTTGCTCCGCAGAATTTATGTTACTGCACGAAATGTAACATCAAGGCTGAGCCTACAAATATCTGACCACCCAGATGGAGTCATCTTTGTATCTGGTCTGCTCATCACCCACGTTCAACTCCCTGTGCCGGGCGGGGTGGGGGGCGGGGATGCAGGAGCTGCCCACCCCACGACCAGCTCATCCTTCCGGGGCCTCCCTGGCCCCACCACTGGCTCCGAGGGGCAACCTCCTCCCTGGGAACTGAGAGCCACTTTGAGCTGGACAGGAGGGGTCACAGATTTGGAGGGCCTTCCTCTGCTGGCCACGCTCTCTCCTCTCGCGCTGGTCTCTTTCCTGACACTCCAAACACAAATCCGTAAATTACTAAGAACCCAACACATGGATCAGAGGCGTTACCACACTGGACCAGCTGCTTCTGGTCTTCTTGATAAATTAGGCCTTAAATTTCCATTTCACAGTTGGGGATTCAGAGACTGAAAAGCATCAGGGATTTCCCACAACCCCATGGTCACGGGTTAGCCTGGGCCAGGTGGTCGGCTCTATTCTTGCCTGGCTGATGCTTCCAATCCTGCTCCCAATTTTAGCTAGTGGCATTGATCGCCTCCTGGTTCTTTAGCTTTCCAAAGTCATCTAACATTGCCTTCATCCCCACTGCATCTCTTAAGATTGACTCGAGCCCTGTGTCAGAAATCTGACGACAGTGGCTTAACCAAACAAGCATCTATTTGTGCTCTATGACCTGGAATATGGAAGCAGGAGGTCTAGGGTTGGTTCACCTGCTTGAGGAAGTCATCAAGCATCCGGATCTTTATAGTTTCTTGCTCCACCACTTAAGTTTGAAGTTGTCATCCTCGTGGTGACAAGAAGTCTGCTTTATCTCCAGGCATTGCGATTACATTCTGAGCAGGGGGAAAAAACACACCTGAGTTTGTTGCTTTTCCTGTGGGAAACAATAGCTTTTCCTGGAAGACTTGTTTCCGTAGCATTGGCACAACTGGGCCACGTGGCCGCCCGGGAAGGAGCAGACTTGGCACAGACACGTGAGCTTCTGTTGATAATAAACAGGAGAATGGATAGTGGATGACCCATCAAATGCCTGCCATGCAGCTCCCGCACTGAATCAGCTCCTGAATCTTGGATTATCTAACTTCCCAGTTTCCTCACCTCCTTCCGCTTGCCAGGATTTCTACCCCAGTTCAGGCCACCAGCAGCCTCCTCTTACTGTGCCAGGCTCCCCTCCGCTCTTGCCCCCTCTCCACGCCGCCCCCAGCAATCCTCCTAAAGCACAGAACACAGCTGCTCCCTGTGGGCTGGGACATTGCTAACAAGAGGAAGCTTAGATTCCCCAATCTGACACTACAGATTTTTTTTACAGCCCAGTCCCCAACCTCCTCACCTCTTGAACTTCTGCTGTTTTAGTCACGCACGCCCCTACCTGGACTCATGTCACCTCCTCTGTGGAGCATGTCTTCCCTCCGGCCTGTTACGAGTGTTGGGAATTCTCCTTTCAGGCTCAGCTCAAAGGCCACTTTTCCTGAAGCCATTTGCTGAGCACCCCAACTGGAATCAGTCTCTCCCTCCCCAACATGGCTCTCGATGGCATCCCCTGCCGCCCGCCGTGGCATCCAGCTGACTGGCACAGAGCCTTTGTTGGCTGTCAGTGCCCCAAGCCCATTTCTCTACTTCCAGTCACAGTCTCTTGGGAACCCACTTCCTCCCCGTCCTAGTCCTTGGGGCCCAGGGATTCTGCTGGCACTGTATGAGCCTTGCTCAAGCCTCTTTTGCAGCCCTCGCCCCCACAATCTCTTCAGTTACTCTAGACCCTAAAATCCCTCCTCATTTGAATCTGTTTCTGCTGCTTTTCTGTTTGCGGTGGTGAAGAGTCTTCCTAGACAGCTTTGTGTCTCCCTCCAGCTGGGTTGGTAGCTCCAGGGGGCCAGGTCAGTAGCTGGTGCTACTTTGCCCCCTGTGCTTGGCACAGAGCCCGTCTGAGAGTGGGAGGGCTGTGAGCTGAGACCCTGGAAGATGTTGAGGACCCAGCTGTGCCCTCTGGAGCCTCCTGTGATGGGCCGGCTCCTGAGGCCAGTTCTGCTGAGCTGCGTGGCCTTCCCTGACCCCTGACAGGGCACAGCTGGAATGAGCCTTATTAGTCCTTTTCTGCAGTGTCGCTGGATGGAGTCAGAAGTGGGGAGGTGGGTTGGGGCTTCCGAGGGATTTTACCTCTGAGGACCCAGGAGACCGGCTTTAATAGGCTGTGCCCCTCTCGCCTTTAGGCCGCTTTCTCTCTCTGATTCTGAAGGAAATCACCTGGCTGAGCCCAGCGCTCTCCAGCTGCCCCTGTCCTTCCCATGCCACCCCTACCTTGAGCCCAGCTCACCTGCCCCCACGGCTGGCACACAGGCCTGGCGGTGCTTCCACAGACCTGGGACTGTGTTTGTCCCACTCATCCTGTGGCTGAGAGTCACCCCTGGACCCCGAGGCCCCATCTGTGGTGGAGGAGGACTTTTTGAAATCTGCCTTGGGGGGCTCTTCCTACACCCCATAAGCAGCATGTAGTAAGATGCCAGGAACTGGGGGGTGGAGATGAGGACAAGATGGAGGTTTGGGCAAGAGCACCCGGCAGCCCAGGGTCAGGAGATGGCAGCGGGCTCTGGATGACCAGAGGCAGCTCCGCTAAGAGCTCAGACGGCACATTCCAAACTGAAAGAAGACAGGGCATAAAGGGACAGAAAGGCCTGTAAGGTGCCACAGGCGGGGCAGAAGTCCGTGTGTGCAGCTAGGCACTGTGGCAGGGGTGGTGGGACACACCGGCAAGTGGGGTGGGCAGGCAGAGGGCCAACCTGAGGCACTCCGTGTCTCCCCAAGTCCCTAGCTCTCGTCTTCCTCACACCACCTCGTTACCTGACATCTACTTCATGCGGCTTATATGCTTCCCTGAGCCCCACGAGGACGCAGCCTCCCGAGGGCCGGGTCCCACCCCTGTGTCCACAGCTGTGGCCTGGGTGTGGAGGAACAGGGTGACAGGGGGTCGCTGGAGTGCATTAGGCAGGATGTGGCCTGGTGTCCGCAGGCCTCGTGTCAGCATCTGTCCCTGACAGCATCGCTTGGCCCTGCAAGGGGAGGAGAGAGGAGTGGAGGAGGCCAGGCCTGTCTGAGCCCCGGGGAGATGGCTGAGGTGCTGAGAGGCAAAAGTAGGGCTCTCCAGAACCATGGGTGGTTTGGAAGTGGGGTCTGAGGAAAGGAATCCAGGGCCAGTTCTGGGATTAACAAGCCGCAGGGCCACTGGGCCGCAGCTGACTGGAGGAGAACTGTGTTTTGACCTTGTCCCATGAGGTCTGGTGGCCGGTAGTGCTGGTCCTGCTGTCCGTCACCCCGAGGCCAATGAGCAGAGACAGGAGTAGAATCTATACGAAGCGCCCTTATTTTTTCATAGTCTGTGGGCCTGTGATCTGAGAGTGGCGGGCATGTCTCCTCGAGTAACCATTGGAATGGCTCATCTCTCGCTGACTGTTTATGGTGAACGAGAACAGTCAGAAGCGAATCTGCTCACGAGCTCAGCCCATCACAGATGAGTCAGTTTATCAGAACAGCCCGTCTTGGAGGAGGATCCTGCACTTCCGTTGCGTCCAGCCCCCAGAGTTTGTTATCAGCCTTCTGGTTATCTTGATCTTGGTACATCCCGGCCTGCTGGGTTCACGGCTGACGTCAGCATCCCATACTCAGTCGGGGACCAACACGGCAGGAATCTCAGTTTGAAGCAAGTTTTAGTTTAAAGAAAACGACCATCGGCCACAGAGTGTGTGCGTGCAGCCTGTGCAGGGTGTGTGTGCAGGCTCATAACACATAACTGTGGCCTTTGCTCCCCCAACCCCCGGCAGTTTGAGGTGTCCACTGCCCAGGGCAGCAGGGAGGGAGGAGGAGTCTGGAGCTCAGGTGAGAAGCCTGGGCGGTGGACGGGAGTTTGGGTCAGCACCTGGTGGCCTGGGAGGCCCCAGCCACGCCAGAGCACTTACTGAGTGAGGGCAGAGCAGGGAGGAAAGCTGAGGGCTGGACCTGGTGGAAGAGGGGGGTTCAGCAAAAGAGAGCAAGGGAGCAGGCTGTGGGGTGGGGAGCTCAGAGAGGGCATCGTTTCCGAGGAACCAGCTGGCTGGCACAGCAAGCGACACTTTAGGTGGAGGGACACGAGGACAGAGCGCTGAGCAGCGGCCTTGGCAGATGGAAGCGTGGCTGCCCGTAGGACCATGTCACGGAGAATGGTGGGGACAAGAGCCCTTTCGAAAGGCTCCAGGGGAAGGAGGAAAGTGAAACCAACAGTCGAGACATCTCATAGAGGGCCAGGGAAGGAGGCAGAAAATGGGGTGGGGTGGGGGAGGGTGCAGGTGGAGGAAGTTCCAAAAAGGTGCCATCGGGCACACCGGGGCAGCCAGCGGGACGGGGGTGGCTGGTGATGGTGATCAATATTGGGGCTGGGACTTTCTCATCTAGGCATGTCCATTGTGGCTGTAGCACATGGGATAAGGCATCAGCCAGAGTGAGGGAGGAGGCAGCGTGGGAGGTGTGGAGAGAGCAGCAGTTGACTAGGAAAGGGGATGTGGATGTTCCCAGAGAAGTGTGGGCATCAGGGCTCCTTGGCCCTGGAGACCTGTGCTCCCCAGTTTGCTAGGTGAACAGTCAGCTCCGTGCTATGGGTTTCCCGGCATGCCCGGCAGGCAGGTACAGGCAGGGGGGAGCAGATGCTGCGGGACAGCAGTTTGGAGGAAGTGACCTGGACGAGGACACGATGGGCCAGAAAGTAGGGAACCTGAGCTCAAGGAGGCAAGTGGGCAGCTAGAAAAATTGGTGGCCAGGCCTTGAGGTCAGGCAGCCTGGGAGGCTGCTTGGGGTCAGATGGTGGGGTGTCCCTGCTGGGATTCCTGAGCCCCTGCAGGGAGGTTTGTGGGGTGCAGTTTCCTGGAAAAGTAACTAAGGAATATATACACAGAAAACCGAGGGCAGCTGGGCCTCCCTGCCCCTTCGGGAAATTTCACCCAAACTCCCAATTTATGGTCTCTGACCCTCCAATGGGCCTCTCCCTTCAACCTCCCACACCCCACAGTGGTTTTCATGACTTCTGGATGGCCATCCTCTTCCAGCTCGATGCTGTGTACCCCAGAGAGCTAACTCTATGCCTCAGCCTTCTGGACCTAAAGGCGCCAGTTGCTGCGTTTGGGAGAGAGGAAGGGAAAAGGCTCTGCTGTGGGTTCATCACCCTCTGGCCAGGTCCACTTCCCTCTATCTCCTGCTCGATCGCAGCCTCACGCCCACACTGGACAGACTAGCCAGCGTCCTCCCCTGGGCCCGGCGTGTCCCTGGGCCTGGGCTTCCACCCCACGAGGGCTGGCCCAGGACTTCCTTTCCGCCACTGTAACTGTCATGGGAAGGGATTTGCAGCACAGTCCCCTGTACCGCAGCGCAGGGCGGTGGTGAG
Source organism: Talpa occidentalis (assembly GCF_014898055.3). Lineage (NCBI taxonomy): Eukaryota > Metazoa > Chordata > Mammalia > Eulipotyphla > Talpidae > Talpa > Talpa occidentalis. The sequence goes on along the minus strand of NW_023601104.1, from coordinate 97,292,918 downwards.
GGCTCAGGTTCAGGGTCACACCCTCAGACGAGCGACGGTTTCCAGGTCTGGACAACAGGGATGGTGCCCATGTGACTGGCGCTCGTCCAGCGCTCCTGCTGCCTGGTGCTGGCTGAGCACCTTAACTAATCTTCAAGGCCCACCTTAGCCTGACGCCCTAGGACCTCCCCACTTTCCAGAGCCTCAACTCAGGTTCAGTTCTTTTAACTACCTTGCCCTCCGGGCGTGGGATGCTGGTAGGCTGAGCCAGGGCTCCAGGAGGGACTGCGCTGATGGAGGCAGGAGTCCCGGCCCCACCCCTGGAGCTGCCAGTGGCCGATCCTGCTCCCCTCCTTACCCTATTTGTGAAATGGAAGGTTCCTTCCAGCTCTGTTGCCTGAGAATCTTGATAAAGAGCAGCCACAGGCTTGGAAGAGTTAACAGCATTGCTTGTCAATTCAAACATCTCTTCTTATCAGACTCGTCCCACATTTCCAAAACAGCTTTGAAGATGGAAAGCACTTAATGGCTTAAATCTGATTTGAGAACAGGAGGGGAGTCAGAGCTGCTCAGCAGGCCTCTGGGAGTCCCTGGATTATCCCAAAATATCATTCACTTTTTTTCAAGTGTCACATTTTATCCAGCGTGGTTTCCCCCATGGCCCTGGAAATCACGTCCAAGTAAGTCCCTAGGCCTTCACAGAGGCAGGAGGGGGAGCAGCAGCTCAGTGCCCTGTACCCTCCCATGCATGACCAGCCTCCTCTCTGGCAGGCGGGAGTGAGCCCAGGGGGCCAGGGCAGAGCAGGGCCCTCAGGCCTTCCCGAGCCTAGTGCACCTTTTCCACACTGCCAGCATCTCTGGTGCAGTGTGCAGGCCTGGCCCTCCTGACCGGTCAGTGCTTAGGCCTCCTCACCCCGATTCTCCAGGGCTTCCCAGACAACATGGGGGCAGGCCCAGGACCAGGCACTCGGCCTGCCTGGCTCCCGTCAAGCACATGGCTTCTGTCCACAAATGATTTTCTTCAAAAAGGTCTCCTTTGTGTACAAAATTCTTAAGTTTAGAAATACGGCTTATTCTTCCACATTCATTTCCCCCTAGCTTCTAAACTGATTTCAGCAAAAAATGTATTCAGAGCAGGGAGTAAAGAAGGCAGGTCCACATCTGGGGTGGGACTGATAGACTGTGAAGGAGCAGGTGCATGTGCGTGTGCATGTATGTGCATGTGTGTGGGTTATGTGTGTGCATTGTTGCTGTACTCCATGTTGTACATGTGTGTACATGTGGAGTGTACATGCGTGTATGTGTGTGGGGAAGGGTAGGTGGGAGTGACAGTGTAAGTTAATGTGTGTATTTGTGGTATGTGTGTGAGGGGTATGAGAGTGGTATTCTAAGTGTAAGTGCATGTGTGTGTGCTGTGTGTATTTGTTGTACATATATGTGTGTGATGTATATGAGTGTGCATTACTTTGTATGTGTGGCATGTGTGTTGTGTGTGTGGTGTGTGTATGTGGTGTGTGTATGTGTATGGTATGTGTCTTGTATATTGTGTGGTATGTGTATGTGTTGTGTATGGGTGTGTGGTGTGTCTGAGTGTACAGGGTGGGGTGTGTGTGTGTGTGTGTGTGTACCACACCACTAAGAGAGCCTTGTGGCACAGCTCTGGCACAGGACATCCTGACTCAAGCCTAAGATGTGGCCACAGCTGGCAGACATGGCCTTGTTTACCTCCCCGAGCCTGAGGTATGCAAACAGCAAGTCTCAGAGCATTGCCTGCAGTTTCTGTTCTGCTCCAGAGTCCATCTGGCTGACCCTCGGGGCTCCCAGCTGGGCAGACAGAGCCCTTCTCTACTGGAACGTGGCTCTGAGGGAATATCCGGGCACCACACCCCCTGGCAGCTAAGAAATGAGGTTCTATGGCGCCCTGGGTGGGAACCAGGCCTGGTCTCAGAGCAGACCTTTGTCTCCCAATCCCTGCATGTCCTTGGCCTCAACAACCTCCCAACGTCCATGTTCACCTGGCTCCCTCTGGCCCTCACTGCCAGGAGCTTCTGAAACCAAGGGTGCACCCCAAGCCCCTGCTTCTGCACTCTCTGGTGCCTGCAGCAACTGACCAGACCCCAGGACCCTTCAGGAAGTGGACCCAGCTGCAGTCAGGCACAGAGTCCCAGGTGATGTCATTCCTGAGTTCATAGGTGCACAGATGCTGGGCCAACCCGGAGACTACGGGGTCCGGGCCCTCCACCCCACCCAGAGCCTCCCGGGAGCTGCGGGGCACGGATAGCATCAGCATTTACTGAGTGAATGTGCAGGAGTATTTGAAACTAGAAAGAACTGCAGCCACCGATGTGAGAAATCACCTCTGCTGGCAAGGAGAGTCACGTGGCCCGCTGGCCCCCTTTCTTGGTTTTGTGACAGGCTTTTATGGAAATAAATCATTTGGTAATTGTATCCTCATTGTAGAGAAAATTGAAAATATAAAGCAAAGATTAAACACATGTAGTCCAAGCAGCCAGATGTAGACCAGGTGCAGCCATGACACCCGGTGTGTTTTCCTCCAGCCAGATTTCTATGTGCAGAAAAGCGTGTGTGTGTGTCTGCGTGTAAATATAAGCATGATTAAGTTGCATGCTTACTGCATCCTGCTGTCTTCAGTTAACATTTTATTGCGAACACTTTGCTGTATTTTGACATCAGAGCTCAGGTTCTAGCCCCCACTTCCTAATCCTGGGACCAGAGGTTATTCATCTCTCCTCACTTGAACCCTCGTTTTCTAGCCCCTAAAGAATGGCAGTCTTACTGGGGGAGGAGTTGCTCGTGCTCCCGGATGCGGATTCTGTCTGTCAACATAACTATTTCCCAGCCTCTTTGGCAGTTCGATGGGGTCAGTGACCATGTCCTGGCCAGTGGCGTGGGGGATGAGGTGACATGTACCACTTGCACGCCTGACCCATAAGGTATCCTCTGCTGATCCTCCGTTTTCTCTGTTCTTAACCTCCAGACCTCCAAGCTGACTGGGTTAACCAAGTGAAACAAAAAGGCGGAGTCGCAGGAAGAAACAGACCCAGTCCCCGTGTTCCCTGGAGGAAAAGGACTCAGCCGGCCTATGAGAGGAACAGAAATGAACCTTCATGACCAGGGAGGCCTCTTGGGCTTTCTTACTCTGCAGCCTGGACCAAGCTGACTGTTGCCTCCCTCCTAAGGTGTGGAGAAGTGCTCAGTCCACCACCCGTCAAAACACTCAACAAACACAAGTTTTTCAAAATTAAAAAATAATTAACAAATCAACAAGGCATCTACTAGATTGGGTGACATACACCCTGAGCCCACTAGGACTTCAGAGAAAAGGGACATCACTGCCCAGAGTGACATCCACGGAAGCGCTGAGTGGAATGTGCTGGGCTATGTGGCACTGGGTCCAAGGAAGGAACTGGTAGTGGGCAGAAGACCGCCCAGCCCACCCAGTGTGCTTGCCGACCTCCCACGCCCCAGACTCCTCTCCCTGCTAACCCTCCTCCTGCAGCAGCTTTAATGTCACGTCCACAGCAACTCGTTCTCTGCCACCCATCACAGAAGTGTCTGAACAATTGGTGAAATTGCATGATTAATATGACTTCCCCCAAATCTAATCCACCAGCCAGAGCCGAGATGTCAGAGGTCTCAAGACCATGACTGAGGTCCGTTGCAGGTCAGCCTGCGGCTGGAAGCGCGTGCCCGGCCAGCGCAGGTCTGCGTGTGAGTGAAAGGTCGACCATGTGAAAATCTATTATGAGCCAGACGTGCGTGCACAGTTGGGTGCAAGGATGACCCTCACTCGCGCTCTGATCACAGAGTTCAGCCAGATGACGAATGCTCCACTCAGAATTTCTCCATCCTTGCATAATCCACACTGCCCGCTGCTGGGTGAACTTTTCACCCACACATGAACTGTCTCCCCTTCGGCCCCTCCCAGCTCTGTATCCAGCCCTAGCACCCCGAGGGGCACCCCTCATCTCAGATGCTGAAGAGCTTACCCAGCTGCCATCTTTTCTATGGGGCAGACAGGAGATCCAGCTCAGCTGTGAATCCTCTGTGTCCGGGGCAAATTCCTTAGCCTCCCCGGCCCTCCCTGAACTCCCCTGCAAGGTGCGGCTGCAGGAGAGGCTGGCCTGCCTCTCGTCCCTGCTCCGCGACCCCTGTCATCTATGTCCTCTGCTTCCTAGCCTGACTGTCCCTTCTCACTGCCAGGACATCCTTGCCTGGAAACAAAATCCACTCCTCACTGTCCCACCCCAAGTAATTCTTAAGCCACCAAATGGCGCCAGACCAGCCAGCCACCTGGCGGGGAGGCCAGGACCAGGAGAAGGACACAGCGTTTTCCTCTTTCTTCCCATTCTGTGATTGCAGAAGCTGAGCCAGCTGTCCCCACTGGGGACTCTCTCTCTCTCTCTCTCACACACACACACACACACACACACACTGCCATACACACGCAGCACCCTTCCTACTCCCACAAACCCATACACTCGTCATGTTTCCTTGGCTGCAGCTGGGTTTTTGGGTTCTCATCAACAGAAACCATTTCTGACACATGTTAGGAAGAAAGGGCGGGGACCAGGCAACAACATCAGAAAATCCCCCTGCACATCACAAGTTGCACAGCCGGACCTTGGAAAGGCCCAGGCGCGTCCAGGTCAGACCTCCAGATGCCAGGTGCAGCAAGGGGCCTCTGCGGGGCCCACGAGCAGGACCGACCAGCCACTGCTGCTCCCTTAGGGCCGATCACATCCTGCCTGTGAAAGATCATGTCCACAACCCAGCGGGTGCGGGGTCGCCAAGTGACAACAAACGGACCCACCAGCCGGCTTTGGAAACCGCATGGCCCGGGAGGCAGGAGCCGCATGTGCCCTTCCTACTGGGGCCCACCCTGACCCAGCCACTCACAGGTCGGGTTCCGGGAAAGAGCCTCGTCAGCCTCTGATTTAAAGTCTCCATGAAACCACACACAGTAAGGGGCACCCCAAGGCAGTGGGGGCTGCTGCTGGGAGAGGTGGGCGAGGGCTGGGCAGGCACAGCAAGACGGGGCCCTGCAGGGCTCGCCTGCAGCCGCGTCCTCGGCTGTTTGGGAAGGATGGGTGCTCTGGCTTGGGCTGCACCTCCTCTCTGAGTGGGGTGCGTGTCTGACCAGGCTGGGGGTCGCGCGTCTCAGCCGGGTGACAGAGAGAAGGCTGTGCTCCGAATGTCTTCTCCCCACCCCTCTCTGGCCATTTTCGCTTTGAACCTGTGAATGAATTCTTCCCTTAGGGTGAATGATTTTCCACAAAGTTCTTGCAGCCTTTATACAAAGAGATCAAGGGCGGGACTAGTTTACAGCTGAAATCCTGAGCCCCCATCTCAAAAAAACAGTGGGGAGGGTGCCAGAGGCAGAGCCACAGCTTGTCCCGCTGCGCAGGGTGACAGGGATGGCCGGATGTCCACTGGACCTCGTCCCCTGGCTTGTCTTGTCATGGCCAGGCCTGTGGGCGCGAGCCGCCTAGTTAGACAGCTTTCCTGGGCTGTGGTGGACGTGATGGTGCTACTGGGGCTAGAATTTAAGTCACAGGAATGTTTCCACCACAATCTCTTTCCCTTCCCCATAAGTTGGTGTGACAGTGACCCAGACATGACAGCGACCCAGTTCCAACCATGCGAATGACCACAATGACCGTGGGAATACTGGGGTAACAAACAGCAAGAACCCGGGCCCCACGTGACTGCAGGAGGACACCCCCACAGACAGGTCCCTTTGGGTCTGTAATGGTGAGGGCATGAGAGACTCCCGTGCCCTTCACTCTTGGGAGCGAGGGGCTCCTTGCAGCAGTGACCCATTCCCTCCCCTCCGTCCCCCAGCTGCCACCCCCACCACCCGAGTGGTCTTTGTCTTGGTGTCCTGGAGCGAAATGGCCAGGAAAGTCTTAGTGATCTGCAGGACTCCACCCAGCTCACTCACCGTGTGCAGGACCTCGGCCTGCAGGTAAAACATCACCTCGGGAGACACAGGTGTGACAAGGGCAGTGACAAGGGTCTCTATTATTTCATCAGCCAACATTAGGGAGCTGAGGGAGGAGACACAGGGTGACAAGATGGGGGAGGGGAGGCAGATCTGAGACTCCATTGCAGCCTGACATTCTGCTGAGGACTAAGGGGGCCAGATGACAGGGCCTCAGGGGTGTCAGAGATAAACCTTGAAGGACCAGGAGGCGAAGTGAGTGCCAAGAGGAAAGAGAAGGAGAAGGGAGATGCATAGATAAAAGTCCACGTGAAATCTGCCTGAAAAGCCCTGAGGTTCAGGGGAAGCCTGTGAAGCCAGAGGCTGTGCAGGGGTCACGCTGCTCCATCAGTCTTGGGCTTCTGCCTGCTCCGGTGTCCAAGTTTCAGCACCGCCAAGACGAAAACCACCTGCTGTCCACACGCTACTCCTTCTGGTGTTTTTCCAGCTGCCCTGCCACGTGGGGAATTTCATCGGTGAGTCAGAGAGGGGATGTGGGCAGGGCCTCCAGTCTCTCCTACTGGTCGCCCTTCTGGGGGGAAGCAGGGCTCCGAGACGGTGGCCTGCCAGGACCCCTTCCCCAAGGGCAGCCCTGACCCTGGCAGCATCTGGCCTTGACCGGAGGCTCCACAGCGTGGTCTCTCTCATCCTCACAGCCCGATGCTGTGGCCTGGGGGACAAGCAGTCATGGCTCAAAGCAGGGGTGTGATGTACGCAGGGGGCAGGGCCAAGAGGTGAGACTCCAGGCTCTCCTGCAGGCCCCAGTCATCCATCGGGTTTGAGTCCCAGGTGGCATCCCCCTCACCCAGCTGCACAGGTGGAGGTGGGCATTGGACAGCCATCGGCAGCAGCCCCTCTTTCTGCTGCCACCTGGGCTGGGGGGATCTGTGCTTGACCAGCTTCGTGGGTAGTGCAGGCTGCTCTGTTGCCTTCAACTCCTACCTGCTGGGACCAGCCAGCGGCCAGGTTTGCCAAGCTATGGGGGGAAGCTGGGCTTATGCAACCCCATAAAAGAAGAAGGCAGGAGGGTGCCCGTTACCCTCCTTCTCCCTGGCTGCCCCCTCCCTGGGTCACCACATCAGTTCTTCGCCTTTCCAGCGGCCAGTGGCTGCCTGCATTTCGTGGCTTGCAGCCCCACCTCCAGCTTCAAAGCCAGCCGTGGCTGGGGGAGACTTTTGCCCCCAGCATCCCCCTGTCACTGATTGTTCTGCCTCCATTTTCCACATTTTCGGTCCCTGGGTATTACATCAGGCCCAGAGGGTTGAGGAGGTTCATCACGCCTCCCTCACAGGTTGCGAACTATATTAATATGGTTTCAAATCCAGGTTTTGAAAACTTGTTCTAGCCAAAAGTTGTTTGTGCTTTGACCTTCACTGTGATGAGGACATTGTTTTAAATACCAAGACTCATCCACATGGACACAGGCAGGGTGGCGTCGGTTATATTGTCTTGCTAAGTGCTTATCAATACGAACAGTCACTGTCACCACATCGACCTTGGTGTCCCACCTGGGTGTCCGACACACGAGGGACATTGGTGACTTGAATACCAGCAGTCTGTGAGGGCTCCCTGTCCTGGACGGGCAGCCATGCTGACCTGAGTGGCTCTCCAGAGACCTTGGGACATCGACTCTGTGTGGCCAGGTGACCTCTTGTCGGCCGTGGTAAAAAATCGCACAGCAGTCTGGGGAAGATAAGGGTCATCTGTTTCTTACCCCGGTGAGGCAGAGGCTCAAACCATGAAACAGTCCCTGGAAGTTGCTATTTGGGGAGCAGCTCACCCTGCCTGCCAGCCTGGACATCAGCTGTGGCTGCTGGCGCCCACTCTCTCGAGTTCCCACCAGGAGATATGTGCCCCTCAACTGAACTGGGACTTCATTTCTCCCATCACCCCTCTGCCTGGACCAACTGTGTACCTGACCTGTTGTTTGGAGTATGTTATCTCTGTACTGCTGTTTCTGTCCTTGCTGAGAGAGAGAGCCCTGTGTGTTACGGGCTTGTGAAATATTGCTATTGGGAATTACACAGCCACAGTGACCCTGGGTCCCAGGTTAACTATCCCGTGATGAGTGGAATGATTCTGGGCTGCAGCAGGAAGCTTCCAGAACTGTTTCCATCTCTCTGTCCATGGGTAAGAAAGCAGCACCCTGCTCAGGCCCCTGTTAAGGAAAATATTGGCCAAGACAATCTCTCCAATATTTTTGGCCAGACTTTTGGGCACGGACACTGCTACTAGGAGGACACCAGGTGACACTCGGGGTTAAGCTGTAGCAGCCTAGAAGCTGGAGAGAGGCCGGGATCACACCCTCCCAGGGCCTTCCGAGGGAGAGGGGCCCTGTGACACCTTAACCTCTGACTTCCAGGCCCCAGCAGTGTCAGTCAGTACATTCCTGCCATTCACATCACCCAGTCTGTGGCCCTTGGCAGCGGCGGCCAAGGACTGAGCCCTCCCCCATGCTCCCATTAAGGGTAACACTGAGGGTGACTCCTGGCGAAGCAGGAGCCTGTGGGTCCTGGCAGAGCAGAGCCCATTTGTTAAACCTTTTAATATCTTCCCTGGGGAAGAGCAATCGTGAAAGGGGAGGCCACGGTCTCTCTGGGGCTGAACCCAATGGGGCAGGCGGGGCAGGATGACGTGAGAGGAGAAGGTGGGGTCAAATCCAACAGCAGTGAAAAGTACTAGGGGCTACAGGAGCTAGGCTGTTTCATGTGTTTGTGGGGGCTACAGGGCTGCTGTGGAGACAGGGTAGAAGGAGGGCGATGTGACCCCTGGACAGCATCCAGGCTGGTCAGAGAGGGTGGTTGCAAGGCTGGGTGGTAGGAAGCGACACGGCCTCCTCCTGGGACTTTGTAAAATAGCTGGAGGGGCTTCGCTTGGGGTGAGAGGGAAGAGGGAGGTTTGGAAGTTTGGGGGGAAGTAGGACCAGCAGATGGGAACCCAGAACAGGGTGTCCAGTTCTGACCTGACCGTGGCCCCAGGGCACAGCCTGCATGAAGCCCATCTGCTTGGTAAGAGGGGACAGAAGGCAGTGAGGGATGCAAGGTGCAGGGTGGGAACCCCGATAAATCCCATGAGGGTGCTCATCAGATACCCAGCACCGATCTCAGCCAGCTAAAGGCACACATGCACCATGCATGTCTCCTCCCTCTCCCCCAACCCCCTTTAAAATGCTAGTAGAGACATTACCCCAAAAGGCATCATCACTTCAAGAACAAGAAAGCAGGAGATGCAGCAAGAACAGCTGGCACTTGACAAAAAGCAGAAGAATCAGGTTGTGAGGACAGTGTTTCCCCAACAGACAAAAAGAGGAACACCCTAAAACACACCACTGGACCACAGAACCCGGGGGGCTCAGTGTTTTGAGATACCAGATACAATGTGTGAGATGCAGGGTCAAGAGGGAGAAAGGGTAAAAATTTCTCTGCAGAATGGTGGGGTTTCAAGTCCCCCATCTGACACCAGCATCACCTTCACTTCCCTCAGGCCACATCCAGTACCAAGACAGGTTTGTTCTCTGGAAGAAATCAGATAAGAGAGTAGGAGTGAAGCACGAGGCTGGATAACATAGGAGGCAGCAAAAATCAGCACAGTGGGCACTGGCCCCTCAGACTCCTCCCCATGCTGTCCCCAGAAGGCCATCCCTAGACGTGTCACTGAGGCCAGCCCAGGTACGCAGCTTCTAAAGCAGCTCTCTCTTCAGCAGAACCAGACACAGGAGCCTTGGCCCTGAGCAAGGCTGCTCACCTAACAGCAAAGACAACCAGAGACCAAGAGTCAGCAGGACAGAAAATAGAAGAAATTGTTAAAATTAAAATGAATAATCCTGATAAGGGTAAAACATAACATCCATTAAACAAGGACAAGGTGCTATAAAATATAAACAGGGATAAACAAAGATCTTAACTGAGATTGGAATATAGTAACTGAGATTGGAATATAGTAACTGAGATTGGCAAAGTACACTTGTACTTAATGATGGACCTTGTTCTGAGAACTGTGTCTTGAAGGGATTCCATTGTCATGCAAATGTCACGGGATAGAATTACACAAACCCAGAAAGTAGAGCCAGGACACACCTAGCTGGATGGTACAGCCTACTGGGACCACCAAGGTCTATGACAAAAACATCATTAATTGACACCTAACTGTATCTATCTAGCTCGCATGGTACTTGTATCCAGAATATATAAAGAGCTCTCAAATTCAACAATAAGGAAACAATCCAATTAAAAAACAGAAAAAATTTGAACAGCCACTTCACCAAAAAAATATATGATGGCAAATAAGGAGATGGGAAGATGTTCAACTCCATTAGTTGTCAGAGAAATGTAAGTTCAAACCAAAGACACCCCAATGCCCCAATGAAAATGGCTAAAATTAAAAAGATTAACCTTGCCCAATGCTGGTAAAACTGAGCTGACTGGAACTCTTGTATCTTGCTGGTGAGAATATACAGGCAATTTGAAAAACAGTTTGGCAGTTTCCTTAAAAGTTGAGTGTACAGCTACCCTGGGATCCAGCCACACCAGGAGGAGACACATGTTCATACAACATCTTGGCAGCTCAGGCCCCTCCCCAGGCTGTCCCCAGAAGGCTACCCCAGACAGGGATGGCAGGGTTCCCTTCTGGGGATTGCCTCCCAGCCAGAAACAATCAGATAATCTCATCACTGCATAGCCCCTCCACCCCAAACACAGTAACCAACCATCGATACACACAGCAACATGGGCACATTTTGAAAGAATTATGTTTCCTGAAAGAAGTCAGGAAAAAAGAAGCCATATTGTATGATTCCATTGTTATAAAACTCATAAACTAACCTATAGAGTGGAGGTGGGGGGTGAGGGATCCAGAGGGGTCCTGTGGGGAATGGACCTGTTTGTTATTTGGATTGAAGGATGGCTTCAAAGTGCTTACAAGTGCAAAAACGGATCAAGCTGTTGAAGTAAGCCCACTTATTTTTTTTTAATACAAGAGCTGGGGTACAGGCCAGAGGTGCAGAAGCGTGAGAGGATTCACCAGAGAGAGAGCGGGGAACAGAACAGGCAGACTGACGAAATACACTGCTGAAGGGAGCAGGGGGCGACACAGGAGAGGTCTGTTGCGCCATGTAGGATTCTTGCCAGCCGGCTGGGATCGCACCCATGCTACAGAGGCTGCAGACAGCTTCACAGCGCTGTGCTCAGCCGCCTGCGCCACCGGGGAGGCCCTGAAATATGCCCATTTTATGACATATCACTGAGGCCTTGATAAAGCTGAAAATTCTGAGAGCCAAAATTTAAACATTCGGAAAGAGGGTGGGAAAATAACACTAAGGAAAAGGCCCGAAAGAACAACAAAAACAAGAAGAACAGGAGTAATAAAATGTTATAAGTTACTCAGTCCAGATGGTTCAAGTTCTAAGAAATAGAAGTTCTGCAGAGAGAAAACAAAAAGCCAACCAGAGGGAGAAACTTGTCAAAGGAACAGTGACCTTATTTGGGCAAAGAGTCTTGGCAGGCAGGGGTAAAATGACCAGATTATTCTGGCCTGGCCAATGTGTCCCATCCCCCATCACAAGGTCCCCGAGAGGAGGGAGTAGAGGGAGGGCCAACTCTCAGGGGAGGAGGCTGGGAGGGCAGAGGTGGGTGAGGTGGCCAAGGTGACCAAGGATGACAGCAGCCACCAAAACCAAGCCACCTGCATTTGGGACATCTGGCCTCCAGAACTGTGAGAGGTGACATCTCTGTGGCTTCAAGTCACCCAGTTGTGGCCATTTGTTACATAAAAACCTCATCATGGTGCCGAAGTTGACTCCCCAGTAACAACACAACAAGATGAGCTTCCATGGTCAAAGGCATCACACTTGACATACAGAACCTGACCGGGTTTGACATCCAAAGACAGTGGGGGGCAGGGGAATGGGGTCCTGGGAGGCTTGCGTTTCAGTTGAGGCAGGACCCTTAAGTGGGTCTGAGCAGGAGAGTGGGTCTTGTTAGGAACAAGCAACTCGGAGCAGCCTGGACTGGAGCCTGGAGGGGTTTGCTGGTGGTCACTGGGCATCACTAAAGCCGAGTCAGCCTGGTAGGGAGGGGCCTTTGCCCAGGGCCTCCTGGCAAGGGTGTAGGAAGTGGGGGGCAGCTCTGGGTGACAGCAGAAGTGTGAGCAAAAGGTCTGCTGAACTGGTACCTGGGGTGGGCAGAGACCCTCTCCTGGTCAGCTCTGAGTCATGCCCCCAGAGACAGAGAGTAGAGGAGGGAAAGATTCCCTCCAACTGTGGAACTCTGTGAAGGCACCCAGGAAGTCTGCCCAGAAGAGGTGGCATTGACCCTGATACTTACTAGGAGGAGGGACCGGTAACATGGAAAGATAGGGGTGTGAATATCATGCCTAGTGCAGAGATCAGCACGAAGCTCAGAGGCTTGGCACCCAGATATTTGGCCCAAGTGCGGGTGTCCCCCGGGGCATCATGAACATGCTTGTTCTTGTTGGTCGCCCCAGCACCTCTGATCATCAGTGCTGAGTTTGGGGTGTTTCTTGCCAAGGAGTCTTGGAGAATGGCCAAGTCTTGAGTGCGGTGCAGGCACTTGACCAGGATTCCCAGCAGGACATCCCCACACAGGCCTTTGAATCAGAAGGCAGGGAGTGAGCCCCCCAGGAACCTCCCCAGGAGGGCGCGCAGCTCAGCCAGCTCCCTGGTGCCCCAGAGGCAGCCTGGTGTCCAGGGGCAGCCTGGGCTGTGAGTGAGCTGGGGGGGGGGGCGCAGGCTCTCAGTGAGGTCTGTGCTGGGGGGCAACGGCAGCGTCAGCACAGGAGCACCTCTGAGGTGGCTCAGGCACCATCGCTGGTGGCATGATCTCCAAAGCACCGCTACCCCCACCCCAGAGACCTGGGCCTATGCTTGTTGCCTTTGGTGCCCAGACCTGCCTCGCTTTCTGCCGTGACTTAGCTTCTGGGTGCCCTGTGTGCATAGGGGCGGGGGGTGGGGCGTGTATTTGTTATGCAATCAGCAAGCATTTATCATACACTCTCCGGGTGCTGGCCCCGTGTCAGTCTGTGTGACCTGGTGTCGTTTGCCCCAGCTTCCATCAGACTTGCTGAAATGTTTTCAGATCAACCCTGGAGCCAATAAAAGATGACCTTGAGAAAAGGAAAAGTTCACCCCCTCACTTTCTGATTCACTCTGGTCTGGGAATAGAACACAGCTCTGTGACCGGAAGGGCGACCAGTCACCACCCACACGGTCTCTGCCTCGTGGGGGGCCCTTGTCTATTTCTGGCAACAGGGAACTCCAGATCCTGCTCCCACATCAACATCCTGGGGGGTCATGATGGGGCAGTATTCAGGAAGGGGAAGCCAAGTGATGGGGCGGGGACAGCAGGACTGCTGGCTTACTGTCCCCCTGAGGCCAGAGTACCCCCTGTTAAAAACACCCCCCACACACATCTCCAGAATGCTTTTGTGACACATGGAGAAACACCAGACCTTCTCCTTTCTGGTGGATGTGGAAAGGGGAGCCCAGCTATGAGGGCAAGCTGAGTGAGGTGGCACATGAACTCTCTGGACACAATTTGACCCAGGTATGGGGGCTCCTCATCTTGACAATGAGAAAACAGGGTCCGATCTTGCCCAGCTCTGTGAGCCCAGGCTGGTACATGAGCACAAAGGCTGGTACATGAGCACGGGCCCTTTGAATCAGAAGGCAGCGAGTGAGCACTGGATGGATGATGGGTGATGGAGGGATGGATGATGGATGGATGTGCCGGGGACCAGCCTCTGGCAAATTGTCGTGTCAGGGGTTCCTGAAAGGATGAGATGGCCTAGGCGACATGTTAGGGGCTAAAGGAAAGGAGATGAGGTAGTGAGGAGACACTGACACTGGATGAGGTGCAAGTATCTTCTGCCGAGAGACTCAGCAGGTCTTTATTCATTTTTAGTAAGCAGAAAAATTACATCATCATGCATAAAGCAGAAACAATTAGTGTATTTTACTCCCATGGACTACTGGCTCCTATGGGTCCCAGCTAGATGGTAGCCTTCAAGCTTAATAGATAAAAACCAAACCTAACACTAAAACTTATGATTTCAGCTAGACAGCTACCTAAGACAGTGGAGAGCCGCCAGTGCATCCCTATCAGCTAAAGCCTAAACATCAAAAGACTCTTCTACTCATATGACCTTCAGCCGGAGACCAGCTGCTACTCAGCTGTCAGAACTTTTTCTACCTAGAAACTTCTTAACACAGTTAACTTCATTTAAAAACTTCCCTAAGAAACTTCAAAATAAAAAGGAAACTTCTAAAAAAAAGCAAAAGAAGGATTTACTATAATTGTTGTGTTGGATTGCTTGTCAGATATGTATAATAAATTGTCTCCCATTGTCAAGTGGGCCAAATTGTTTAATAACTGATTTCTGAACAGATAATTTTCTGTGCCATCTATTTGCAGTATACTGATGCATATAATTTATTGCCTAACGTACTTTTTGAGAAATTTTGTCTCTCTTTATGACCAAGAACAAAAAATGAAGGAATGTTAGATCTTCAGCCCCACGGTGTAAGGCACAAGGAATCTTCAGCCCCATGGTGTGAGGCTCTATAGCTTCGGCCCCACGGTGTGAGGCCCTTTAACTTCGGCCCCACGGTGTGAGCCCCTTTAACTTCCCTGTTTGTCAGTGTCTTATCTGGCTGGGGCCACAAAGCCCCCTGCAGTATGGATGGATGATGGATGGATGATGGATGGATGGATGATGGATAGATGAATGATGGATGGATGATGGATGGATGATGGATGGGTGGATGGATGGATGGATGGATGGATGATGGATGGATGGATGATGGATGGATGGATGATGGATGATGGATGGATGATGAATGATGGGTGGACGGAAGTACGGCTGGCTGGCTAGCTGGCTGGATGGATGGGCAGGTGGGTGGATGGGTGGGTGGGTGGGAAGATGGATGAAGAGGCAGATGAGTAAGAATTCTGAGGTGGCCACAAGATGTAATGGAAATGGCACAGATGGGGAGAGCAGACAAAAACTGGATTCACAACCACCTGTGGCCTCCTTCATCTGTTCATTTGTATCTATTGAACACCTATTGTGTGTCCCCTTGGGGACTGGTGCTGTGCCAGCCCTCACAGAACCACGAGTTCACAGCAGACACAACATGAGCAAACACACCCAACATCACACACGTGAACATGCCATGGAAGAGCCCCCCCAGGGTGACAGAATAACAGGTGGGAGGAGAGGGCACCACCTGACCCAGGGTGTCAGGGCGGGGCTCCTGAGGAGGAACTACTAAGGCTGCAATTGGGGAGGAGAGGATGGACTGTGGAGAAGAGAGGAGAACATTCCCAGAGGACAGAGTGGGCAGCAAAGCCCTGGTGGGGGAGGAGGGCCTAGAGCTGAATTTGATTTTAGATGCAGAAACCACAGGAGGGAGACTCACCATCCTAACAATCCTTGTGGACAGAAAACAAATCAGTTGTTGCCAGAGAGCAGGGCCCTGGGCAGGCTGAACTCAAAGGGGCCAATAGGCCACGTGGAGGCAGCGTGAGGGTGGTGGACTCACGATTCTACCTTGGCCAGAATCCACAGGACCGGACACTATGAGGAGTGAACTTTACTGCAGGCAAATTTGTTAGAAGTTTTTTATTTAAAAAAAATCCTTGTATCAGCAGCTGGAGGAAGGGTGGAGGGGGAGTCCTGGGGGCTCACTGCGGGGACCTGGCGGAGAGAGGCAGACCGTGTGGGGAGCTACTGTGGGACACGGACAGGCCAGCCTCTGGGATTCTCGGTTTCCTCACTGGAGACATGATGCCATGATCCCCACCAGGGAGTGAAGGGGGCGCCTGGACCCTGACTGGCAGGGCCTGGCTAGAGAGCCCAGCATCAGAAGCTGCTGACTGACCACGCTTCGTGGGGCGAGGCCACCCTGACCTCAGGGTGCCTTGGCCTCTGCGAGCTGTCTGTGGGGTGCAGGGCTGGGCCGCGTTCTCACAACAGCCCCGCAGGAGAGCTAAAGGAGAACCACTCAGCAGTGAAGGGCAGCAGGCTGGCGCCTGAGCTGGGACTGCCCAGCAGGGGAACGCAGCCCAGAATGCTGCGTTCTTCCTGCAGTTCCCTCTCCTAGGAAGGCTGGGGCTGGGATTTGGCTACAATTGGATCTAACTGGAACTCGGAGGTTGGCAGCTCCGGGGAAGCCTGGCTGCCTGGGGCCACCTCCTGGGCTGCACAGGCCAGGCCGTAGGGGTGAGGCCTGGATCCCGTACAGCATGGCCTGGTTAGCTGGGTAACCCCAGAAGGTGAGGCAATCTCTCCACCTCATTATAAAAGTCCCATGGGGTGTCCCTTGGTGAGTGTGAAAGACTCTGGCATGCGCTGGGAGGGGAAGGTTGCTGCAGCCAATGTGGTAGATTGCCCAAGGCCTCAGCGGAACTATTGGCCCCAACACCAGGCCAGTCTTCCCCCTGACCCCACAGCATCACTGAGCCATTTGGAACTGTGAGTGGAAATAAGTGAGAGGGGGTCACTGTGCAGAACAGTCGGGCCACTCCTCACTGTTACAGCTGTGATTGCACCTGTGGGCACCCTCTGTGGCACATCCCCCTAAGGGCTGAAAAGAGAGCCCAGGCCACTTCTCAGGCATGGAGCTCACAGAGCTCTCCTCACAGTGCTCAGAGGTGGAAAGGACCCCATGTCTGTCCACCAGTGCCTGGGCAAGCAAATGTGGCCTGTCCAGACAATGGAATACTGCTCACCCCTAAGCAGGGATGGAGCACTGACACAGGCTACAAAGTGGATGGACCTAAGAACACTGAGTGTAAGAAGCCAGACCCCAAAGGCTGGAGGGCTAGAGGGGGAGGAGAGTGTGGAGTGGCCGTGCAGGGGATTGCAGTGGTGGCCGACAGCACTGCCAGTGTCCAAAATGGCCTGCAATAGCAGGCTTTACAATGGTTAGTTTTGTTATGTGAATTCCACCTTGATTTTTTTAAAGGATGAGGGAGAATGAGGGAGATGGCTTGTACCCTCACACCGAGAAGAGAGGGCTCAAGTGCTGGGGTTGAGTGTTACACAAACCTCTTGTGGCCATCCACGAAGCCCTGGTGGATTGGTTAAATCACCATGGAATATTACTCAGCAATCAAAAAAAATATAAACTCATGCCATTTGCAGCAACATGGATGGCGCTGGAAGGGATCATGCTCAGCGAAATAAGCCAGAAAGAAAAAGAAAAATACCGGATGGTCTCACTCATAGCAGGAATCTAGAAAACCTAAATAAGGGACCAGGAAAAAGACTAATTATAATAAAGTAAAAATCAAAACGAACAAGCAACTATAAACCAGAGACACACTACGGGGAGCGGGGAGGAGAGGAGGGATTAGGGTCAGGATGAGGGGGTGGGAATTGTATGGGGAATATAACCAAAATGAAAAAAGCATACATTGTGCAAAAATGAAAAATGATGTAAGAATTACATAAAATAAAATAATAAAAAAAAAAATCCGATGTCACCACGAGGAACCCAGGGCCTCTGTCTAAGTTCCTGCAGCTTGTGATGGCAGCACCGAGCTTGGAGTCCAGGCCAGGGTCTCCGCCGTGGACCCTACCGCATGCCGGCTGCTCTGGTCCCCAGTGAGGCAGGGGTCAGAGTCTCCATGTCAGGAAAGGAAACTGATAGACAAAGAGCCTGGAGTCAAGGGCATGGAGCCACCCCAGTAACAAGTGACGGGGCCCAGGAGCACAGCCAGAAAGTGAGGGGATATAGAGACGGAGCTGGGAGAGGTGGGGGCTCTCGGAGCAGGCACAAGCTCGTCTGGAGGCCGTTGGGGTTGCTCTGCAGGGCTGAGGGGAAAGGAGGCAGGGAGGGTGTCGACAGAGGCTGAGACCTGGGTGGTGAAGGGGTTGCTTGGCAGACACATGGGACTGCTGGACTCAGGCAGGTCACGGAGGTACCAAGCTGCCAAGCCCTCCCTACCATCTCCCCCAGCATGGAGACCACCACGCCACCGCTAGTAGCCAAGGGGATGGACCTGAATTTACTGATAGTATAGGGAGGGCAGGTGGGGATAGGGAGAACGATTAATCCAGCTCCCCCTCCCTCCACATGGCTCAACACTGAAGTCAGTCACCCCAGCCTGCAACCCAGCAGGACAAGAGAGCTTCCAACCCTGTGAAGAGAACCCCAACTCCACCGCACCCTGTAGTGAGCCCCCTCTCTGAGCTTCCGTTTCCTGGTAAAGAGGAGGAGGGAGTGGAGCGAGAAGAGGGACCGGGCACTGTGCCAGCCTGGTGGGCTCCAGGCCAGTCCATCAGACAGCCGAGTGCCCAGGCTGGAGCCCAGGCTCAGCGGGAGGGACGAGGACCATGTTGGCAGAGCCACCTCCCCGGGGATCCTGGCTTAGCGGCCAGTTCTAGGAGGAGACAAGCTGAGGGGTGCCAGGAACCAGCCTCCACCTCTCGCCGTAAGGATTTCCCAGTCTCGGAAGCCCGCAGCGGCCACCCCAGCAGCAGGAAGTGAGTAACCACCTCTCAAGACCTGCTGGCAACAGCTCAAGGGCCAAGGACGGAGTTAGGGACCACGACCAGGCTGACGGCAGAGCCGGGGCTCCGTCCCACCAAGCCCGAGTGAGGGACGACCTACCAAGCCCATGGCACCAGCTCCCCCCACCGGGGCAGCAGGGAGATGGGCAGAGGGACTGGTGTCCCGCTCCTTGCCTCTGGCGCCAGCTCCCCTCTGACAGAGCTCGCACCAGGAATAGCAAGGCTCGCCCTCCTGCTAAAACGGAGAGTGGGTGTGGGAAGGGAAGCCAAGTCAGACAGAAACTGGGGGATGGGGGTGGGGGCATATCAAGAAATTAAATGGAAAGAAAAATCTGGCAAAGCATAACAAAAAGAGCTCTGAATTCTGAAAAATGCAGTTGTTAGCCGGTGGGGGAGCCAGGGGCAGGGGGGTGGGAGGAGAGGGTGAAGGGGCGAGGTGGAAGGTGAGTGGGGCTGTGCCCGTGTGAGGCTGCCGACATCCGAAATAACAAACTTAGTAACCAAATGGTAAATCAATAAAAATTCTATTTAAAATACAATAGTAGTAAAATGCAAACAGATGGGCTTATTTTTGCAGTGTTTCCACAGTTCCGGTGAGAATGAAATCCACATGCCATACAAGCCGCGAGTCCAGACGCTTGAAATGCTGGTGTTTCAGCACCCTCTGTTTGCTTTAGCTCAGCACCCCCTGTTTGACCCAACATGGGCACTGAGTACCATGATGAGGAGCAGTAACTGCACACCAGTAATTTAAAATCCAGTTGTTTTTACTAAGGACGTTAATTGTTTTCACTCAGGACACCCATCTGCACTGCGTGGTGGAGAGCAGGTAGGGTCAGAGCTGGCTGGGAGGTGGAGTGCCCAGGAAGATGCCTCCCAGGAGGGTGGGGCAGGAGGCAGGGTGTGGCGCTGCCCGAAGAGCTCTGAAGGGCTCACAGGTGTGGGCGTCCTGCCTACTTGTCCAAACGGCAGTCTTAAGGGGTTTGCTCTAAATCAAATTCTGCACTTACCTTCCGATTCACCCTCTGGGCTTCCGGAACGGGTGTGTCTGAGGCATGTAGGACAGACCAGCCCTTGGCAGGGAGGCTGACCAAGGATGGGAGTTGGCTTTCTGGTGGGACCTGGAAGTTCTGGAGGCCAGTGAAAAGTGACCTTCCCAGGGGGTCTTTTGAACCCCAGCCTCACATACAGACGATGGAAAGAATGTTCCAGAACACTAGAGTGGAGGGGCAGACATTCGTAAACATGTGCACGCACATGCCTATGATCCACTTTTACGCTAGAGTGGGTTTTTCCTCACCCCCAGTGAGTTTAGGTTTGGGGGCCTTTTCCCCTAGACTGGTCCATGTCTTCACTCCATCCACAGGTGCCCGCAGGGTGCTTGCCATGTGCTGGGTGCCAGACAGAGATCGGTGACAGAGGGGCTCCTGCTGAGGGAGTTCACAGTCTGGTGGGGGCACAGAGGCGCCCCAGGCTGTCGAATGCAGAGAAGACACGACCCCGGTCAGGTGCATCAGCAAAGGCTGCAGGCTGCGGCTACGGCATGGGTGAAGCCCAGAGACGAGTGTGATTCTGCCGCTTCCAGCAGCCTTAGATGGGACAACAGGAAAAGCCCGTGAGGCCAGGTAGCTGGAGGACACGGAGTCTAGAGTGGAGAGGCCACTGGGGTTAGCAGGAAAAGCTTATTTCCTCCTCTAATTCTCTCTGAGTGCAGGCAGGACCGAGCTCCCCACCCCCACCCTTCAAGCCCCATCAAGTGGTCTGGATGTTGAGGGGTTGACTAAGTCAGTGTCTTCAGCGATCTTTCAGGAATGTTTAGCCCAATTTTCCCATAGCAAAATGAAGATGTACAAAAGACATGAGAATCCAAATATATCAATAAATTAATGTGGGGGGGGGCCTCCCTGGTGGCGCAAGGGATTAAGACGAAGCACTATGAAGCTGTCCACAGCCACTGCAGCACGAGTTCGATCCCCGGCCAGGGAGCTACCCACATGGTGCAGCAGACCTCTCCAGTCTCACCTGCTGCTCCCTCAGCAGGGTATTTCAGTACATCTGCCTGTTCTGTACCCCACTCTGTCTCTGGTGAATCCTCTTACCCAACGCATCTCTGGTCTGCACCCCCAGCTCTTGTCTGCATAAATAAATAAATCTTTTTTTAAGTTAATTAATTAATTAATGTGGGCTGCTACTGAATCCACAGGAACTCCTTTTGGAATGGTTTCCCATCTGGACTTTGCCCACAGCCGTGGGACCGGTCTCAGTGTTAGACTCCGCCCAGCACAGGTGTGTTAGAGTCCCTCACTCTAACGATGCACGGCCCAGTTAAGGGATTGTCTAATAAGTGGGTGGATGGATGGATGGGTAGTAGATGGGTGGGGGGGTGGTACATGGGTGGAAGGGTGGGTAGGTGGAGGGGAGACTGGGTGGGTGGGTGGGTAAGTGGATGGGTGGGTAGAAGAATGAATAGGTGGATGTAAGTATTTCATGCAAGAGTGGGTGATTGCTTCATACGATTCAAAGATTCTTTTGATGGCAGTATACAACACAAGGACACTCAGATGAAAAACAGAACTTTCCATTACTTTATGATTCCAAATGAGAGAAGGCTTCCTTCAGGCAGTCACCTAGGAGTTGTCCCCAGGGACAGAGCAGCAGCAGGCTGGAAAAGCTCATAGGGAAAAGCTCATAGATGGCAAGCAGTTTGGAGTTAGCTAAGTGTCTCAGATTTCCTATGTATTGGATAATTTGAACTATTCTGTGAGTTCCAAGGAATAGGGGCTGATCATCATTGTTTGGTGCCTGCCGAGGTGATCAGGGCCAGTGCATAGTGGCTCAGAGTATAAGTGTCCCCAGAACAGAAATGACTGCAGTTGTGAACATAGCTGCTCAAGAAAAACTGGCTGGCCCCTAGCCAGGACTTCAAAACTGGGTCAAGATCGCATTTAAAAAACTGTATTACAGTGGTGGGAATGAAGTGGAAAATGTCAGGCTGACCTGCTGATTAGCTGGGGACAGAGCCTGGACACTAAGAGTTCCAGGGAACAGCTGATAAGCAATTTCAAGGCCACACGCACCCTGATTCAAGCATTCCCAGATGACTGTACCCCTTGCTTTCATCAGTAAATACTCTGTAACCTAGTTGCTCGGGGTTCAGACTTTGGAGCGAGATCTCTGGCCCTACCGGTGTAAACCCACCTGCGTAAATAAAGACCTTCCCTCCTCCTCTCTGAGTGCTGCCTGCTTCCCTGATGGAATTCTGCTGCAACAGGTAGAGAATGTGTTCATGAACGGATGCTTGCAGAGCTCTTGATCAATAGCTTTTACCTAAGTGTCAACACTGGAGTCAAATCTTCGGGGTATCTCTATCTCACAGATCTGGAACACTAAAATGTCCAGGCTGGAGGCAACTTCACAAAGACTCTGTCTATTCTGATGGTTCTCAAGACACGCCTTAGATCACAGAAGGCCCTCTGGATCACTTGGTGAATACATAACTCCCCTCCCCTGGAGAAAGCGCATGTGGGCGGCCTATAGACTGCTTACAGGACTCATGAGCTCTGGCAGCCCACCCAGAGCCCTGTCCCCACCTGGGAAGTCCAAAGCTCAGGTTAAGAAGCCCCAATGTGGTAGAAAGTTCAGCATGTAGAGGAGTCAACTGAGGCACCGTGTCAGAAGAGGACTTAAGCTCACTGGGAGCCAGGTCTGCAACCTCAGCCCCCCATAAACTGTCAAGCTCAGCTTCCCCACCTCTGTGATGATGGAGTTAGATGCAATCCCTGGTTCACAGACATCATTCAGAGAGGTTTCAGGGAAGGGGAGACAGTGGAGGGGCGGTGGTCTCACTCTCTTATTGATTCCCCCAGTAGATGGGACTTACGTGGCCACTGTCAAAGAAAAGATTTTAAGACAATTTAAAAAGTAGCTTTGATGAAAGGCCCCCACGTGTTCCTTCTGCTAAGCTTCTGGGAATGATAAATGCTGTGGATTGTCAGTAAGTCTCCAAAAGGAAGCCAAGAAAGATGATCAGGGTTGACGTGGAAGAAAACCATTCCAAACATCCCCAAAGAAATGGCTACGTGTCTCCTACGAGAGGGGAGAGATTCACACACCATACAGCCGACAAGGGGCTAAGAGCCAAAATCTAGAAAGAACACATACAACTCAAGAGCAAGAAAACAAATAGTCCCATAAAAATGGACAGAAGAACTCAATGGGAACTTCTCTAAAGAAGACATTGGGGCCTCCCTGGTGGTGCAAAGGGTTAAGCGCTGCACTATGAAGCAATCCGAAGCCTCTGCAGCATGAGTTCAATCCCCGGCCCGCCAGGGAGCAGCCCAGGTGGTGCAGCAGACCTCTCCTGTCTCGCTTGCTGCTCCCCTCAGCAGTGTATTTCAGTCAGTTTGCCAGTTCTGCTCCCCACTCTGTCTCTGGTGAATCCTCTCACCCACCACCCCCGCCCCGCCTGTGCCCCAGCTCTTGTATGCATAAATAAATCTTAAAAAAAAAAGTTGTATTTAAAAAAATAGGCAAAGAAGACATCAGATGGCCAGCAGGCACTCGAGAAAAAGCTCATCATCATTATTCTGGGGAAAATACAAATCAAAGCCAGAGTGAGACACCCTCACACCTATGAGAATGGTCTAGATCAAAAAGACCAAAAACAAGTGGTGGTGACGGTGAGGAGGAAAAAGAGCCTTTGTACACTGTCGATGGGAATGTAGACCAGTACAGCCCCTGTGGAAAACAGTATGGAGGTTTCTCAAAATATTAAAAATAGATCTACCATACAATCCAGCAACCCACTCTTAGATATCTACCAAAAAAAATACAACAGCATTCATTTGAAAGAATACATGCACTCCTTTCAAAGTGTTCATCATAGCACTCTTTACAAGCCGAGCTATGGCAACACCCCGAGTGCCCAAACACAGCCGAGTGGATTAAGATGTGATACATAGACACAAAGGAATACTACTCAGCCATAAAAAAAGATGAAATCTTGCCATTTGCCACAATATAGGTGGAACTGGGGGAGATTATGCTAAGCGAAATAAGTCAGAAGGAAAAAAACAAACACCAAATTGCTTCATTTGTATGTGGAATATAGAGGGGAAAAAAAAACAAAAGAACAGACAGAAATAATCCAACACAAACCCTTGAAATCCTACTGCAGATTTTTGATTATCAGAGGAGGCAAGGGGCCAGGGAGAGGGGACACCACAGACTGTGGTGAAGGATAATTGTGGCTTTTTGGCGGTGGGCGTGGTGTGGTGGCGTGTCTGAAGAGGTGTGAACCTGTACCCCTAATTCATGTACAGTGCTGCAAACCAAAGCAAGTTCAATAAACATGATAAGAAAAAAGAAGGAAAAGGCTGTGTGTCTCCAGGGTGCACTAACCCTAAACTGTCACCCGAAACTGTCACCCGAAACAGCACAGGGAAAGGGATTCACCCTGAAAATCTTTCAAGTTCCCCCGCCCTCCTCCCTTGGGAGGCAAACAAGCCGGCCAGCCTCTGTTCACACCTAAACACAGACACAAAAACACGGAGGGAAAGTGAATGAGAAGCCGTGTGTGTTCTATCAGACAAGTGTATTCACTTACGGATGTGCTGCCACTGACCTCCATGCCAGCAAGACGACATCTGGTTTTGAGGGCCCCACCGCCCACTATGCACTTGCTATTCACACCCATTATTTCATTTACCCAGAACAAGGGTAGCCCCGTGGTTCTGAACGTGGGCTTTGGAGCCCTGGGTGCCCGAAAGGATGGGGCAAAGTGCCTGGCACAGCAGAAGTTCTCTGTGTCAGGACTGATATTAACCCTCACCACACCCTCTCTGAGGTTTGCCACCATCAGCTCCATTTCAAAGTTCAGAGAGGTTAAGTCACTTGCCTGAGGCCCTCGGCTGGGGAGGAGGCAGCACAGGGGCTGAAATGCAAGGCTGTTTTGAGCTGGGGACACTTGGAGGCTGTGCCTTGGGGGACCTCTCCCCCCACGGGGCTCCCAGGGTGGGGGGAGACCCAGTGGCGGCGACCCAGTGGGGCCTAGGCTGGAAAGGGCTGCCAGGCCACCGGGAGGCACGGAGGTGGAGGGAGGAAGTGCCAGGAGGCGATGACATCACCACCCAACCCTTGAAAGATGAGCTGTTCCCCGCCACTCCAGCTCCGCTCAGGCAGCTCCTGGAGGGCTGGACGGCAGGCAGCCCGCTGGACCTGCGCGGGAAGGAAAGGACCCGGTGTCCGCGGCTCGCTCCAGACAAGGTGGGTGCCAGGCGGGGCTGGGCTGGGCAGTCTGAGTTTGGAGGCAGTCGGGGGTGTGACCGGGGCTGAGTCCCAGGCTGGGGCAGAAGTGTGCCTGGGTCCCGGGACTTTGGAAAGTTCGCTTCCTTCCTGAGCCCTGGCAAGTGACAGGGTGCCCAGCCGCAGCGACTGTCCTGCTTGTTCTGGTCTGTCTTCTCCCTGAATGGAGGGGACGGAGGGCCCAAACCCATCATGTGTGTTGTGTGAGCGGCTAGTAATGTGATCTGTGGCGCCGGGGGGACACCTTGGATGAGAGCAGCCAGGAGGGAGCGCGGTGCCTCCGGGAGGGTGTGGGCTTGAGACTGAGACGCTGCCATCTGCCTTTTCACTCACAGCCGGGCTGCTCTTGAGTCCTACGTGATCCTGGACAAGTTACTTGACCTCTCTGAGCCTCGGTGTCCGTCTGCAAAGTAACCCTGCTCACCTGCTGCCAACAGTGGCTGGCAGGTCACCGAGAGCAGGGGATATGTAAATGCAGGTGACAGGAATGGGTGGCAGGGGTGTTGCTCAGATGGGTGTGGCCTTTCCTGCCCTGCTGGCCCATCCCAGGCAGAGGGACAAAGCGGTGCACAGGTTCAGAGCATGTGCCTTGCCTCCAGTCCTGGGCTGGCGTCCTCCCAGGTGTCATTTTTTAACATCTCCCCATCTCCTGACCCCTAAAGATGACCTGGGGGTGGCTGCGGCCCCAGCTGCCGTGGGTGTCCGGTCAATGGTGGCCTAGAGCTGCAGCCCTACGGGTCGGCTCCCGAGCCCGGGTCGGCTCCCGAGCCCGGGTCGATTGGTGATGGGCGTGGCTCCCCAGGCAGGTTAGGATGTGCCTCCTGAGTCACGCACCCAAAGGGGGCCAGCCCACAGGAAGTGGGAGCTCTGGCCAGGGGGTGGAGCAGTGGGGGGTCCTGGGCCCATCCCCCTCTTACTCTTTCTCTGAGCAGGAGGGAGGGAACCGCTTGAGCGGCCCCAGAGCACACTGCCCACCCCTCTTCCCCGGAAGCAAGTCTGTTCCATGCTCTTGGGGGGCCCTGCCATCCTCATGAGAGGGAAGGAAGAATTTGCTGGTTTTCCCCTGCTGGGTGGGAGAGTGGAGAACACTGGGTTTTAGAAAACACGGAAAACATGAAGGCGCCCATGTGACCCCACAGGCAGGACCCCAAGGTCTCATCCCAGTTCTTCCCTGAACCCACGGGACCTCTGCCATCGGTTCTGAGCCCTTCTCAGTGTGAACAGGGAAACTGAGTCTCAGAGCAAGGCAAACCCTAGCAAAGCCCTTTGCTTGCCTCTGGAGACAAGCCTCAATCTCTTGGGGACTCAGGCTCTGTCACTTGTAACTGGGAAGGCTCAGAGGACTGACTGAGCCTGGGTGGTGAGATGAAGGACCTGCAGTTAGACCGAAAGCCGGACGCCTGGCCCGTGGGAGCGAGCAGGGCAGACAGCAGTGCCACGTGGCCCCTGCTCACACGGTGACTGGCTAGAGCTCAGAGGGGGTCTGAGGGCTACCGCTCTCGCCCGTGCTGCCTGTGGTCAGGGGTCCCCCAGAGCAAAGGACCTTGTCCTCTGAGTTTCACAATGAACGCAGGCACATGTCTGTTCGTTCACAGTGCCTCCCCCGCCCCTGCCCCGAAAACAGTGCCCGGCATGAAGCAATCTCTGGCTGTACTTGCTGAGTGAGTGGGTGGGTGGATGGTGGATGGATGGATGGATGGATGGATGGGCGGACGGATGGGTGTGTGGATGGACAGATGGACAGACAGACAGGTGGGTGGGTGGATGGATGGGGGGGTGAATAGATGGATGGATGGACTGGTAGATGGGCGCATGGGTGGATGGGTGGATAAATGAATACTGGTCACACGACAGGCCCCAGAAGCATAAAATGTGTATTATTAAGTAAAAGAAGACAATCTAAAAAGTTCACATTCTGTATGATTTCAACTAGATGACATTCTAGAAAAGGCAACACTACAGAGGCAGTAAAAACATCAGTGGTTGCCACTGACATGTGGGATTAGAGGAGGGGAGAGGGTGAACAGGCAGACCACAGAGGCTGTTTAAGGCAGTGGAACTACTGTGCATGATGCTGTAAGGTAGATGTACCACACTCAACATTTGTGCAATACCAAGAGGGTGCAATACCAAGAGTGAACCACAGTGTAAACTCTGGAGTTTGTGTGACTATGACGTGTCAAGCAGGTTCATCCTTTGCCATAAATATGCCCTGGGGAGGGGGGTGTTGATAGCAGGGGAGGTTGTACATGTGTGGGGGCAGCAAGTATAAGGGAACTCTCTGTAATCTCTGCTCAATTTTTCTGTGAACCCAATGTCTTAGAAATAGTTCATTTATAAAAGAAAAGCAAAGGCACACAGAGGAGATCTTCGTGCTTTGAGGACTCAGAGGGCATTTAGACAATCTCAGAGCCTCGGGTCACCGATCAGAACTCACCAAGCCTGCAGAGCGGCCAGCGCCCCACCCCCCATCAGGTGCCCCTGACCCCCGAGTGTCCCTCTCAGCACACGTGCTCCAGAATGGGAGCCACTGAAGTTGTTTCTCCCAGCAGGGGCACCACCCCCAGGAAGCTGAGGGCAGGGAAGGGTGTCCCCTCTTGGCTGTCCCTTGAACAAGTCCCTCCTCACTAAACCCTCTTTGGCCCCAAGCAAGCAAAAGGGGGAGAAGGGCCTCCTGGGTCTCTTATGACTGAAAACATCAGAAGTGAACAGCTGGGACACAACATGACAGGGTGGAGGAAGCCAGACCAGGTGGGGAAAGGTGTGTATGCCTGGTAGACGTGCCCACACAGGGCAGCGGCCTGCACAGATCATCCTGGTGGCCCAAACACCAGGAAATAGGGACTGGTTCAATCAATAGGGTGCGTTGGGATAAAGACTCCTCTGTCCATGCCGATGCCTCTCCAGCTACCTCCCTCCTCCTCCCGCTCTAGGAGCCAGCCAAGGGGTTGACGCCTCCACCACTCCTCCCCAGCTATAGACCTACACAGGCCACCAAGCCCTCAGGCTTTATTTCCTGCCTCTGTAAATACTAGAAGTGGAAACTACCAGGAAAATAAATTGGGGATTCCCTGAGGCGGAGGGTGCACTTGGTACAGTCCACGCTGGAACACTCAAGGCCATGAAAACAATGAGGTGGGTCAAATGGTTGCAAAAGGCAAAGCGGGGACAATGTGTTTGGGTGACTTGCTGGCGTCGCCCCCTTGAACACGAGCGACTGCTCCTAAACACACGGAGACACCATCCAGGAGGAGAAAGACACCAAGAAGAGCACCTGTAGGAAGTGACAGGCTGGGGCAGGCGGGAGGCAAGCTGCCTCCAGGGTACTGTTTGAACGCTCTAACTTTTATCACAAGCATGCATATCCCTTCGCAAATGTTTAAATAGAAAAGCAAATGAAACCGACATGAAAATAAGAAGAGAAATCCTCCAACACTGCAGTTTCTGCAGCCAGGTGGGGGCCAGGGGCGTCTGTCCTGAATCTCTTTCCAGGCTGGAGAAAGGGGACTTGAAAGTGAAGGGGGAGATGATTCACACATCTGTGTGTGAGCTGCACGGCCAAGGGTGGGAGGGACCCCAGGGGGGCATGACAGGCGGCCTGGGCTTGCTCTGAGGCTATTTGAGGAAATGCATTACTGAGCATCTACTGTGTGCAGAGTCTGCAGGGTGAATCCCCACATAAACTACGGACTTTGGGTGACTATGATGTGTCCAGGCAGCCTCATTCATTGTAGTAAATACCCTCTCTGGGGTTCATTATTCCAGTAAAGTGGAATATTTCAAGAATGGGGAAGATGTGTTATAGAAAAATTATTGTAAACAATGAAACCCACTAAACTTGAAGTTTACAGCTAATGAAACAGGTGTGATTGTTGAGCTTGACAACTGTTGTAAAAGGATGCTTGAAAGAGAAAAAAAATGAAAAATTAGGTAACAATCTGGAACTAAAGATTCTCATTGTAACAACTAAGCCTGGAAGTAGGAAGGGAAAGGAGAGAGAGAGAAAAGTATGTCAAGGTTTTTCAAAACTGGAAGAACAGTTCTTTTTCCACTCTTGATGCTAATAATCCAGGGACACAGTTTTAATGTTTGTCACATTCTAATATATGATACAGGTTTTAAGATGTTGGTCAAAAAATCGAAGATAAACTTTAGAACAGCAGGTGTGTATTAGAAAGTATACATACTACATAGATAGACATTGCTTTCTACTCTACAAAGAATATATATTCCAAGGAATACTTATGTTCAAGGCCCTAAAGAAAGCCTCGTTGTAGTCCCCAGGACTTGGTCACAAGATCCTGGGAACAACTGAGCTGTAGGTGGCGTAACAGAGAAATCAGTGCTCTTCTGCCCCTGCTGCCCGCCACGTCGTCCCCCAGAAGGCAGTCTGGGTGCTGGGAGCGTGATAGAGCTGCTCTAGTGCTCTGGTGGTCTGAGGCTGAACGCTGCACTCCGGAGCTGTGTGACTTTCTGAGGCTCGCATCCTCTCTGACGTTCATTCACCCTGAAATTCCAGGGTGTCACACCCACTGTAGCCCTTCAGGGACATGGTTGTGCAAAGGTCGCCAGAATCACCCCCTATAACCTCTCCACCTCTGTAGGGTCAGGAAGGCACTGAGCAGGTTCTCTATAATGCCACAGATGGGTGGGTAAAGGAGAGTCCTGGAGCCCTCAGTGGCTTTCTCAGACGTTTATTGAGCTTTACATGTAGTGTGGCAAACAGGTACATGGCAGGCAGGGGTGTCGGGAAGCCAGGAGGCTGGGAGGCCCCCAAGCCCCCAGCAAGTCTTCTCTGGCTTATTCCGCCCCTTCTCTCTCCGGCCTCTCTCCTGCTTCTGCTGCTCTTGGTGCCTGTCTCCATACCCCCTCCATGGCCCACAGAAGTAAACAAGTGAGCTTACAACAATGTAACCACTGCAGGTGCCCCAGCAGGCAGGGCAATCCTAATGGTGGGAGGGCAGAAAAGCCTGAAAACCATTTACCCTACAACCTCCTAATGAGGAAATGAAGCCCAGATACATTATTCAAGGCATCTGTCCAAGGTCACACCTGAACAGATGTTTGCCACTGCTGCTCTGGCAAGTGTTTTGGGCAGGACCAAAAGGATTGTTGCCGGGAAGGATTTTTTTTT
Organism: Talpa occidentalis; assembly: GCF_014898055.3. NCBI lineage: Eukaryota > Metazoa > Chordata > Mammalia > Eulipotyphla > Talpidae > Talpa > Talpa occidentalis. The sequence continues at coordinate 97,262,967 of NW_023601104.1, read as the reverse complement.
TTTTTAATTTATGCATACAAGAACTGGAGAAGGATTGTTTTTAACCTGCTACCGGCTCTGCCTGTGGGTTTATTGTGTCTTCCTCAGGCCTGTTTTGTAAACCCAGCTGGCTTAAGGTCACACAGGCACTTGCAGGCAGCCAGGGCAGCGCAGGGCACCCCACTCCCCGGGCTCCCCGGGATGGCCCAGGGGAAGAGTGTGGGAAACCTGACCTTCCTCCTGCACACCAGGGCCTGACTGGACCAGAGGAAGTGCTTTTCTGGAAACCCTGCTCCCTCTGGATCTGCAGCTTTCCTGCCTTCTGCATTTGTGCTTTTACTCTCTGCAAGGATTTCTGTTTCCTCCCATCATAAATTATTTACATGCTCTTGATGAAAGCCCAGAACATCAGGAAACTGGAAAGAGGGCACCTTGTAATCATGCAAAGGCTGCGTTCGTCAGCTTTCTGTGTCTGCCCCTCCGCATCTTCATGTGGGGTGGGACGACAGGTTTGGGCTTTTAAGCAGGTTTACGACCTTAGCTCTGTCTTCCCCATGGGATGGGGACAGCAGTGAGATGAAAATAAAAGCACATTGGGCCAAGGGCCTGGATTCCCGGACCTGGGTCCAAGGCTGAGCTCCGCCTCTGACTGGCTGTGTGTGCTGGGAGAATACACACCTTTTCCGGGCTTCTGTGTCCACCTCTGAAACATGAGGGGTCTGATGAGTGTCCAAGAACCCTTCCCACCCTAGTATTCTAGAATCCTGGAGGCTTAACCCTGGGCAGAGTTTCAGGGGTGGAAGGATTCTTCTGGTACAAGAATCCTATGCTTCAGTTAAGACAGCCCCTCAAATAATGTCCCCACGGGGGCCAGACCCATAGACCCCCAGATGCCAGTCACCTCAGGTCTGGCCCGGACCCCTAAAATCCCACTCCAGGATGAAACAGGCAAGGACTTCCCTCTCATTGCAAGCTGGCATTGTCTGCTGTGGTTTTAGATGTGTTCAGACCTTTCTGGGCCTCAGTTTCCCCCTCTGCAAAAGAGAGGGTGAAGGGATATGGGACATTTTCTTTTTTATCAATATAAATCTTTTCTCCAATAAGATTGTTTGCAGAAAACTGAGACAGACAGAGAGGATGGAATCTTTGACATTTATGGAGTCTTTAAAGTATGTGGAGGATTGTTCTAGAAGCTTTCCATTCAATAACCTCCTAAACCTCACAGCAACCCCAAAAAGTAGGTCCCATTTGACAGGTGGAGAAAATGAGTCCCTGAAGGTTTCAGCAGCCTATGGAAGTTATACAGGCATAGGCATCTGAGTTGAGATTCTGATCTCGGTGTGGATCACGGATCCTTATTCCAATTCCTTGGGGACACATCCAAGCAGGCAGCTGGTGTTCTTCCACACCCATGCACACATGCACACACACAGAGGTGCATGTACTTGTGCACACAGCACTGCAGCAGTCCCCCACCCAAATCCAATCAAACTCTAAGCCAAAGGTAACCAGCGATAGGTGTCTGTCCAGGCGGCCCCCATTGCCAAGGCCTCCCCGGGGTCCAGGCCCAGGGATATGGCTTTCTCAGTCCTGTGCTGATGCCCCAGCAGCACCACAGCTGAGCACCAGGGCCTTCAGGCAGAGGGTGGCCCAAGCGAAGCCAGAGTTAGTGACATGGGACGGGGAGCTGTGGGGATCAGGAGCACGTCACGTGGCTGAGGCGCTGTGAGAATTATGACCGAAATAGGAATGGAGTAAAGGGACGGCTTCCCAAACAACAGTAAATGGGCACAATGCATTTTAGAAGGCGTCGCCATGACAACCACAGAACAATATGGATATTTCCTGTAAAGCAACAGGGGATGAAAGGTTGTCTGCAATAGGACATAGGAAGATTTTAAGATCTCTGAACGCTCCTCACGGTGCGGGAGTTTGTTTGGGGGGCAGGGGAAGTGTGGTGTTAGGATGTCAATGACATTCTCATTCACAGTAACAACAAAACCCAAGAAGCAAGACACCCTACCAGAGTAACCTAACCGTGACAAGCAGGAAAGAGTTAAGACTAAAAACTGCGGGGTGTCTGGGACCAGCCCAGTCTGGACAGTCCTGATCTACTGCAGAGAGCACTGCGGAGAGGAGCTCTGCTTGCAAGGTACCCCCCGCCCCACCTCATCTCCCCTGAAAATGTTTCCAAAACATTCCAGACCCATAAAGTGTCCAAATGCTGGAGGGGCTTGGACTTTCTGATTCAGCTCTCTGCAAGAGGTCCTGGATTGGAGGTTCCCAGAACCCCATCCACCCCACACAGAGGGCTCAGCCTTCCTCAGGGAAAAGGAGAAAGAGGGCCTTGGAAGCAGCTGGGGCCATGGCCCCCTGCTAGTGGGGCTCCCACCTCCCCCAGCACCCCAGTGTTTACTGCAGCTGAAGTTTTACTTTGTGAGGCTCCACGCAGCCTGTCACGTGGTGACCCTGTAAATCAGGTCTTCAAAGGAAACGGCCTGAGGGTTGGTGTCCAGGGAAGGGCCCTGCCCTGGGGCCCAGGAGATGGTGTCCTGGAGCGTCTGGCTTGGCTCCAGCTTGCTGGGTGTTCTGAGAGCCTGGACTCATTTATGGAGCACATGGTTTTCTCTCTTTTTTTTTTTTAAAGATTTATTTATTTATTTATACAAGCACTGGGTACAGTCAAGCGCAGGAGGGTGAGAGAATTCACCAGAGCCAGAGCGGGGGGCAGAACAGGCAGAAGGACCGAAGTACACTGCTGAGGGGAGCAGCGGGCAGCAGGAGAGGTCTGCGCGCCATGCAGACCCTCCGGTGGCCGGGGAGCAGCCGGGGATCGAACTGGCGCTGTAGAGGCTGCAGGCAGCTTCGCAACCCAGCGCTCAACCTCTGCGCCACTGGGGAGGCCCAGGAGAACATGGTTTTCAAGAGGTTGGGACAGGATGTGCGAAACACCGCAGCAGGCATGGCAAGAGGAGGGAGGCAGGAGCCTTCCCTTGGAGGAGACACAGACACGGTCAGAGACAGTGCGGGTGTGTTCAGACTACGTGAAATCATAGTGTGCTTGAAAGTTATATGTGACACTCTAGGGTCGTCTTTTCTTTTGACATTTTTAAAGAACAGGTGTGTCAGGAAGGAGAAGACACTTGCATGACACAAGTGGGCTGTCTTGGAAAGCGAAGAGGTTTGTGAAAGGAGACGCAGGCTGGGGGGCTCTTGGGGCTCTTAGGGGTGCCAGAGTCACGCCCAGGACAACCACGCGCAGGCCTTCGTTACTGGGGCACCGGAAGGGAGGAGAGCAGCGACTGCTGGAAAGCAGCCCGATGGACTTGCTGGGCGCAGGGTGGCCTCCAGCCTCCCATGTGTCAAAGACCCGCTCTCTGGGGAGTGCAGGAAAGGAAATGCAGTGACACAAGGTAGGCCTGACGTGGGGCAGACAGAAGGACACACACACTTACAGCTGTCACTGAATTGGGGATGCAAGAGACAAAAGAGAACAGCCCCTGGGACCAAGTGCGGAACCCTGTGTCTCCGAGGGGCCCCCAGAACAGCCGGCAGGTGGTGTCCCTGAGTCACATACAGCTGCGCAGTGTCCAGTGCTGTGAGCGGCAGAGCAGACCATGCGGGAGACGCCCCTTGATCCCCGCCATGTGGCCAGAGTGTTGGGCCCTCTGGGGGCAGGAATGACTGCTCGCATTCCTGAGCACGTTACATCCTGCAGCCAAAGTGTGTTAATTCATCTGCTCCTACAGCAGGGCTGGGAGGCTGGGAGCTGGAGGTGCGGGGGGCCGGGGGGGGGGGGTGGTGGATGGAATTGGAGGGGTCTGTTCTATGCTAGCCCCACTTTAGAGTGGAGGAGAATGGGGCTGGGCCTCCCTGTCTGCAGGGCCGGTTTCCAGCCAGAGGCAGCCCTGGGGCTGTGCATCCCAGGCCCACAGGCTCCAGCTCTGGCTCCTGTTTCAGAGCGGCCGCTTTGGAACATCACCCCCTTTTTTCACGCTGACGCTGCAGCAGCACGCGCCGCCTCTGACACTCTCGTGCTGTCTGCGCCGGAATTCTGTCCAAGAACACTCACTTTAGAAAGATCGCCCTTCATTGAATCATGTAAATACTGGATCTCAGCGCCCTCAGGAGCAAATCCCACCCTGGTCTCAGAGGGAGCCTATTTTGGGCTCCCAGGATGATTGTCCGGCCTCATCACACCCCTCGTCACCTCCGGGGCAGAGTTTTGCCTTGTAGGGAGCCCGCCCTGGCAGCCCGCTCCTGTCCTGAGCTGTGTGGCTGTCTATTCGGGCCGCAGGCTTGCCCAGAGCCAGGGTCATGTTCCGGAAGCCAAAGAACCTCGATTCCTTCATCACGGTCTTGGGGGCTGGCGTCTGAGCTCCTCTCTGGGTCTGTCATCTCCCCCTCAGCCCATATAGTGGGCCCAGGCCTGGTGGCCCCTGAATCCAGCCAGGCTTTCATAGTGTTCTATTCCATTCCATTATTTTTTACAGTGTGTGTGTGTGTGTGAGAGAGAGAGAGAGAGAGAGAGAGAGAGAGAGAGAGAGAGAGAGTAATGATGCTCATTTTTCATTTAAGTTAGTGGTGGGTCAGCTCATCTGCACCAAACCCCAGCAGGAGGGTCCATCTGCGAGGGGCTTAAGTGCCCCCTCCTAACATAAACCACCACCCAGCTCTGAGCATGATGCCCAGGGACATAAAGGGACCCCAATATCACACACAGCGCCCCATGCCTGAGCGCCTCACCACACTCCACTCCTCTGACACCCGGGTGCTTAAGCCCCAGGCTGTATTAGACCCCAGAGAACCACAACAGGGCATCTGTTTGCAGGGGCAGGCAGTGTGAGGGACACTGCCAGGTGTCTCAGAGCCGCAGCTGGGGGTCCGCCCCCTGAGCCCGAAAGGAGGTGGCCCTGACGACCATCACCAGGAAGTGAGGCCTGTGGAAAGCACCCTGGTAAGGGCTGTGGGGCCCTGAACCAGGATGGGCCAATCTCTGAGGCCCCAGGGGAGGGAGCTGGGAGCCACAGCCCCACCCTCAATCCCCTTCCTCCCTGGGCCTCCTGCTGGTGACCCCACTGGTCAAGCCCCACGGGGAAGCCAGATGGCAGGAAAGCCTGGTGCAGCACCAGCCGCCAGCCAAGGCCCCACCCAGGGCAGGCCTGCAAATCAGATGCAGAGGAGCAATTCCCATCACCCTCAGACTCCCCAGTTCTCTTAGGACCTGTTCTTTGGACACTTCAAGAGAGAAAATCTGCTACTTTGTTCTGAAATTAACAGAGGACAATGTTTACAGCATTGTCAGGCAGTTAGGTTCCAGCTGGCAGACTGGGCTAGGCCCAGGAACACCTAGGCAGGTGCGCCCACAGGAGGGCTGCTGCTGGACCATGGCCAGACACCCCTCAGGTCAGGAGGCCCTGGATGGCTGACAATGTCCAGATGGGAATTCAGGCTGGCTAAGCTCCCTCATCGGACAACCCAGCAAGAGAAGGAGCCCAGGGACCGGGGGTTGAGGGGGGCTATCGTCAGTTGTCCCCACTGTGTCCCGGCAGGTGAGAGGGGTGCAGTGATTGTTGAGGTTAGAATGATTCCAACATGTGTGACCACATTGAATGGTCTTTCGGTGAGCAGCGAGGGCCCCTCTGAAAGACAGTCTTCTGGGCCTATCCTCATTCCCCCCAACGCCCTCCTTGAAGGACGACAGGACTTGGCTGCTCATGGACTCCCAGTGCTCTTGGGATTCTTGAACTTTTCCCAGCTGTCAACTGATTACCTGCCATTTAGTTTCCTATTTGTCCACTCGGCTTTTTCTTTTTCTACTGTAGTCAAGTTTCCAGAATCATCCACTGCCTTATGTCCGCCTCCTGCAACTGGGTTAGGAGAGGGGGCTTCTGCAAACCCAGAGCCAAGCGCTCTTGAGCTGAAAGGTGGAAAACTAGGGGAGGCAGGTACACACGTGTACACACGTGGATGCACACATACACTTTGCACACACTTCCTAGGCGGGAGCGGGAGGTTACGTGGGATCCTGGAAAGAGCTTGAGGTCTGACACCAGAGGGGGTTTAGTCCCACCTCCAGGTCTTGCCAGCAGTGACGGTGCTCAGACATGTCACCATCTCTCTGCACCTGGCTTTGTGCTCTGCAAGGCCAGTGTGCAGCTGGTGCCCCTCCCTGGACGGGGAGGAAGAAGCTGCGGGGGGAAAGCATTGACCCTCACAGTGGGTTAGAATTACTCTTCGGTACTGGTCTCCCTCATGCTCTCTGGAGACCTAGTGTCCAGTTTACTTCTGTCACATCAGAGCGAGCCGGACTCGAGCCCCGATGCCTCCCCTCGCTGGAGCCACCAACTCCTTTTATCCCCACCTGAAGCACCTCAAAGTTAACAGGTTCAAGTCTCAAAACATGATGACCCTGTCTCTCCAGTCAGCCCTCCCCTTGGTAGCAGAGGGCATCACCTGGGTGCGGGCATTCTTGACACCCTTCTCAGCCTCATCCCTAACCCCTCCATGTCCAATCTTGCCCCAAATGGGCTCGCAAATACCGCGGAACGCATCATCTTCCACCTCCGCATTCCGTGCCCGGGCTAACAGGCAGTGCCCACTAAACGGTCTCTGTGTATTCACTCTGCTCGCCCCCACACCCCAACACAATCTTGTCTCCCATGCACCTGCTGGTGTAACATACCTTCACCAAGCTTCTTCCTGCCTCAGGGCATTTGCACCTGCTGCTCCTCCACCCAGATTTCCCTGCCATCCCTCACCCTGTTCATCACAGTACCCATCCACTCGCCTCCTGCCCCAGGCTGCTCTCGGACCCCTGCTGTATATTGTAATTCATTTCATTTCATGGCACTTATGTCCGTCTGCAATCATTAGAAATCACTTGAGTGATTCTCCACTGGACTGTGGTCCTGTTCTCACCACGACAGCCCTGCACCCCGTAGGCAGTAGGTGCTTAATAAATATCCGTCAGGCAAAGGTCTCCATTCGCCTCCCCTGGTGGGGAGCACATGTGCACGTGTGTTCTGTGGAAACTACCCCACCCCATCTAACCATCTTTTCTCATTTGATCAGCCAGGCGGGGCACCCCTCACGTCCAAATGTTCTCCTGGAACCCCATGTTCCTGTCTGTTATTGACGAGCCCACACCCACCATGGCCTCCGTCAGGTAAGTCTGACCGATTCTTCTGTTGACTGTTTGGGGGGCAGACAACCTGTGAGTTCTCGGGAGAGCATGACCCTCATCTTCCCGACAACGGTTGGGGCAGTAGCGATGTCAAACCCAAAGCAAAGCCTCTCAAGGGCTGTGAGGCCAGGGTTCTACCCCACAAGCCTGTCAGGAGTGGAGGGAAAGACCCTCAGGGAGAGGGGTGAGGGGGGGTGCAGAAGGACACAGACTAGGGGTCACTGCAAGCTGCATGAGCCTTCTTGGACGTGAGGAGAGTGAGGCTTTGAGGCCAGCCCCAGAGTCAGAGGGAGGCGACACGTGGCAGCGGCTGCAGGACATGCTGAGGGGAGGGTGTGGGGAGCCGGCCTCGAGTGGAAGCAGAGGAAGGAGAGGGTCGGCCAGGCTGGGGAGCAATGTCAGCAGGACAAAGCAGGAGGACCCAGCCTGGCCTCTCAGTCCTGTGGCAGAGGCGGCCATGTGAGACCTCGGACATCAGCTGAAATTCTCACCGCTATGAACTTTACCGAAGTTTGGTAAAAGAGAAATGTACTGAAAAGCTTGTTCAGAGCCAAAGGGAGGTCCTGGCTCGGAGAGACTGGACCCGCGTTCAAGGGTTAGGCCGTGGTTACAGGCTCAGAAAGGACGCTCAACTTAACAAAGGAGAGCAGACGTTTAGGTGATTGCCAACACATTGGGTTTGTTGACGAGGCTGGTTTCTAATGAACTTAGAGAACTGGTAAAGGAGAAACTGTCCTGACTTCAAGTCCTCCCTTGATCTGACGGCACAGACAAGGCAGAGCTGCCTGTGTCCAGGAGTCGTGGGGACCAAGGATCATTTGAATCTCTTCTCACACTGGTGCCCCTGTGGGCATGACGGTGCAGTCAGGTTGCTGTCATCTGTCTTCTTCCTGCGACTTGCAAACGCAGCTTGGTCCTGGACCTTTGTGGAGATCACCCCAGGGTTCTTCGAGGTGAACAAGAGTCATTCTGCTGACTCTGACCTCTGGGGGCAGCCTTGGCACGGCAGACACTTTCCAGCAGTGCAAAAGGGAGAGTTCCTTTTCCTGGCCCTCAGGACAACCAGCCAGGTTGTCAGTAGAGGCCCCCCAATTATGCATCTCCCTGACCTGCTTCTCAGTGCCCGCTGCGGGTCAGGTGCCGCCCTGCTGGCTGGGGAATGTCTTGCTGGGAAATGAACGTGGTGTTCAGGTGCTGTGGCTAGATCTCTGAGAGCTGGGCAACAGGTGACAGACCCCCTCCCCAAACCGGGCACTGAAGAGATAGAAAAGGAAATGGAGCCAAAGGCTGGACCAAGAGAGGTCTGACCTTCAGAGGGCTCCCTGCAGAGAAGCCCACCAGCATCCATGGGTCAGAAATGTAGTGGGGATGGATTTGCAATGTCTCTGTGTGTGTGTGTGTGTGTGTTAGCTGGAAAACTCAAAAGTGGGGGGATCAAAATTAACAAAGGCTTACCTGAGGGCAGAAGGTCCACTGCCAAGGTACTAGGTCATTCCTCTCCACAAGGTTGCATGAGTATCCTCACAACATGGCAGCTGCCCCTCCCTCCAAACCCCTCCCACAGTCACAACCCCCCACCACCTCTCTCCCTGGGTGAGTGGGCGCAATGCCCTCAGGCCCTAGGCAGGTCATTCACGGCTGTCACTGCCTCCGTGGGTGGGAAGCAAGTCACTGAGCCCCGTCACACTCACTGGAAGAGGAATCAATCTCTGCTTGTGAAGTGAGGAACAGCAAGGAAGTTTTGGAAATATGAAAGAGTTGTTGGACATACTGAAACAAAGATCCATCATACGGGTCTTTCCAGAGCACATGTCCCATCCCATCACGCCCTCCTTAAAGCCCTCAGGGCAAAACCTCACCTCTGAGCACCTGTGAAGACCATCACACTCCCTTATTCAGCCTCATCTCTTGCAACTTCCCACTTCCCCATTCAAGCCCTAGTTCACCTTCCAGAACATGCCAGCAGCTTCCCTCCCCGGCACCTCTGCTCAAGCTGTCCCCTCTGCCTGGTCTTCCCTCCTTCCTTCTTGTGCCCTGTTGATACCGTCCTCATCCTTCCAGACCCATCTCCAAAGTCACCTCCATCCTCCTCTGTCCCCCATTCTGCATGCAGAGCCCCCCTTCCTCAGCCCCTCCTCACACACAGGGCTGTGTCGTCACAGCTGGGCAGGGGCAGGGAGGGGGTCGTACCCTCTGGCTCCCCGCAGCCAGGATGGGGCTCAGCACAGAGCTCAGAAGCTGCCACAAGTGAGTGCGTGTGCGTGAGGAGAGCGTTAATCACAGGCCCTCCATCTGGCGCCTCCGGGCCCATGAGCAAGGGGCTTTTTCTGGGAATTTCCCAGACAACCAGGAGCTTCTTTCCCATCTTTCCTTGCTCAACTCCCCCCACCCCCCTCAGACTGCCCAACAAGTAACCCCCAGGGACCAGCCTTTCTACCTCGGCCTTCTCTCACCCGCCCTCGGCTCTAGGAAAATCCCCAATTAGTCCTAGCATCTAGGGTCGTACTTCAACTTTTCCAGGAGTCTTCATCCCCACGCTTTGATTTGAACCTCACAACAGTCATGCCGGGTGGGCCAGGAAGACAGTAACACTCTAGTCCAAAGAAAACCACCTGGATGCTCAGAGAGGCCCGTAATTTGCCCAAGACCACACAGCTGGGTTTGCAAGCCAGTCTACGCCTTCCCAGCCCATGCTCTTTGCTGAAGGGAGTTAGCCTTGCCCGTGGCCCTTCTCGAAGGTGGACAGCCCCGTGGTCTGAGTCTCGCCCGGAGTGAAGTGGAGCCAGGGGAGTGTAACGAGGTGGCCACACGGGAGCAAGGGCCTGCAGACGGGGCGCTGCAGCCGGACCTGGGCTATTTCACTCAGCTCACAAAAGCAGACAATGTCTGTGTGACCCATCCAAGTGCTCAGGGCTTTTTGTACATTGCGTCCCATCCCCAGCACCCCCCTGACTGCTACATTCTGTCAGTTCCATTTTACAAGGTAGATGATTGAGATCCACAGAAGCTAATTAACTCACGCAAGGTCACACAGCTCAGGAATGCGCCGGGAGTTGAGCCTGGGAGGACTGCCTGGCACCAGCGCCCCTGCCTCCTCTATCACGCACCCCTAATCCCCCCAGATTTGCTGAAGGACGTCCAGGGTCTGGGCAGCTGGGCGTGTCTCGGCGCAGGCTGGCATCTCCCCATGGGCATGATAGCATTTTTGTCTTCTAATAAACTACTCATCCACGGCCAGGCTGTGAGAAGCTCAAGATGACCAGCTCCCTGGGAGGAGGAGCCGTGTGATAAGGAAGGAATGTGCTGCGTCTCCTCCCCTGCTGGAAGCTTCCAGGAGGCCCGGGGTCCACGGCTCAGGGTTGTTCATGCTGGTGATGGACAGTGGCCAAGGACACCTCCCAGAAGCCGGACCTGAGCCTCTGAACTTGAACCCGAGTTCCCTCCCTGCCTTCACCTCCTGGAAGCAGCCTCGACAGACGGGCGGCCTCACCCCCTTCTCTTCCTGCATTCGTGTTTCTCCTTCTCTGTGACCTTGAGGTGTAACAGCCTCTTTTCCACTTTCTTTCAGCAGCGACATGCTCAACGCCACCTCCTCAGCCCTCACGCCTGCTCTCAACGTGAGCTCCTCATGTCTCCCCTTGGAGTGGGGCGTCTGGCTTAATACCATGCAGGCCCCCTTCCTCTGGGTCCTCTTTATCCTGGCAGCGCTCGAGAACATCTTCGTCCTCAGCGTCTTCTGCCTGCACAAAAGCAGCTGCACCGTGGCAGAGATCTACCTGGGCAACCTGGCGGTGGCGGACCTGATGCTGGCCTGCGGGCTGCCCTTCTGGGCCATCACCATCGCCAACAACTTTGACTGGCTCTTCGGGGAGGTCATGTGCCGCGTGGTGAACACAGTGGTGTACATGAACCTCTACAGCAGCATCTGCTTCCTGATCCTGGTGAGCATTGACCGCTACCTGGCCCTGGTGAAGACCATGTCCATGGGCCGGATGCGCGGGGTCCGCTGTGCCAAGCTCTACAGCCTGGTGATCTGGGGGTGCACGCTGCTCCTGAGCTCACCCATGCTGGTCTTCAGGACCATGAAGGAGTACAGAGAAGAGGGCTACAATGTCACTGCCTGCATGATCATCTACCCATCCAGAACGTGGGAGGTGTTCACCAACATGCTCCTGAACTTCGTGGGCTTCCTGCTGCCCCTGGTCATCATCACCTTCTGCACGGTGCAGATCATGCAGGTGCTGCGCAACAACGAGATGCAGAAGTTCAAGGAGATCCAGACGGAGAGGAAGGCCACGGTGCTGGTCCTGGCCGTGCTGCTGCTCTTCATCATCTGCTGGCTGCCCTTCCAGATCAGCACCTTCCTGGACACGCTGCTGCGCCTGCGCGTCCTCTCGGGCTGCTGGGACGAGAAGATCATTGACGTGTTCACGCAAATATCAACCTATGTGGCCTACAGCAACAGCTGCCTCAACCCACTGGTGTACGTGATCGTGGGCAAGCGCTTCCGTAAGAAGTCGCGGGAGGTGTTCTGCAGACTGTGCCGGAGTGGGGGCTGTGAGTCCAGACCCAGCCAGCTGGAGAGCTCCATGGGCACGCTGCGGACCTCCATCTCGGTGGACCGCCAGATGCAGAAGTTGCCGGAGTGGGTGGGGAGCAGCCAGTGAGCAGAGGCAGCACGGCTGCTATCCATGCATATGAGGGTCCGTGGACAGTCTTCAGGTGCCCGAGGGGCAGCTTGGAAGGCGCCCCACCAGTGACTCTGGACGATGAGCCTGCGTCTCTGGTAAAACACAGGAGCATCTGCCCGGCCCAAGTGGCAGTGAGCATAGCTGTGAGGATGGGGCCCCCCAGGCCCAGCCCAAGTCTCCCCACTACATTATCACTGCTTCACTATTCCCGTTAGCTGCCACCCCTGGGCCAGGCTGCTCCCGCCAGGCATGGAGGGGCCCCAGGAACAGGGACAGAGGTGACTGAGCTGCCCTCCCTGCATCCCCCCCTTCACAGCACACAGCCCTGGTGGAGAACAGTCGCCCTGGTTTGGAGCCGTAGCTGAGGGCGAAGGCAGCGTTGGCTGCGTTTTGCCTGCAGTTTCTTTAATGCACTTGACTAGGCCTCTGGAGGAGGATTTTTTACCTATGAGGGTTGAACTCTGAGGGATCCCTGGTAAGAACTCAAAGACCAGGATTCCGTGTCTCCCTTCGCCAACGCACAAGGAGATCTGTGCCAAAGAGAAACCCAATAAGCACGAACTCAGCACCTGCTGCTGATGCAGCATTCAGCTCCGTGGACCAGAGGAAGGGGCAAGTGCGGTCTCTGTCTTAAAGGAACTTGCAAATCCGTGAGGATGACGGAGACCTGGCTTCCACCTGCGGGCCCTGGCATTGGGCAGACCAGTGAGGAGGAGCCCAGTTCCCGGCTCAGCCAACAACTAGTTGTCACGGCCTCAGTTTCCTCCTCTGTAACAGGAGGGTTTTGTGAGGATTAACAGAGATAACAGGCCTGGAAGTACTTTGAAAAGTGAAAGGTGCTATTTAAATGTGAGCTGGTTTTATGCACCCAGAACACAGATCAGTTTATTACACGGGAAAAGGAGGGAGGGCTAACAAGAGCCCTACAAGGAGAAGGTGTAAAGCCCCTCCCTGTGTGGCTCGTAGTAGGTGCTCAATAAAGTTAGCTCCCTTCCACCCTCCCTCCCCATAACCCTGGCATTTAGCGGGCAGGCCCTCGCTTCAGTGTTTGATTTGTGATGAGGCAGAGTCTTCTGCTCCCACGTGCACAGGGAATCCCAATGCCCAGGCGGCAGGCAGGAGTAGTCCATGTCTGCTCACCACATCCCTGTCTCAGCTCCCGGGCCGCACTCCCCTATGTAGCCAGGGGGTAAAGAGAGGTGGCATTAAGCACCCCATCCCTGTCCCCTGCAGCTGCCAGGCTGTGAGGTCAGGTTCCCAGCTGAGCTGCCTGAGCTGGGAACATACAACCATGAGAAAACCCTGAGGACAACACCCCACATGATGGGCAGGTGGGGTGCTGAACAGAGACGGGAGAATTACCCCAAGAGGCCTCTCAGTTCTTCATTTGTCCATAGAACCAACTCCAAAGGGGCCGGGATACTGCTGCCCTTGGAAGGGGTGGAGGGCGAGGCAGACTGCCGTCCCACGAGCGGGCAGGAGGAAGCTTGGACCAGCGTCCTCAGCCAGAGACTGGAGACAGCCCGGGCCCCAGCCCTGACTCCTGCCAGAAGAATTTGTTTCTTCCTTTTCTACACAATTTAATTATCCGGTCCTGTGACTAGCACCGCGCCAAGCCCCACGGGAGATGGGGGAACACAGCGCCAGGCCCCAGCGTCAAGAATTACACTCCAGGCAGGCACCTGGGGCCACACCCAAGGCGTCCAGGGGCTGCAGGGACAGTGGAGTGGGCAGCGCGCAGGCAGCTCTGGCTCACCCGATGAAGGAGCATCTATTCGCCAGCTACCTCTAGAGAGGAGAGGACCAGGAGGGGCGGGGTTCGTGAGCCCATAAATCCTGGCCGGTCCAGCTCCAGATTTTAAAACAAAAGGAGTCAAAAAGATTCCCTCCCCACCCAACCCTCTTCACCCCCAACACCCACCCGCCTCCCAGTTAACACGTGTGGCTGGAGAAGGAAACCCGTGCAATGAGCAGTATGAAGTCGTGCACCCTTTGTGAAGGAGGAAGGAGGCCTGGAGAGCTCGGAGCTCCTGAGCGGCAGAGCCTGGGCTCCTGATGGTCATCCAGGGCTCTTGTGGTCTGAGGACAGTCGGTCGGTCAGCGGGAGGCAAGCCGCCCTGTGGCTTGTGTGATGCGCCGCGAACATCTGTCCTGGGAGAGGCCGGAAGCGCTGACTGTGTAAAGGGGAAGTGTGTCTGCACGAGTGGCGTAAACGTGTGTTTTTCTGTGCAGCATAATAAATGTATGAAGAGTGTTTGCATAATTTTTTCATTTGTTACAACTCCCCCAAACCCTGAGTTTTGTCAGGGACACTGCCTCGGTCACTTGGAAACCTGGGGGGTGAGGGGTAAAGGCGGGAGGAAGCTTCCATTGGTTTCCACGCAAGCTGCTTTAGGGCTTCTGTGCTGTAGAGCAGTGGTGCGCAGGCTGATGTGACTTGCATTCTTTCATGTACAATGGAGTATACTTATTATATTCTACTCAACGCATATACTTACTGACATGTACTAAAATGCACATTCTAAAATATACTCAAGTAGAAATTGAGAATATTAATAGGATTTGACCATCCCTCTCCCTGCCCCACAGTGTCCTACCTTGGTAACTCATCACCCAGCTCCCCCCCAGGGCCCATGAGGCCCCATGAGACCCTAGAATCATAGGATGGCATGGTTTGATCATTCATGAATGCACATATGTTCACCCCGCCTCCTCTTCAAACCAGGCGTTTCCACTACACTATCCAGATCAAGCAGCCGCCCGGCCACTGCTTCCCTGCTCCTAGCGAGGAGGGACTCGGTGACCCTGGCTTTCCCTCATTCCTACTCCATGAAATGTCACTTGCGTTCTGAGCCTCCGTCCATGGCACCCTGACCCACGCCAGAAACCTGGGGCTCCTCTTTACAGGAAGCCCCCTCCATCCCATGCACTTGTGGGTCAGCGCGTCTCAGACCCCACCTGCCGCGTGCTTCCTGGCCCTCTCTGCTTCTTTCCAGGCCCACCTCGTCTCTTATCAACTTTCCCATGTCTGACGCCAATCTTATCCTCCCAATCTTATTCTCCACACTGCAGCCACGGACGTCTTTTAAGACTCTGAAAGCATCACAAGGAGGCTGTGAAGGTGAACAGAGGCGTGTAGGGTTCAAGGTTTTGGTGTCAGGCAGACCCGGATTCCAGTTCTGGCCTGGCTTGAGCTCTTACTTGCTGTGTGGTCTGAGTCTATATTTCCTCATCTGTAAACTGTGGTGATAGTGTTACCTACCCCAGGGGATGGTTCACAGGATTAATGTGTGAAAGTGTTCAGCACAGCCTGGTGCAGAGCTGGCAACATGCATGTGTGTTTCCGTGGTGGCGATGATGGTGGGAAGAGAGGGGATGTGCTGGTGGTGACGGGGATGGGAGGCTAATGTGGGCAGGGGGATGGTGACGGTCATGAGGATGGTGGTGATGAGCATGGTGGTGATGATGATGGTGATGAGGATGGTGGTGATGAGGATGGTGGTGATGAGGATGGTGATGGGATGGTGATGTGGAGGAGGATGAAGATCGTGATGATGAGGCTGATAAAGATGGCAGCACAGGAGAGGCTGGCACGGCCCAGCAGGGAGTCCTTCAGTGGACCCGCCACCCTCAGCACAAAGCTCCGCAAATGTAACACGGCTCCCCAGACCTGCCCTGATCTGGCCTTGTCTCTCCCCCTCCAGCCGTATGGGACCCCAGGACCTGCAGACCCAGCAAGTATCCTGGGCTCCCTCCAGAGCCCACACTGCCTGCCCACCCCCAGCCTACAGCCCCCACCAACAGTTCTGAGCTTGCAGAAAGTTTCCCGCCAGCGCCCAAGGGCACTCACTCACCGAGGACCTGGGTCACATATATGAGCTTGACTCAAGGGAAGCCGCTCGCTGGAATCTGAGCAGGGAGCTCAGCAGGTGGAAACGGCTGAGCGAAGCTCCTCTGGCTCCCCAGCCCAGCTGGGCAGCGCAAGCAGACCCTCAGCTCAGACCCTCCTTGTCTGCCACAAGTGGTGTGATGGGGAGAAACGCAGCGGAGTGTCTGGTGCTCTGGTCCAGCTCCCGAGTCTGCCCCTGGCGGTCTGGTGAGGCCGCCTGGGACCCGGCAGGAGCTCGCGCTGGCGACCGTGGCCACTAGGGCTGGGCTGTGGGCTTCTGAGCACCCCGCGACATCTCCATTTGTAGACCCGCATTCAGCGTGCCCACTGTGACCCAATCCCTGGGCCCATGGCAGAGCCTCACGAGGCACAGCCCTGGAGGGGATCAGGGAGGTGCCAGAGGTCATGGTTTGGCCAGAGCTGGCTGAAAATGGGATGGTGGTTTGTGGTTTTCTGGCTCCTGTCCAAGGGGCCCCATTCAGGCCACCCGGGTCGGTAGGTGCTTGCATGTCGCCAGTGCACACTGTGGAAACAGAGGGAAGTGCTTGCTAAGGCTGCTGTGTTCTTGGGGGCGGGGGTGCTCCAGAAGCCCACCTGCTCCCCTGCTTCTCGCACCTGAACAGGGGTGCAGATTGCATCATAAAAAGAGCCCGCAAGCTGTCTCCTCGCATGAAGAGCTTCGGAGCCTGGGCTTGGCTGTTTCCACCCCGTCAACAGGCTTTGCATCTGCTCAGCCATGAGCATGTGTCTCTTGCAGTTTGACCTCCCCAGAGCCTTACCTTGAGATTGGTTGTTTTTTTTTTTTTAATGTTATTTTTATATTCCCCATACAATTGCAACCCCCTTATTTTGTTTTTATAGCCACTTTGTTAAGCTGTTGTTTGCCTGCCATTCAGTTTCCCCACCCCTGAGGCTTTCAGTAAATCCCCAAGGTTGTGCAAGCACCCCTGTTCCTTGGCCAGACCTATTCATCACCCCAAAATGAAACCACCACCCATGAGCAGATGCCTCCCATTTCTCCCGCCCACAGCTCTGTGGTCTGGTCTTCTTGCTGTCCCAAGGTTTGCCTCTCTGGGTGCTTCATTTAGGAGGCATCATACAGTGTGCCTTTGTGTCTGGCTTCTCACCGCTAGCTGGCACGGAGACGTGATACTTCATCACGGAAGAGAGCTCCGGAGGCCAGGCCTGGAGCCTCCACCACACCGCTCACCCTGGGATCCTGGCCCACAGGGCCTGCTCCTCCCTCCTCTCCACCCCACCCCCAGCCTCCCCAGCTTTGACCAAATTGTCCTCATCTGTACCACGAGCAGGTGATACAGTGAGCATGCCTGCGTCACCCTGGGCTCCGAAAAGGGAGCTATGAAAATTACAAAGGGCAGCAGCAGGGGACAGGGCTGCCTGGACTTGGAACCAGGCAGTGGCCATACCCCAGCCCTGTCACTTCCTGGCTGTGGGATTGTGGGCACGGTCAGTTGCATTCTCTGCATTTCTGTTTCTTCACCTCGTGGGTTGAATAGTGCTCCCTGTCCTCCCCCCCAAAAAAATCCACATCTAATGGAACCCCTGAATGTAACTTAGTTTGGGGATAAGGCCTTTGCTGAAGTCACTGAGTTCCTGTGGCCATGCTGGGTTAGGCTGGGCTGCAGATCCAGTGACTGGGGTTCACGGACACACTGACACAGACAGCGGCCATGAGCAAATGACAGATGCTGCTCAAACCCAGCATGGCCAAGAATTGCCTGAAACCCCCAGAAGCTGGGGTGGAGAACAGAACACTCGCCCTTGGGGCCTTAGCTGAACCCAACCCCCCCACCCCAACACCAGAGTCTGGGCTTCCAGACTCAGGTGGGTCACAAGGCGTGTCTGCTGTTTTGAGCCCCACTTTGGCAGCCTGGGTGATGGGCACAGGTGCCATCAGTTTGGGGTGATGAAGCAATGGAAGGGTCACTCTTTGCCCAGGTCTCCTTGGGACTGGAGATGCTGGCTATTCCTGAGAATAGAATAACCCATATAACAGAATTTTACAGATTTTTTCAAGAGGAGACTGAGGCCTTTCCCAAGGCCATGCAACACAGTCAAGGTCAGCCCAGGCCTCCAGAGTGTTGGCATTACAGGACTGACAGTGTTGGGTGGCCAGCAAGCTGACCCAGCACCAGGCTGTCCGGCTTTTCTCTTCCTTCCCCAGACTCCAGAGCCAGGCTGGTCAAGTCCCAGACCAGGCTGGGTCGCTGGCCCTGCCGCTGGCTCTGGATGGCCCGATCACAAGCCATGGGGGCGGGAGGGGGTACCGACTACCTGGAGATAGGCTGGGAGGCACGTGAGCCTCCTCTGGACACTCTGCGGGCTGAGTCGCCCTGCATAGCCCACTGCTTCCTCTCCTGGTCCCGGCCAGGCCAGAGCACAGCCACGCAGCCTCATGGCAATGTCACCACAGGCTTGTGCAAGAGGCGAGCAACACCACTAGTGACGTGATGGCACTAGCTCGTGTGACCTCCGAACTCTGAGAAGGGGCCCCCTCACAGGCCAAGAAACCGAGGCTCCAGGAGGAGAATCCTACGTGGTCCTCTCTTGTCTGTCTCTTGTCACCAATTCACAGCCCCCACCAAGGCTGGGACAGTCAAGGGTGACCCCAAGTCTTCTCTGCATTGTGTAGAGTCTTAGGATTCACAGAAGCTGCTCCAACCATGGGACCATGTGCTGAAGGCTGAAGACAGCGCTCACAGCACCCATTCTGTGAACTACTGATTTCCAAGGAAATCTCATTTTATTCCAAGCCCCCATTTTTTGCTGGATCCACTTGGCATCTAGACTGATTGCAGATGATGTAAGAGGTTTTTCAAATGGGCCTGTTCTGCCAAGTCACAAAGGAAAACATCATAAAACTGCATCAACACCCATGATTTGCCTTATCCTGTGAACACCCACGTCACGCAATCTTGACCATTTCCACACATTTATCTGATCTTCACACAAACCCAAAAGGGAAAAGGGAGAGTTGCTGGATGAAGGGAGTGAGCACCAGAGCCCCCCAGGCCCCAGCTCTCTTGCAGGGAGTCCTGCAGGTGGCTGACCCCCTCTTTGTACCTGTTGTCAGACAACTCCTGGCTTTACACAGAAATGGTTTAATTCTCATTCTGCAACAAGCAGGAGCCTTTGGGGCACCCACACACCGCGCCTGCATACTGGATACTCACAGAAAGAATGAGCACATGGGCTTCCTGACTCCCAGGCCAGGTGAGGCTTCCACAAATTCATTTGTGCATACATATGTCTATAACACACATGCTGGTCCTTCTCCTGCAGCTCTTTTCTCAGCTTGCCTGCCTTCCAAACTCTTACTCATGCCTCAAAACCCAGCTCAAATATCCATCCCTCAACCATCAGCTCTTTCTAGATTTTGCCTTTAGCAGATTTAAATTTTTCACTCTTCATACTGGGACAGAGCCTGGCCTTTCATCATCACCCCACCTGCTACACACACAGTTGCTGGATGTCTGTCTGTCCTGCCCTTTGGTCAGACCAAGGGGCAGAGGAGGGAGCCATCCAGCTCTGTCTCCCCACCCCCATGGCCCACACAGGACCCGGCACCCACAAGGGGTTGTGTTGACATAAACTACTGATGTTATTACGTACAAACACAGAGGGTTCTGAATTCATTCAGTGAATATTTATTAAGCACCTGCTCCTTGGGAGTCCTGTTGGGGGGATGGGGCTAAACCCCTTGCCTGTGCCACATTCCAGCAGGGGCGCGAGGGAGGAAACAAGGACCACAGCGCCGGTCCCGAGATAGACAAATGCACGCAGCTGACATCTATGAGAACATGGAGGGGCAGCCGAGGAGGGGAACTTACTGCAGGGCAGGGCTCGCTGATGGGGGGGGACTTGTGGGGCTAGACTCCTGAGGGAGCAAGGTAGTAGTTCTCTGTGGGGAAACATGCTCCAGGCAGAGGGAAAGGCTGGTGCAAAGGCCCTGAGGTGGGCGAGGACATGTGTAGACAGGAGGAGGAGGCCACCGCAGCTAACCGGTAAGCCCCGTGGAGGCGGTAGCAGGACACGGGGGTCTGGCAGCCACTGTCTAGTCTCAGCGTCCCCTTTTCCTGGGATAGCACCTTGGGGGCTGCAAGCAGAGCACTGGTGTGGGCTCTGGGACACAGAGGAGCAGGGCTGCCCGTCCCTGCCATGGTCCTTCCTCTGGGTGCTGTCCCGGGAGGTTTCCTGGCTGGGCCTGCGAGCTGGCCCTGACTGTGTCAGCTCCTGGGGTTCTCCCACCGCCCAAGTGAGAACCTGCAGTTCCTAACCAGGACCAACTTGGGGACAGGGAGTTTATGTGGATTTGTAACAGCTTTCCTGGTCTGTGGACACCCTGGTCCAGCCTCTCCGGCCCAGCGGCCAGCACCCAGAGCCCCAGGCTTCAAGGCCGACAGCAGGTCATCTGCTGAAGCAGGGTGGCGGCTAGGGCTGCCCGGGCCTGGGACACACCTCCCGTCTGCAGGGCCCTGGCCTTTGTGCCATCGACTGGAGGGTTTTATTCTTATCCCCCTTGACCCCTCACTCACCCCGGCCGTTCCCACCCCTTTGGAGGCACGCTGCACGCTCTTCTGCGGCGGCTTTGGTCACACCTGGCTGCATATATTTGCTTCCTTGCTTGCTCTGCCCACCAGAGTGAGACCGGCCCAGGGCACGCTGAGCCGCCTCTGGCTCCCCGGCCCCCAGCCCACACCTGCCTGTACCCCCAGGCCTGCGGGGATGAACACTCAGCCCTGTGCTCCCGGAGGCCCCGAGGGCTAAGCGGGCCCCAGAGGGGTGGATGTCAGGCAGGAGTGGGGTGGGCAGGGATTTCCAGCAAGCACCCTTGGGAAGACAGGATGCATGAGGAGCCCCCAGCACCCCTGCAGCCGGCACCGGAAACCCTGGCGTGGGCGGCTTTGCGCGCTACAGCAGGACCTTGGTGGAGTCTGTGAATGTGAAGGGGTTGGGCTGCCGTTCTATGAAGTGACCAGTCAAGTGCTTCTGGAACATGAATTTAGCAGCTGGACAGACTGAAAGACAAAAATCAGCAAGCAGGGAACTGGTTGTAATTCTTTGTCGTAGACTTGGGTTTATGCCTCCCGCCGTCTCTGCTGCTGTCCTCCCTGCCCCCCTCACCCCCGCAGGTGCCCAGGTGCCCCAGACGCTTTCACCAGATGCGGCTCATGCCAGGCTGAGGCTTCACCAGGGACAGGGAGGGGATGACGAATCAACTCTAGCAGGAAGGGCTAACCAGCCTCCGGAGCCCAAGCACCTGCCTCCTCCCTGTGTCCCCCATTACAGGAGCCAGCTGTCCCTTCACAGACTTGGGGCTCCCCAATCTGGCCCTCAGCCCCCCAAATTTAGACGCCCCCTCCCCACTGCCTAGAAGCAGCAAAAGACTCTCCTCTCTAGGGCCAGTCCTGTTTCCCCTCCTGCAGGAGAGACGACCAAAGGTGCATTTTCTGCAAAGAACTTCCATTCCGCTCACAGGCTGGGGCCCCGTGGTCTGGGCCAGGCTGACACAGTCATTCCCCGAAGAGCAGCTTACTCAGGCCTCACCGGGGCGTGCAGGACACATGGCCCTCACGTGCACGGCTGCTGCTCTGCACAGTCTGTCCTCCCCGTGGGGCGAGACCAGGCGCAGACCTGACTGTGCCTCCAGCAGAACTGGCCTCATGCCCCGCCCTCCCCAGGAAGCCCGAGTAGGGGCGGCAAAGCGTCTACCCAGGGCAGACGCTGCTCAGAGTCCAGTCCAGCTCACACTGAAGGGAGAAAAGGCCCTTTCTGAAAGGGGGTCTGCCTGGGGGGAACCCCAGCTACCTTGCTAATTAGGAAGAACTGAGATTGGAGCCTTGCTCTGGTCCCCAAAAGAACTCAGCTAACATCTGGGTGACTAAGAAGTCCTAGTTCTCTCCTGTCCACAGCAAAAAGCCCAGCCCCCTCCCTAAAATGCACATCTGCTTCTAAGCCTTTGAATCCTTAGAGTGTTCTTTCCCTGCCCCTCCTACCAGCGCCCCCACCCCAGCTTCCAGTCTTGAGATACCCAGCAACAGGAGAGAGCTCCTGGGAAATGGGCAGAGGAGGCTGTCCCCACTGAGTCTGCAGAAGAGAAGGGACGCGGGTTCTCAAGACACAGGGACAGTTTCTGCTCCCAGGTGACCGAGAGGCGCAGATGAAGTGTCCAAGAGGCAGGCTGAGGGCCAGCCATTGGGGTCACCTTCCCAGAGCCCAGAAGCCCAGCCCTGCATTTAGGGGGGAGCTTGATTTTAGGAGCCAAGATAGAAGGTGGGAAGGAATCACAGCCTGACTCTTAAAACCAGACTCTCCTCACTGTCTGAATCCTGGCTCCGAGGAGTCTGTCCCGCCATCTGCAGGCTTCATTCCCAGTCAGGCTTCGGAGCTGGCAGGGAGGATTAGGAAAAAGCGCCTCTGCTCTTACTCAGCTCTGGACTTTGCATGTTTCAAATTTTCCCCCTTTCCCATGATTAATGGGGTCCCACGCATGGGTTCTTGGCGCTGTCTTCTTCCCAGCCCCAATTCGAACATTCCAGTCCACTCTCACGAAGGCGGCATGCAGAGCCCAGGGAGCTGGGCAAGGTGGTCACTCAAGGTCCCGGAGGCTGGTGGGCACCAGTGAGCACGAGAGATGCTGGGGGCCGCGCCGGCCGAAGAACGGTTTCTGGGTGGGCTTGAGGGCCCCAGATGCCCCAAGGTGAAGGGAGAGAGGGCAGCTTGCTGACTCACCTCTTGCCAGTCCCAAATTTTGCAAAGCAGTTTTCCTTTCCAAGCCCGGCTCACTTCTTCCTGAAAGACTCACTTTTTGGGTCGTCCCTTGGATGACATCACCAGAGCAGGGATTTATGTAATTTAAGACCACTCGGTGCTTTCCAGAGCAAAAGTCAGCTCCACTCCCAGAGCACCCGCTGAGTGTCTGGCTCCTTCACTTTCTACGTAAGTGACCGGCTTCCTTTTTTCTCTTATGAAAGTTAATATCGGCGGAGATCCCTGATTCTTAGAAGAAAACAAGCATCTTTTTGCACCTCTGATTTGGCAGATTTTTCAGCTTTCTGTAAGTATATCATTTTAAATAATTCTCTTTTTTTTAAAGATTTATTTATTTATTTTTACAAGAACCAGGATACAGGCCAGATGCGTGGGAGGGTGAGAGGATTCACCAGAGACAGAGCGGGGAGCAGAACAGGCAGACAGATGAAACACACTGCCGAGGGGAGCAGCGGGCGAGACAGGAGAGGTCTGCTGCACCATGTGGGACCCTTGCCGGCCGGCTGGGATCAAAACGGTGCTGCAGAGGCTGCGAACAGCTTCACAGTGCTGCGCTCAACCACCTCCACCACCAGGGGAGGCCCCCATTTTAAATAATTCTCAATCTAGTTAAGGAGTATATATTCCACGTCCACTTTGGATTTTAGTTGCTTTTCTAGAAAAGGAGGAGGAGGAGTGTTTGGAAGACCTGTGAGGGTGCCAGTTACGATCCCTTCCAAGGCCAGTGAGACATGTGGGGACTGACCTGGAGCTCTGTGGGGCTCTGTTAGACCCACAAATTCTGACTGAGAAGCACACAATGATACAAAAATGCACAGAATTCAGAAAATAGCACAGAAATCACAGAACTGTCATCTGGAGTAGACTTACCCAGGGTCTCTTCTGAGTTTTTCAAATGGGATCAAATACTACTAATAAGCTCAATAGCTGCTGTTTATTGAGCACCTACTATGTGCGAGGCAAATATCAGAGCTAAAAGTAAAATTACCAGTGAATGAATATTTCTCCTTTCTGGTCAATTTTTTTCACAATTACTCTGGAACTTTTTTTTTTTGGAAGGGTAAATGCACTGCTTACCCTTCCCCCCACTCTCCCTGTGTCCCTTGCTCCTCCCCCTCCCTCTCAACCTCAGAGCCCTCAAGATGTTTGGTGAAAGTGTTTTAGATGAATTGTCTGGTAGATGAATGTCCACTCTTTGTTTTTATCACTCCCACTTACTTTGCTGTACATAATCCTTTCAAATTCCCTCCATTTTGTTGAAAATGGATGCATTTCATCCTTTCTTGTAGCCACACGATTTTCCATGATATGTGTGTGCCACATCTGTGTGCTTTGCCCATTGGAGATTTCGCCTGCTTCATTTCCTAGCTCCTGTGAATGATGTTGCTGCGAGCATTGAAGAACACACGGGAATTTTTTCATTGATGGTTTCATATTGTCTGAATAGATGCCCCAAAAGTGGGATTGCTGGGTCATAGAGTCTTTCCATTTTTAGTTTTCTAAGGTGAATCCAGATGGCTTTCCATAATGGTCGGCCCCACCAGCATTCCCACAGACAGTGCGATGAGCCTCTTTCCCTCCGCATCCACTCAGCTCCTGTTGGGGTCTTTTTGGTTTGGGCTGTTTTCACTGGTGTGAAAACAGTAGCTCGTAACTGTTTTAATCTGCGTGTCTCATGCAGGAGTGATGGGGAACATTTTTTCTTGTTTTTGTGGCTTCTGGGTATCATTTTAGTGAGTTGTCTATTTATATCTGCTGCCCATGTAACTGGGCTTCTTGTTTTTTAGTTATTGGATTTTATGAGTTTTTAATGTATCTTGGATATTAATCCCTCATCAGTTACATATTGTGTAAATATTTTTTCCAATTCAGTAGGGCTTCTTGTTGTTTTGGTCCAATTCAGTAGGGCATCTGTTCCATTGGTCCATGTACCTATTTTTGTGGCAATGCCATACTGTTTTAAATACTGTTGCTTCATAGTGAAGTTTGAAGTCAGGTAGTATGACAACATTTCTATCCTTTTTTCTTAAAATTTGAGGCCTTTGATTCCATGCAAATTTAAATGATAATTGTTGCGTTTCTTTGAAAAATATTGCTGGATTTTGATAGGGATTGTATTAAATCTGTATGTCATTTTAGGTAAGATAGTCATTTTTATTGAGTCTCCCCATCCATGAGCACAGGAGAGTGTAAGATCTCCTACATCACTATCTAAATCCTGTAATAAATCTTGTAGTTCTCTTTTCTCCTTTGTTAGGTTGATTCTGAGGTATTTCATCTTTTTGAAGCAATTATAATTGCAGTAAGGGGTAGCAGGTGTTTTAAATGTCTCAGCCTGACTTGAGCAGCTGTCTCCTCTGTGAGGAAGTCCAAGTGCACTGACCCGGCTCAGGCTACCGTTGTCTATGTTATGAGCCTGATTCAACCAGTGGTCCTCACTCTGTGCACTCACCCCTGCAGTCTTCCGCAAGGACCCTTCATCCTGGGTGCCTGCTCATGCACCCCCTTATTGAGCGCAGGTCTCAGGATCCCAATTGTTGCCTGAGTCAACAGCTTGGGGGGGTGGCGAGAGGCTCTGGCTGGCAGCCACTCCTCCCTTATTACTTTAAACAAAGCTCACTTAGAGTCCTTCCTCCCCCTTGTAGCCAGGCTGGCTCTCCTACCCCGTGCACAGATGATCAGTTTTCTCTTGGGCTTGCTGGCTTTGTTTTGCATCGCTATGGTTCTGAGTGTCTGGAGGAGGCCCACCTGGCGAGCCTGGCCTCTTCACTCTGCAGCCAGCTGGCTGGGCTCCTCCCGCACTGCTGCTCTACTGGTGAGGTTCACCAAAGTTCTGGCAGCAGCTGGCAAAGACTGTCCTTTCAAGATAAGCTCGGCTTGACCCACACATGCGGTGGGGTGGAGGGCAGTGTCTGCTAACGCAATGGTACGTGAGCTGTAGTCAGAAGTCTCTGCTGGAGCCACTGGTGGCTGGCTGTGACTTCCTAGACCAGGTGCAGCCCCCACCCACCATCCCCTCATTAATTTCCTACTGCTGCTCTAACGAACCAGCACGGACTTAGTGACTTAAAACAACACAAATTTATCAGCTTACTGCAAGTCAGAAGTTCAAAATCAGTCTCAATAGGCTAACCCAAGGTGTTGGCAAGACTGTATTCCTTCTGGACACCCTAGAGGATAATCTATCCTTTGACTCTTGTAGCTTCTAGAGGCTTCTAGAAGTTGCCTGCACGCTTTGGTTTGTGGACCTGTCCTCCGTCTTAAAAGCCAGCAGTGCAGCATCTTCTCATCTCTTTCTGACTCACCCCTACCTCCTTGTTTCTCTTATAAGGACCTTTGTGATTATATGGAGCCCACCTTCATGATCCAGAATCTTCCCCCATAGCCAGGCCCTTAATCACATCTACAAAGCCCCCTTTGCCCTGAAAGTGATGGGTCTGAAGGACTAGGGTGTGGACATCTTCGGGGGCTCGCATCCTACCAACCCCACCTCCCATCAGGAACTGGGGCACGGGCCCCCCTTCTGGCCTGGTGGTGCCTGGGCAGCTCCTGCTGGCCTCTCACTGGCAGGCATCCCAACTCCAGCAAGTCTTCACTCTACCTGGGCTCTCCGGCCTTCTCTGGTGGCCTTGTTCTCTGCTGCTCTCGTGGTTCTTTTGGCGTCCCTGTGACGCCGCCCTTATAAGCCCTGTCTTAGCCCAGGTGAATCCCATCTACCTATGCCCACACAGGTGCCTACTATCAGGCATGCATTCAGGACCGCGAGGATCCATCATCAATCTAATGGCGGGAGGGCAGAAAAGCCTGGCACTTTTTAACTTACCCTACAGCCCCCTTCTCAGCTCCCAGAAGGGGCTAGACTCACAGGGACATAGCCCCCTGCATGTTCAAGGGCACTTGGAGAAGGAAAGAGAGGGCAGCAAAGCTGACCACACAGTGGTCACCCCAACTCCCATGAGTGCCTTCCCCTCTCCTCCAGTCCCTTCTCAACCCACCCCCGCCCCGTGCAGAAGCTCCCAGACTGCAGACAGTGAGAACCCATCGCCCAGAACCAGACCTCTTCAGCCAGCCTTCCAGACTGAATACCTTAGATCCTAATGTGTGTGTCCCGGTAGAGCTCAGAACCTGGGGTTACAGCCCAGGGCTGGCCTGTGACGGAGAGAAGGCTCATCGCCCGGGAGCTAGGACACGCGGCCATGGTCATCGTCATCGCACTGTGGCGGTTCCATCACTGCCATGACGGCCCGATGCCTGACCCCCAGGGAGGGAGCTGCAGTGACCTCCTTCCAGCCCCACAGCACACTTGGCGGGAGACACCCTTATTCCCACTTTACAGATGAAGTAACTGAGGCACAGAGAGGTTGCTGGACCTTCCCAGAATCACACAGGTTGGTGAGCCCAAGCCCCAAGCCTGGGTTCTCCAACTCTGAGCTGGAGACAAACCCAGGGGCTTGTTTTGCCACATGAGCTTGGCCCCATGGCTTCAATTTGCCCATCTGTGCAGAGCGAACAAAGCACCTCTCTCCGTCCAAGGCACAGGGTGAGCCTCAGGTCACC
This sequence comes from Talpa occidentalis, assembly GCF_014898055.3. Classification (NCBI taxonomy): domain Eukaryota; kingdom Metazoa; phylum Chordata; class Mammalia; order Eulipotyphla; family Talpidae; genus Talpa; species Talpa occidentalis. Next base: position 97,235,873 of record NW_023601104.1, on the reverse strand, counting down.
TGAAGCCCTCATGGCCACCCACCCCCGCTGGATCCGGGTCTCTTTCTGGTGCCCCCAAGGTGGGCAGGGCAGAGAGGGGCCGAGACCCAGATGCGGGGGTTTCCCAGACCCGCAACTGTCCCTGGGGGCTTCCTCAGCACGGGCAGAGCATTCTCTGGAGGGACGGGAGGCCAGTGCCCAGGTGAAAAGCTGCGCCCCACATGCCTGTGCTGGCGGCTGCCGGCGCCCCCAGCCCAGAGGAGGCAGGTTTGCTGGGAGCATTGGTGTCCCGCGGCTGCAGGGCCAAGACAAGCTGGGGCTGGAAATGGCAGGTAGGCTGTATTGTAGGAAACTGACAGAGCGATGGGGCTGCTCTGGTCAAAACCTGTTTCAAAAACTATGTATTTAATACAATGGAATACTCTTCAGCAATCAAAAAAGAAGAATTCATGCCATTCGCAGCAACATGGATGGAGCTAGAAGGGATCATGCTCAGTGAAATAAGCCAGAAGGAAAAGGGAAAATATCAGCTAGTCTCACTTATAGGAGGAATATAGGGGAATCAAATAAGGGATCAGGGGGGAAAAATAATAACCAAAAACCCCAAAATCAACAGGCAACTATAAATCAGAGACGTTCTGCAGGCGAGGGGGAGGAAGAGGGATAAAACAGGGGCAGGAAGAGCACAAGGGACTATGGCCGTGGGGCAGGGTGACGTGGCGGTGGGATTTCTACGGGGACTAGACCTGAGAGGAGAAAGCACACATCGTACAAAAATGACCAATGATGTAAAATATGTATAAATAAACTATATTGTAAAAAATATGTATTTAACTATGTATGGACATGTAGGTAGTTAAATACATGTAAGTGTATCTATATCCTTACACACCAACCAACTGGTTGTATTATTTTGATGGGCTCTAAAATAGTTCTACTCAAACATTATTTTCCCCCAAATTGTGCCTTTATTTTTTTTTTTAAGATTTATTTATTATTTATACAAGCACTGGGTACAGTCAGAAGCGCGGGAGGGTGAGAGGATTCACCAGAGCCAGAGCGGGGAGCAGAGCAGGCGAAAGGACCGAAGTACACTGCTGAGGGGAGCAGCAGGCGGCAGGAGAGGCCCGCGCGCCACGTGGGACCCTCCTCCGGTGGCCGGGGAGCAGCCGGGGATCGAACTGGTGCTGCAGAGGCCTCGGGCAGCTTCGCAACCCAGCGCCACCGGGGAGGCCCCAAATTGTGCCTTTAAATATACATGTATTTATTTAAAATATCTCTGTGTAGTAAAACAGAATTACATAATATATATTTTATTCCTTCAAATATATTAATCTATAACATGATAATAAATATATATAATATACCTATATGTTTTCACATGAACTGAACTGAACATTGATAAAGAACAGAAGCGAAATAGCTGCTCCTGACACACATCCACGTGCTGCACTGAGATTCTTGGGCTGGTATCTGACTCCCCCATCTCTCTGGCATTCTCCTGAAGACTGTGTTTTTCATGCAGTGTGGGCTTATTCATTTTAGTTGTTCCACCTAAGGCCTGAAGTCCTTTTCTTCAACTTTAAGCCTTAATACATTTAAATCGCCCCTTCCACGGACTCTGTCTTGGACCAGAACGCATTGAACTAAGATGTGCCCCTTTGCCGGCGCTGAGACACCTGACAAGCTCTCTGCAAACTCTATCAAGCGGGGTTATATTCGAGTCCAGTTTTTTTGTATATGGAATTAAGTAAATATTTCCACCCCGGTGTTTTCACAGGTGCTGCCTTTCTGCTTTAGTTAAGAGTTCCTTTCTTCAACAAACATGTTTATGGGCCCCCTCTCTTTCAATAAGTCACAGCTGCTTACAAGCTTTGCATGCTCTGTCATTTTTAGATACCGCAGAGCTTCGGCTTTCTCAACTCCATCTTGTTTCTGGACAGAAATATGGATTTTTCTAATTGAAAAGATTCTTCCCACAATTGAGATATCCCAAAGCTCTTATAAGAATTTCAAAATTAAATCTCTGTGCCACCTGAGCACTCATCACTTAATTTTTAGACCATTTCCTCCCTTGCTCTTTCAGCAATACATTTCAATGATTTTCTGCATAATAGCTTTGTTTTCATAATTATCTCCTAAAAGCTGCAAAAGCGGATATCTTGACAGTCCATTCACCAAATACCTTAATTAAAGATTTCCAATTGCTTTGGGAAAATTTTCAACAAAAACTTTAGACATCTGTTTTTTTTTTTTTTTTTTTTTAAAGATTTATTTATTCATTTATACAAGCAGTGGGTACAGTCAGAGGCATGGGAGGGTGAGAGAATTCATCAGAGCCAGAGCAGGGAGCAGAACAGGCAGAAGGATCGAAGTACACTGCTGAGAGGAGCAGGGGGCGTGGCAGGAGAGGTCTGCGCGCCATGTGGGACCCTCGCCGGTGGCCAGGGATCGAACCAGCGCTACAGAGGCTGCCTGGCAGCTTCGCAGCCCAGCGCTCAACCGCTGCGCCACCAGGGGAGGCCCTAGACATCTGTTTTAACAGTTTAATAATATCGTCGGGCACCAGACTCAATGTCTTCTAAAATTGATTATAATGGCAGCAAGGATAATAATAAATGCTGGGCTTTTTTTTTTTTTTAATTCATCATCCACTTCATCACAAAATGTTTGTAGTGTATGTGTGTTAACATTGTGTACTGGTATAATATGCATTAGTATAACTTGATTTCCATTGTCCACTTGGAAAATTGACCTTAAAACAGCATTCACCAAGTCGGTGGTTTTGCTTCACAGGGGTGAACTACCCAAACTTTGCTATGATTCCATGAACTGGACAAAAGAATGGAAGCCGAGTGGCATGGGCCAGCTTTTATATTTGTTGTTTTTTTTTTTTTTTAAGATTTATTTATTTATTTATACAAGCACTGGGTATAGTCAGAAGTGCAGGAGGGTGAGAGAATTCACCAGAGCCAGAGCGGGGAGCAGAACAGGCAGAAGGACCGAATTACACTGCTGAGGGGAGCAGCGGGCAGCAGGGGAGGTCTGCACGCCATGTGGGACCCTCCTCCGGTGGCCGGGGAGCAGCCGGGGATTGAACTGGCGCTGCAGAGGCTGCGGGCAGCTTCGCAACCCAGTGCTCAACCGCTGCGCCACCGGGGAGGCCCTGGCTTTTATATTTGAAGGACCTGGGATGCTGGCTTCACACTGGCTCCGTGTCCCTGCCTGTGACCAGCCACCCTGTCCACTGTTGTGTGAGCACAAGTAGCTGGAACTAGAACTGAGCTGCAGAAACTTAATGCTCACTTGAAGGAGAGGAAAAGTCACACTTCCTGAAATATCTATAGGGATTATAAGTGCAATTGATGGCTCAGGCAGCAGAGTTGAAATCACCAACTTCTGAAGTAATCACTTTCAGTTTTGGGTTTCCTTGTGGTCAGGAAACCACAGTGGCCAGTGGCCAGAGCCCCTTGCTGATGCATACCTCGGCACATATCTTGTGCAAGTGACATATTCATCAGCAGCTTCCTTGAGAAATAGAGGTTCAGCCCTTAAGTTTTCATAGAACATTCATGTTTATCTCATTGCGGCCAGAGGGCTTATGCAACACTGAAAAGTACTGTCAAGTAACAAAATAAATGTTTTCTGGTGGATGTTTGCACTGAGAATCCTAACTCCTCATCTGCTTGGGGTCACAGTCTCCAACCCATCAATCCTCATGTTCCGCTCTGACCTCTTTCTGTCTACACTTGTCCTCCTGTGGCTTTATACCCCATCCTTGAGGTCACAGCTCCTGATCACATGCCATACTTAAGGCCAGACTGGTACTGTGAGCCCTTGAACAGCACAGGTTTGACCTGTGTGGTTCCGCTTACACCTACACAGCCACCAAGGTGCGTGAGTTGAAGCTTCGACTGCAGACCCTGCAGACGTGGAGGGTCAGCTCTAAGCCGTACACCATCCCCACTGCATGGAGGTCGGCATCTAACCCCGAGTTGTGCAAGATCAACTGTCTGTCTCATCATCCACTGGACATGCCCGCTGGGTGGCTGGCGGAGAGTTCAGCCTTCCCAGGTCCATACAGGAAATCCTGACCTCCCACCCCCGAAACCCTGCTCCACCTTCACTCAGCCGCCTCCATTTCAGTTGGTGGCAATTTCGTATTTCCAGGTGTTTGTGCCCATAGCATTGGCATCCTCTGCCTCTCTTTTCTTACAATCTGCATCCAGTAGAAATCCATGGTGGCCCTACCTCCAAAATCTATCTGGAGCCTGACCCTGTCTCACCCTCTGCACTGCTCCCCTCCCTGCCGACATACTCAGGGTGCTATTGCCAGGATGGTCTTGCCCAGAGGCTAGACACTCAGGAGGACAGGGTTTTGTCCTATCTGATTCACCCACAACAACGCCTGGCACAGAGTAGGTGCTCAGTAAACGTGTGTTCCGTGGGCAAGCGAAGGGAGGAGCTGGTGAGTTAGACCCAGTGTGAGTTGTGCCGTGAGAGTCACAAATACCCACTTGGCTCTGCCCTGGCAGCATGAACGTGGCATGGATAACACAGGAATGATAACACAGGTATGGCCAGTTGCCAATAAAACTTTATTTTCCTGAACAGGAGGCAGGCTGGCGTGGCCTGCAGGGGGCAGTGTGCCTCTCCCATGTTACACTAAGTGCTGTTCGTTGCAGGTCCCTGTGGATGGCATCTCCCACCCTCCTGGCCTTAGGGTCCTACAACCAGAGCCAGCTGGCACCTCCAAATACGACGTTCTGTGATGGTACTCAGGAAGCCTGGGACCTGCTGTACCGGGTGCTGCCTGGGTTCATCATCACCATCTGTGTCCTGGGCCTGCTGGGCAACCTCTTCGTCCTGTCTTTCTTCCTCCTGCCGCGGCGGCGTCTGAAAGTGGCAGAAATCTACTTGGCCAACCTGGCAGCTTCCGACCTGGTGTTTATCTTGGGCTTGCCCTTCTGGGCAAAGAACATCTGGGACAACTTCCACTGGCCCTTCGGGGTCCTCCTGTGCCGCATCGTCAATGGCGTCATCAAGGCCAATCTGTTCATCAGCATCTTCCTGGTGGTGGCCATCAGCCAGGACCGGTACCGCGCGCTGGTGCACCCCATGGCCAGCCAGAGGCTGCGGCGGCGGCGGCAGGCCCAGGCCACCTGCGTGCTCATCTGGGGCCTGGGCGGCCTCCTCAGTGTCCCCACATTCCTGCTCCGCACTGTCCGACCTGTCCCAGACCTGAACATCTCCGCCTGCATGCTGGAGTTCCCCCACGAGGCCTGGCACTACGTGAAGATCGTGAAGCTAACCGTGCTGGGCTTCCTCCTCCCGCTGGCCGCCATTGTCTTCTTCAACTACCACATCCTGGCCTCCCTGCGGCGGTCCGGGCAGCGGGAGGTCAGCAGGACCAGGTGCGGGGGCCCCACCAGCCGCAAGACCACCGTGCTGATCCTCACGCTGGTGGTGGCCTTCCTGGTCTGCTGGGCCCCCTACCACTTCTTTGCCTTCCTGGACTTCCTGTTCCAGGTGCGCGCCGTGCAGGGCTGCCCCTGGGAGGACTTGGTAGACCTGGGCCTGCAGTTTGCCAACTTCTTTGCTTTCATCAACAGCTGCCTGAACCCAGTGATCTACGTGCTGGTGGGCCGGCCTTTCAGGACCAAGGCCTGGGAGCTTTATAAACAGTGTACGCCGAGGAGTCTTGTCCAGTCCTCGGCCCATGAGAAAGAAGTCCTCCAACTTCGCTGGTGGAAATAAAACAGCGCTGAGCCAAGCAGCTCAGCTTCCTCATCCGTTCTGACAAAATGAACACTATTGTCGATGGTGGGATAATGGCCTCCCGAGATAGCTGGGACCAGTCCCGGGGCCTCGGACTGTTTCTCTGGCCACCGAGACTTTGCAGATGCACTCAGGATCTTGAGGTGGGGAGTTTCCTGGCTGATCTGGGTGACCTCGATGTAACTACAAAGTTTCTCCAAAAGGAGGCGGGGGTCAGAGCCAGAGGCTGCGTGACACAGAAGCAGGAGGCTGGACCAGGCAAGCACAGGGCCAGGAGCCAAGAGCAGTGGGCGGCTCCTGACTAGAAGACAGGGAGGTAGACCCTCCCTCCCCTGGAGGCCCCAGAAGGCACCGACCTCTTGACTTTTGCCCCAGGAGACTGATTTTGGGCTTCTGGTTCCAGAACTGTAATAATAATAATAAATTTCTGTTGTTCTAAGTCACCAAGTCTGTAGTAGTTTGTTACAGTAGACACTGGAAACACGGGTTTCCTGGCCACAGCCACTAGCTCTTCCCCCCAAATCTCGGCTGTTAGGAAGACAGGTGATCTAGCCAGAGATCCTGTCCACAGGGAACCTGGGGAGCAGAATAATTATAGTATAAAAGGAGAAAATTAGAAATCACGGGAGCAGCCCCCAGGTCAGCACCTCGAGCACCCAAAGAGAAAGGGCCGGAATCCCCCCATTGTCGAAATGTTGGCATGAAGGGAGCAGATCCTGAGCTGGGTTTTACACAGCATAGAATCTGGACTCGCGGGCAGGGGACGGGCTGGTGCAGGCATGGCCGGGACTCACAGGCGATAAAAGAACGTTGTTGAACTCCTGGCGTGTCTGCACTCTCTGGCTGCCAGGAACCAGAGGTGAGGTTGGAAAGGGCCGCCCTCCCAGAGCTCTGGCAGCAGGAATGGTAATTGCAGAGCACCAGGGAGTGGGGGCTGCCACCACCAGGGCAAGAGAAGATGCCCAGAGAGCACAGAGAAGAGGCACCCAGCCGGGTGTCCAGAGGGCTTCCTGGAGGAGGAGACATTTAAGCTGAATTCCAAAGAACAAGCAGTTAGCCCAACAAAATACGGAGAAGTGTTCTCATAGAAGAAGTAAACTAGACCCAGAGGCAGGCAAGAGGCTCAGGTTAGGAGGGAGAGGGATAAAGGAAGGGACGTTGTAGAGGGAGCTTGAGGCTTAAGGTCCAGAGCATGGTGGTGGCCCCAGGCGCCTGGAGGACCCATGTGGATATGCCGTGTGCGTTATGCAATGCTCGGCTGGCCCAAGCAAGGCAGCCTGTTGGTTAGCTCCAGAGTTGGAGATTTGGAAAGACAGGCCTAGTGCAAGGGTGTTGGGGGTGCTGATCAGACTCTGGGGAATGGCTGAATCAGGGGAGCAAGGAAAGCAGAGTGCGAAGGACAGGTGTTGGGGGGGCACCTAGGTGATAGGGTGGGAAAAGAAGGGTCATGGACACACAGCAGAACATTCCAGCAGCAGGGCCATCCCAGGAGAGGACAAGGTCCAGGTGTGGCCTTGGCATTGGCTTGTTGGACTAGAGAGAAGACAGTTGAGGGGGGGATTAGGCTGTCCATGGTGCCCAGCAAGCAGCCAGGATGCTGGAAGTACCTGGGAGGAGAGAGGGTGCCAGGGCTGGTCTCCCCAGCACAGGGCAGACCGGGCGTGAGCAGCCCCACTGCTGCACCATCAGGCCCCCTGGGACAGGACCCAGATTCACTCAAAGAAAGGGAAGGAGGCCAGTTCCTGGGGCCTGGTGATGGCCCGTGGGAAGCCGGCAAGGGCCTGGCCACCAGCATCCCAGCCCATCAGTGATGACCCTTGTCGGGCTGCACCCCCGTAGGCTTCCCGGAGAGCAGAGCGTGGCTGGGGCAGCCTGGCTCCCTCCCGAGCCCACACACCAGTCTGGACCCCGTGGTGTCTGGGGAGGTTTCTGATTTGGTTCACGACACTTGCACTCCCCTCGAGCCCCAAATGTGGGCTTCCTTGGACATTTGGGAGGTGCGGCTGCACGGAGTGGCCTCCCCTTGTTCAGCCGGTGTCTCCTGGGTCTGCGCTGTGCTGGGCAGGGACGCAGTGGGAGCAAGACAGGCCGGAGCCCTTGGTCCTCTTGGAGTTGAGCCCCAGCGCTTCTCCGGGGCGCGGGGTCTCCTGCTGAGCACGCACCCAGGCCACAGGACCAGGCGCCACCCCACCTGCTCACAATTGTCTCGGCGTTGCGGGCGCTGGAGCTTGTGGCCCCTGAGCTAGCCCAGCCCCCGGGTCTCAGCCTGGGAGAGATGCCCACAGAAACCCCGGAGCCCCGGTCAGACCCAGACTTCTCCTCCCATCTTCTGGGGTCCCCCACGAGGTCTATTTCATGTCCACTTTCTAGGTGAGAGGCAGGGGGTGAGGAAGTCAGCGTGTGGACACAGAGCAGAAGTTGGGGTCAGCCGGCTTGCCCCTTCTGCGCAGTTTCTGAGCCCCCTGGGGCAGGACCTGGTGCCTGCGGCAGAGAGAGAGAGAGGTGGGAAGTGGGCCCGGCCCGCCTGGCCTGCTCTGCTGATCCAGAGCCACGTCCCTCCTCCCCCGGCCTGTGCATTAGGGGTAGCAAAAAAAAGAAAGCAACCTTTGTAAGGGGCAGGAATAGACACGGTGCAGGCTTTCTGATCCAGCAGACCGGGTGAAGGAGGAGTCAGAGTCCTCAGTGGTTTTGCAGGTTTTTATTGGCATTACCAGGTACACGGCAGGCAGGAGTACTGGGGGGCTGAGGGGCTGGGAGGCCTTCTCTCGGCTTCTGCTTCTCTTGCTTCTCTCTCGGCTTCTGCTTCGGCTTCTACTGGCGTCCCCGTGACGCCGCCATTAAAAGCGCAATCTCAGCCCAGGTGAATCCCATCTACCTAGGCCCACACCCTACTCCATCAGGCATGCATTCAGGACCGCAAGGATCCATCATCTATCCTGATGGCGGGAGGGCAGAAAGCCTGACATTTTTCCTTACCCTACAACCTTCTAGAAGAGTGTGCTGGCCTGAGAAATCAAAACATCTCTTAGGCCTGGGTCCTGAGGCAGACTAACGGTCCCCAGCCAGTTAGTCTGGTCCCCAGCCAGTTGGATCAGCCAGTCACGTGGTGTGTAGAAGAGGGGGGCAGGTATGAGCCCCACCCTCCCGCCTCAGGAGAAAAGTTGGCAACCCCCCCACGACCCCCACTTCCTGTCTCAGTTAAAAGAAGGGCTGCTGAATGGAGCAAGATATTTCTGCGTCCCAGGGAGCTGGTGTGGGTTCACTGCCAGTGTTTCAGGCCCCGGCCAGGCCAGGCCTCACCTTGGAGGCTGCACTTCGTGCACGGAGGGAGGTAGCAAATGGTCTTCCCGCAACCCACCTGGTCCCACTTCCTCTCTGAGAAGCGTGCCTTCCCCAGTCACTTCCAGCTTCACTCTGGGATTTCACTGCTGCTGCGCAACGCTGACCCCCCATCCATCACCCCATCTGGCACAGGCACTGAACAACGCTGAGCCCCCACACTTCCCAGCCTGGGGAGACTCCCGGGTGTTGCAATAGACACAGGCAGATGCTTGTCCTCCAGGGCTGAGTCATGAGCTAATGGGGAGCAGGTGGGAAGTTTTCCCCTAGGATCTGGAAGGGGCTTTAGACCGCCTCCAAGTGCATGCATGTCACTGGCACAGCCCCAGTAAAATCTGAAGGGCTACATCAACGTCAGTTTCCTGGGCATGCCTTGTACGATACGTGTGCAAGATGTCGCACTGGGGGAAACTGAGTAAAGAGTACAAAGGATCGCTCTGTATTGCATGTGACCCAATAAAAGGTTTGGGGGGAAAATATTAAATTCAATGCCCCTGTTGTTTCTTAGCTTCCAAGTTCTGGGAAGCTTGAATCTTATTTTTTAGATGAGGAAATGAAGACCCAGAGATGGACTGAGATTTGCCCAAAGTTACCCAGTGGGCTGGACTCCTGGGGCAGTATTCTGCCCAGATTCAGGGGTGCCCACTAGGCTGTGAGGTCAGAGAAGGGGCCTGAGTGTGGGGACCCACCATTGGAGTCATTGATGATGCAGAGACTCCCTGGGGCTGGGGTTGAATTTAAGGCACTGAGCAGAAAGCCAGGTCTACTTTCTGAGAGCACAGGGGACAGAAAACTTTCAGAAGGGTCAACTGGGGTTCAGCAAGTATGGAGGGAAATCACGCCAGGATTTAACAGGAATTCAGTGTGCTGTGGCTGCAAAACTAGCTGCTGGATCTCAGGCCACACTACTAAGGGTGTGGGGGAGGTGACATCCCATCGTGCTCAGTATTGGACAGGAATATTGTGTTCAGTCTTGGTTGTCAGAAGAAAGAGATCAGGTTGGTAAAGGCACTTACTACTATACCCTCTATGGCGCAGTTAGGGCCTGAGGAGATGTGCATGAAGAAGACTTGTGGGGAGAGGGGAAGTGGATCTAGTGCAAATTCATGAGAACCAAAGACCAAAAATACTTAAGAAACACAATCCGGCTTAATTTGAGGAAGAACTTCTGAGGTGTAGAGCTGGCCCGTGAGAGGCCACAATAGAACTTAGATAGCAGAGGGCTCCCTGCCACTTGGAGGTGACAACCAAGCTGCAGGTTCTCTCAGTCAGAAACTGCAACAGGATCCAGAAGCATCTACAACACGCCCACCCTAAGGTGCTTACTACATGCGGGAGAGGCAGGTGAGCAGAGATCCTGTCTCAGTGTGAGATGTATCACAGGGTGACGATCTGCCTGGCGGGGGGATTTGAGAAAGAGACCCCCGGTGGGTCTGGAAATTAAGATAACGAGGGTGTTGAACACCTGCAGGCTTTGCCTCACCCAAGTTCTCAGCCAGTGAAATCAGAGCTGGAAGAATAATGTCAAGGCAAAGAGGCTCATGTCCCCCTGAAGCTGCACAAGTCAGACCTGCACCTTAGAGAGGCCACGCCACTAGGTGTGGATGATGGCTTTAGCCACCATCCTGCAAAATAACCACCCCCCATACACACACACACTAAACCAAAACAAAACCTTAATTGTTCAAACAACCCCCTGAGCTCTTATTTCTGGAGCCAACTGAGCTGGGTTCATCTGGTGGGTTCTTTTGCTGATCTCGGTTGGGTTCCCTCAAGTGCCTGTGATCCCCGGCCTGTCAGTTAGTGGCCCTGCTTCTGTGGGTTGAGCAGGAGCGCGCAGCAGGCACGGAGCGCGCCTCACATGGAGTTAACAACCAGCAGCTGGTTAGGTTGGCGCCCGAACCAACCTCCCCGCGTCAGGACAGAACAGAGCAGCTGACTCATCCCCAGCTTTCACCACACCTGTGAGCACCCACATGCGCCAGTGCTGTGCTAGGCATGGGGCTGGCAGTAAAATAAGACATTTTCTAGGTTTTGTGAGTTCACAGGACATGGAAGAGATTATCTAACGCAGTCTGTTCACTATACAGATGGAGAAACTGAGGCCCAGAATGGTTAACCCCATTCCAGTGACACCCTGGGTGTGAGGTCTGGGGTCTAGATCCAGCCATTTCTACTGCTCCTCTGCCCAGCACTTAGCCCTGTCCAGTGGCCTCTAGAAAATGCTGAGAACCTCTTGTCTTTCAGGTGGGGGCCTCTTTGCCCGATGTTGGTGTGTGTGATGATGGTGGTGGTGGTGGCAAGACAGGCAGGCGTCTCTTCTCTCTTCTATGAGAGAACTTGCAGGTGCTCGCGGACAATTCTGGTTCTCCTGTGCCTCCAGGAAATGGAATGGCTGAGTTTCCTCACACTGTCCAAGCTAAGAGTGGCCTTTCTGCTCGCCTTGGCCAGCGAGAAGGGGCTGTGTGCCCCTTCTTGGAAGAGGCCCTTAAACAATGTTCTCCCTGCTCCGTTCCTCTGCGGTAGCAAAGCCTGAAGCCCTGTGTCTGAAGGCTGGTGTCGGCGAGATGCGCAAACCATCAGCTTGGACCCCTGCATGACTAGCAGAGCAGAACCCGACCCACCTGCATGAACGTCTGAGAACTCAACCTTTGTTTTAGGCAGGTGAGTCCGTTACAGCAGTGAAGCCAGTCCATCCTGATGGCTGCCGGGTCATGAGGCGGGATTGCCTCCGGAATCCTTGCCCCACCCCCTGACCCTTCTGGGGAGAAAGGTGCCTTTTCTAATCGGCCAGCTGCACAAGACTAAGCCTGCAGCTCTCCAGGCTCCCTCGGGGAGCACCAGTCTGCAGACTCTGGTCTGCCTCTGCCACGGGGTCAGCCAGAAGGTTGCGTTCCGCCCCAGTGGGAGAAGCTGTCAGCACCGCCCCAGCCTCCGGGGGTCAGTCAGCCTGGGATCTAGAACTAGGAAGCCCCCCGTTGCCACACGCCTAACAAAGCCCCTCCGCAGTAACAAAGACGGCCTCGAGGCCCCTCCACCGCACTCCCCCACCTGGCCTCCTGCCGACCAGACGCAGGTGAGGAACCCTTGGGTCCTCACAAGGTGTCCTGCTGTCTTACCCACCCCTTCCTACACGGTCCTCAAGTCCCAAAATATGGGCAAAAACATGCAAGTCCAGTGAGAAAATGCAAATCTGGTTCCTGGGGAAGTTTCACAAAATCCTTGGTATTATCTTAGCGGGTGTGGATTCGGGGGTTCTGGGTTCATGGACTGTAGGGGCCAGGAACAGGACATGGAGGTTTTCTGATCCCATGCACACCGGGTAAAGGAGGAGTCAGAGTCCTCTGTGGCTTTTTGCAGGTTTTTACTGGGATTTACCCGGTACACAGCAGCAAGGGTGCTGGGGGGCGGGGAGGCTGGCAGGCCACCCAGCCCCCAGCAAGTTTTCACTCTATCTGGGCTCTCCCGCCTTCTCTGCTTCTCTCTCGGCTTCTGCTACTTCTTTCTCGGCTTCTCTTTTGGCTTCTATAGGCGTCCCCGTGACGCCGCCCTTAAAAGCCCAGTCTCAGCCCAGGTGAATCCCATCTACCTATGCCCACCCCCTGCTCCAGGTGCCGCCAGCAGGCATGCGTTCAGGACCACAAGGACCATCATCTATCCTGATGGCGGGAGGACAGAAAAGCCTGACATTTTCCTTACCCTACAATGGACATTTGGGGCCAGGGAGTTCTTTGCTGTGGGGCCTCATAGGACCAGATGCCAGAGCAGTCACCCTCCCCCGATAGTGACAACAAAAACAAATCTCCAGACAGCCTCGATGTCCCCTGGGAACGACCCCTGACGCAGCTGAGAACTCTTCAAGCTGATCTGGCCCAGCTGCTCAACAGCAGCCTCCCTCCCGGAAGGCAGGCCCGAGACTGGGGGAGACTTCCCGCAGGTGGTGGGACTGCAGCCTTCAAGGGCTGACCTGGACAAAGGGGAGGGGAGCAGGGGGGCTGGGGAAGCAGAAGCAAGGGGGGGCTTGGCGCCGGGCTCCTTCGCAGAGCAGAAGACAGGACAGTCAGGGCAGAGCAGCCTGGCGCAGCGGCCCAGCGGCCTCTGGTGCGCGAGCACCGTCCCCCTCTCACACCCAAGCCTGGCGAGGGAGAAAGACAAACACCACCTGGTTTCAGTTACATGTGGAGCATGAAAATAAAGCAAAGGAACAGACAAAAGCAGCCCCTTGAGATGCAGCTGCAGGGCTGAGGCTACCAGAGCAGAAGGGGATGCACGAGGGGAAGGGTCGCCGGGCTGCGGTGGAGAACTGGGGGGCTTTGGCAGTGAGCCTGGTATAACACGCATTCCCAGCCTGAGAGCCTGCACCCCGAAATCACACACTGTCATAAACCGATGTGATGGCATAAACATCATTTTTTGAGAAATCGGCCTCTGCTCGAGTCTTCATCGCAGCGACGTAGGGCTTTGATTTTGGCACCAGCGCCCCCCGCCAAGCCCCCCGGTTTCCCCCCATGTCACTTTCCCCTCATCGTCCCACAAACCACCTTTTGATGGGGGAGTGGAGGGGAGTTTGGGACGGATGAGCCAAGCGAGAATGAGATCCATCCCCAATGACCAAATATCCCTGCAGTAAAGACAGGACCCGCAGAGCCCGGAGGGTGCCTCAAGAGCGGGGGTGGAGGTGGGGGCGTGGGGGGTGCAGAGCCCGACCCTGTGCACGACGCTGGTGTCTGGCTCCTCGCGGGTGTTCTGCATTCGTTTGAATTTTTTAAACGCATCGCGTTAAATTGTTGTTTCTCTCGGTTGCAGACGAGCCCGGACGCGCCTCCCCCACTCCGCGCCCCAGGACGGTGCGGACCCGCCTCACCCCCACCCCAGCCCGAGTGGGGGACTGGGGGCTGCGTTTCGGGGGGAGGAAGGATCCGGCAGAGACTGGCGCGGGTTTCTGTTTCACAATCCCTTTTCCACGGCCCTGCAGGGGAGACCAACGCTCTCTGTCTGAATATTGGGCCTTTTCTGTCATCTCACGCCCCAAGCCTTGCCTGTCGGTATTTGGAGCTGCGCAAACTTCTCCAGAGGCAACTTTCCCAGGCCTCCGGGAGGGAGAAACGGGTCTGTTGTGTGTCCCCAAACGGCCCGGCAGGTGCAGGAGAAATTAATCATGCAATAAAACGACATTTTAATTTTAAACGTAAGCAGTGGCCTCCGCCGAGAGGAAGCCGGCACAGAGAGGCCTGGTGAAGGTTAGGGCGCTTGGGAATTTTCCAAAGCCTCCCTGCGGTGCGTGGGGCAGTTGGGCAGCCTCCGAGGTGCCCCTGCAGCTTTGCGGGGGGGGGGGGGGGGGGGGCTGTTGCGAAACCTGTGCCAGCCGGGAGGGGAGCGCGCGCCCCCTGCTGGCGCCGGCGGCGCAGCGCGTCCCACCAAGGTTCCCGCAGGTCTGTCCAGGGCGCAGCGGTGCACATAGGAAAAGGCACCGATTTCTCTTAACAGGGTTGTTTCAAGATCTCTGCAGAAGATTTCTTTTTTTTTTTTTTTTTTGAGTGACTGACCTGGTTGATGTCCCCGTATATGTGAGCGGGGTCGGCAGGAGGGTAACTGGCAGTTCCACTAAATTTTAAGTGGGTCTCATATCTTGCTAATGGCGTTTCTTCCTGGAGGATTCTGTGCACCAGATGCAGCAGGAGGAACCCGGGGCAGCACAGAAGTGTGTCCTGCTCAAGGGAGATGTTTGGGGTGGAGGTCCCCCCAAACTCCAAAGGTTTGGCGAGAGCCTACGGGATCAGGTCCCAAGAGGCAGCTTCCCTTGCAGAGGGACAAATTCCAGGAGCGCCTGGACCAAAGTCCAATCTCGAACTTTGCCAAGAGGCTCATTACCCTCTTTTGCTGCCAATTGAACTATATGCTTATATCCTTGTAATGTGGATCACAAGCAAATTCACATTGTGAGCATGTGTGTTTGGCTTGAGTGGTGAGACCGCCTCTCTTTGCAGACGTGCATTCCACAGATACTGAACCCGATGAAACATTTTGCTGAACTTCTAGGAAATGTTAAATGTTCCTTGGAGGGATCGCCTTGAGGTCTCCAACACTCTAAAAATAATCGGCTGCATCTCAGCTGACACAATGCTCATATAAGGGTTTTGGAAACAGCTAGTACTTCGCACCTAACAGTCATGTTTTCCTTACTATCTCAGAAGCTGAAAAAAAGACTCTTTTGCCCTCTTCTGATCACCTTAGAAGGTCTTACTGTAAGGAAGTACCAGCGTTCGTTTCTTCTCAGCTATCTCCAAATGCAAAAGACGTGCTCAAGCACCCTCTCTTTGATTTCCAAACGTGCTGAGATGCCACTTACAAGTCATTTCCCTGGAAAAAGGGAACGTGCTGTGGAGTAGGTAGGGAGTTGGGTCTCATCTGAAGAAGATAACCATTAGGCTGACAGGGGGAGGAAGCAAGCAGAGAATTCTAGACAGGGCCTTGGGGAGCCTCCTGCCCTGCTCTTCTGCCAGGCTGTATATTATTGTTACCCAGGGGGTTTCCCCACCCAGGAGATGTGACTATATTGAGACATTTTTGGGGTTTCACAGTTGGAGAAGAGGGTGCCACTTGCATCCGGGGGTAAGGCCAAGGATGCTGTTCACCTCCCTGTGACGCCCAGAATGCAGCAAAATATTGTCCAGACTGGATGTCAAAAGTATGGAGGTGGGGAGGCCCTGAGTTAACCCCATGTCCGGGTTTAAAAGGTATGAGTGGGACCGGAGCTTCAGGATTGAAAATAAAATCCTGCTTGCAGGAATGTGGCAGAACTGAAGGGCTAACGGGGCTGGAGCCAGAAGCGTGCAGAGGGAGGAGCCGCAATCACTCTCAGGGCCTCTAACTACACTCTTCCTTTCTTAGTTTCCTAATTAATAAAGTTTCCACTAGCTTAGACAGTTGTTTAAGTTCCTTCTAAGTCCTAGAATAGGCATGGAATTTGGGGGTAAACCATGAACTGAACAAGTTCCTTGACTTGTCCAGGGGCTCTCCTAACTGCCTCTCAGGGAGGCCGTGGGGGCGCAGGGAGAACATGCAACATCGGGCACACACAGGATCCCTTCCTCCTTCCACAGAGCCACGAGTGAAGTGCGACATGTGACTTTTCCCTGGTTGTCCAAAGTGGATGGCTTTCCAGTGATACCTGTCAAATCTCTTTTATTGACTTTAAAAATAAATATTTAAACATTCCTATCAGAAATAAAAATATTGGGCCTCCCCTGGTGGTGCAGCGGTTGAGCACTGGGCTGCAAAGCAGCCCGCAGCCTCTGCAGCCTGGGTCCGATCCCCGGCCGCCGGTGAGGGTCCCACATGGCGCGCAGACCTCTCCTGCAGCGCCTGCTGCTCCCCTCAGCAGCATATTTCATCGGTCTGCCTGTTCTGTTCCCCGCTCTGGCTCTGGTGAATTCTCTCACCCTCCCACGCTTCTGACTGTATCCAGTGCTTGCATGAATAAATAAATCTTTAAAAAAAAAAGAAAGAAAAATATTCACGCAGAAGGGGTTTATCGGTATTCTAAGTCCCCAAGGCCAAAGCTACAAGATGCATTTGCCGCGTGTACTGAGGGGCAGGGTCCCTAACTCGCGACCACCTGCCTGTCGGCTCAACCTGGCAGCAGAGAGAGACGAGACTTGACCTGCCATTGGAAGGTCCAGACTGTAGGAACATCACTTTCTAACAACAGGAACTGACACCCCGCCCCAAGCCCAAAAATCCTTGATACAGGTTTGGGGAACAGTTCTCGGCGAAAGACAATAGTGTTTAAAGCAAACTCCAAAGAGCAACTATTTTAATTTTCTTCAAGAGTATTCTTAATTTCATATTTTAAAGTCACACGTAACAAGTTACATTGCCACAAAAATACAGGTACAGAGTCAGTATTACGTGTTCACATCCATAAGTACTTTAGAAAAATTCAGAGACAGCAGTGACAGTGGTGCACACGGGCAGGTTTCTTATGTCGGGAGGTGGGTCGGGGTGAATTAGCATGAGGGCCGAGCCAGTGCCCTCGGGGAAGCCATGGGGAACGCGCACACCCGCGTGACAAACAAGTCATACACACGAGACAAGACAGACTGGCTCGGAGCTTGGAACCCACCTTACACCAAGCACATTGAGGTTGCAAATCGAACCTACTTGTCAAAGGAGGGACTGCTCCTCCCACCCCGAGAGCGTGGGGTGCCAGGGCGCCAGGCAGGCGCATTCCCAGCTCCCGAAATGCAGGGCCTGATGCTGCGGCTTCAGGGGGCACTGTGTCAGGGCCCAGGGGCCGATAGTCACCATGGGAGGCAAAAATGTCTCTCTAATACATGGTTTCAAAAGTTGCTGACAATGCAAAATATGAACAGCTGAAAGCCACAGCTCTTATCCCGAAGAGGCCGGTCATGTGTCCCTTCTCTGATTGGCAGGCGCTACCGTGAAAATATTTCTGATTAAAACCGGCTGACTTGAACTGTGCGTATAAAGTCTATTAAAAAGAGCAGTGTGACTAGATGATCCCAAAAGCAGTGAGATAAAAACAAACTGGCATTGAAGCACTCAATTATTCATATATGAAAAGACTGACTGTAACTTCCAGTAAACAGAAAGATTTGTTGGTAATGAAGAAAGTCTTTTTTCCCCTCCATTATCTATATACTCTACAGAGAGCCTCCTTTAAATTTCAGACTCACAAATTTACACTTAATCTGCTTCATGACAGTTGGTACGTGTAGTTGGTGCACTTGCAGATACAAGAGTCTCACTTGTGCTTGAACAGTTCCTTACTTTCAAGGAACTTAAAACACTTTACATTCTCTCTACTGACCCAAGTAGGTCAAGAGGATGTGAGGGGTGCAGCATGCAACTGCCCCACAGCAGGCCCACCCGGCCGCCCTCTCCACGCTCCTGGGCATGACACGCAAGCGGGTGTAGAAAACTGAGGCAAAGTTAAATGATTTCTCTTAACTCACACAGCTGAATACATATGCAAAATGTAAATTGTTAAGACAGTCATTAGTCTTGAAGCCATTTAGTGCCCCCTGGTGAGAGGCCAGAACCAGTCCAACCAGCAGCTGCTCTGGACTGTTTTGAAACTCAACAAAGCTATCAAGTCTACAGAACAGCTTAAATGGAAATGGTAAGAAAGTAATTCGGTTAAATACTGTTAATATTTCAATAGCATTTTAAAATGACAGCAGGCAGGAAACACTAGCATTTTGTATTTTTGCCATTTTAGGTGCTTGGGAGGTAACTAAAGTGCTATTTGGGAATTTTTTTTCCCTTAAGGTGAGTTCTGCATTATAAAAATATAGATGTTAAGTATCTATGCTTAAATGGGAATCCAAATTGCATCCAAACTATTAAAACCTACATTTACTGCTATGATGAAGGGAAAAAATTGTGTTCTATCTACCCTATAAGGCAAATGTGGAGTGAATGCTCCACTTGTAAGTAACAGCAATCTGGGGACAGGCAGGAAGGGAAACTGGGGATTCAAATAAGCCCCACTTAAGAGAAATCATCACCGTGGTCTTGTCTGCCTTGACAGGGTGAGGTCACGCAGACCCACGTGCTCCTAGCACTGGGTGGGGGGGTTCACAAACTCAGGAGAGATCTGGATCCAGCTTGCTGACCTGGCTCCTGGGAGAAATGCCTCCGAGGCCAGCAACGAGCAAGCACAAGCAGGCTGCTCCAGTCATCACTACCACACCCATACATAGCCCAGCCTGCAGGCAGGCACCAACCACTGCTCAGAAATGCAAAATCCCAAGTAGCCTGCTCCACTCTGCGGGTGTGGTGACCAGAGCCAGAGCCACGGGTCTGAGTGCCACAGGCCTGGGGCACGCCACTCAGGGTCACATCCTGTACCATTATTCACACACGTGCACGCACACACACTCACATATGTACACCCCCTAAACACCCCAAATCTCTGGTGGGCTCTGCCATGAAACACACCTTCTTTATAGAGAGGAACACAGCAGCTTAGAGAAATAAAATGTCTGGGCCGAGTTGTCCACTAGCTGAGTTGCAGACGGCACCTGAGGACCCTGCCCCACACCTTTTTTTTTTTCAGCTGTGTCACTGTAATATCAAAGTTTAAAGACACTTTTCTAAACATATTTATGGAAAACATTTCAGCATTAAGCAAACTTAAAATTTTTAGGTTTGCTCAAACTCTTTCAGCTTGAGTCACCATTAGAGAATATACTCAGCACACCCCATTCATTGTAAGGGAAAACGGAGAATATTGGGGTTGATGAGCAGGCAGTGGGAATGTTCCTGAGAAGCAGGCTGGTTTGCGTTGATTGCTTTGTTTAGAAAATTTAGAGACCAAAATCTCTAAATCTCGATCATTTCCCAAACCCCAAATTGAAAGGAAGATCTGAAATCCAAATCCACCTCCTTGATACAGCCCAACTTCAGGAAGTGAGTGGCAGCCGCAACCTCACGCAGTGGCTGAGCGCCGAGCCCTGCGGGTACTTTCTCCAGACTGAGCTGAGGTCGGTGACCATGCCCCGGGGCACAGGGAGCTCTCACTCCTGGGTAACAACTCACTCGATACTAACTGGACAAAGGCTGAGAAAGTGCTCCCAAGTATCCTGGGATAAATCACAGTATTGCATCTATGTACACACTCTAAGAAAGCAAAATATTTGTGGAAGCATAAACAACATTACCTTTAAATAAAAATACTTTATTCATTCCTGACAGGTTATCAAAATGTACATTGTTAACCAAGTAAAAACGGTACTTTGAAATAAATGACTAGGGCATACCTGGAGGATTTTTGGTTAATTTTAAAAGAGTAGAAACCACTTCCACACGTCTCCATAAAAAGTCTCCCTTTCCACACGACCCTAACAAGTGTGCACTACACCTGCTCAAATTTGAACATAGAAACAATTAGGTGGGCCCCAGGTCGTTACAGAATGCACATTTTCATTTACACTTAAAGTAAATGGAAGCTATTACATTTGAGCTACCATTGCCAGAAACTTTCAGGCTGACTTTTTATATTTTGTGTGACTTTGTAAATAACATAAACAGCACGTGACTTGCATTAATCTACACACATACGGGATAAAGTGCAACACAACAGAGCCTGGCTGGGCATCGCCTTCCCCACCCCCAGGGGCGGGCCAGCGCGGGACACCGTAGCTCTCAGCGCACCAACACTACCCCACAGACTGAAGTCCAAACTGGGCATCCCACTCGCTGTGCTTTCCTGCGCCTTCTGTCGCTCAGCCAATGAAACTTTCGAAGCTGTGATTCTTTTTAGACCTTGAGAAAAACCGGCTCCTCAGAGCCACAGTGCTTTCACAAGCTCCAGTGTTCCTGAGCCCTGGTTGCTGAGCGAGGAGGCCTGCACGACGTCTCACCGGGACAAGGAGCAGCACGGCCGCTGAAAGCAAGCAAGCGCCCCTAACTTGGCAGCAAATGCTTTAAGGACTTTTGACACCAAACATTTCCACAGGCAAGCGTCAGACTAGCCTAAACGTCAAGAATGTTTGGTTGCATGTTGTTCTGCTATGACATCACTGAACTAAGAAACGCTGTTGTTCCTGAGATGGGCACAGTAAAACTAACGGCGGGGTCCCGGGGCGCTCGCGGCCTGGCCATCTTCTGGAGACGCCCGTCCGCCGCTCAGTCTTCCCCGTGGCGCCACTTCTGCGACTCGTCCTGCCGGACGTCAGGGCGAATTTGGTTTCTCATACCTCCCAACACGTTTGATGTTGCCTCCGTGGCAACGATCAGAGGCTTCACCACCGCCGGGGGAATCTGGCGCAAGACCTCGCCCACGGCGCCCGTGACGCCCCTGCTCTCGTGCTCGCGCGCCGCCGTCTCGTAGATGGTCTGCGCCGTGTCCGCGATTCCCTGCAACGGGCGGGGGCATCACGGTCAGAAAACCCTCGCAACTAGCCTGTAACACACACTTAGTAGTTCATCAGCATGATGTCTGTAACTAAACAAAAAAACTGGTTTTGAGAGAACAGGGTATTTTTATGACAATATTCTAATTATAAAGAAAAGAGGTAATTAAGATTTAGTAATCTGTTGCAACACTTATGTGCAGAAATTTTAGTCAAAATATGATTTCACATAGAGAAACTTACAGAAAGCTTCAATGATCCAAGAGTAGCTTTTCTAGAGCTATCATTGTAATTAATCAAACTTAGCAAACAAAGCTTCCTGCATAAATAATATCACTAAAGGAATATGGTGATAGCGCCTTTGATTTGACTATAACAAGAAAAACTAATTCTACTAAGCTCCAGAAAATCATTATTTCATTTTAAGTTACTTATCATGTCCTAGAAAGATAATTGCAGAACATTCAATTAAGGTAACAGACTAAACAGAACAAGTTATTGAATTAAATAGAGAAAATTCTGAGAACATAAAGCAGGAACATGTTTAATAATTAGAAGCAAAGCATGTCGGGTAATATTCTCATGGTTCTAACTGCCTGTACAACATTAGAGAATCGCAACTGCTAAGATTGGAAGCCAAGTTTATTAATGCAAAGGTCACATTTCACACAGGACTCTTGACTCTCTACTAGGTGGTAACTCAGAAATCCTAGAGGGGACATGAGGCCGTGTTCCAATGTCTTCAGAGAAGGAAAAGGGTCCCTTGTGCTCTCCAGGGAAACTGAGGCACCTTATCCAAACCTAGCATCTAGCCAACACTTTGATATGTTACCAAGAATGTCATTTTGACACAGCACAGCAAGCAAAATATATAAAGGCATAGGGGGTTAAAAAAGAAAAAGTCCAGAAGAAATACAAAAAAAATCTAAGTGCTATTTTTAAAGCATCCACATAGCCACGAAGAGAAACTGTGAACACAGTGAAGAAAATGCTCACAATTTGTATACTGCCCACATTATCTTCTTTCCCCAGCTCCCTCCCTAACTCACAGATGGCCAGTAGGTAATAGTTTGTTATCCTATGATGATTAACACCATCAAGTCTGGTTCAAATCTCAGATTCAAATCTCAGCGCTGCCATTAGCTGTTGACTTTGGACAGGGCCTTTAAATAGGGAATTAAAATACCATGGTGACTGTTAGAATCAACAATTCTAACACAATACATCTACAGAACTTGGCACAGCCCAGCAGGTATTGTGTGTCCCTTGAATCATCCCTAACTAACTACCACTACCTTCAGCACAGCTACCTGGTCACCAGGACATGGGATTATATAAAACAGCCCAGCAAACTTTCTCTGGAAAGGGCCAGATGGTAAATATTTGTGGGCCACACAGTCTCTGTGATCTATTCTTCCTTTTACAATCCTTAAAATGGTAACCATCATCCTGAGCCAGCAAGTCTCAATGCAAACAGGCACAGCAGACCTGACTGCAGGCCGCCCTCCTGACCCAAAGGACACACTTCCCGGTGAAACACATGGGGTGTTTTCTCGGGATATTTATGTTATTAATGTCTGTGAAATAGTTATCACCCCTTAGGAAGCTCTGTTTAAAAAGTTGTTAAATGCAGAAGTCAGATTCCACTAGAACCACGCTTGCTGTTCCCACCTTCTTCCACTCCTCCCAGCTGGACACCCAAACACCTCCCCTGGCCCCACGGACCACACGCCAGGGAGGTGGCTTTTGCTGAGCCTGTTTCTCACCTGTGAGTTGGCAACACCACCTTGCTGTAAGGACCACATATACCTGGTGCAAAGTAAGCATGGAAGTATTTACATCTAATGAAAGGATGACACGAGGTACGCGTTTTGCAGGCTGCAAAGGCCATGGGCTGGCTGGCCACCATCACTGCTTGAGCTCCAGCCAGAGTCAGTGTACAGCCTCATTTCTAACATGGCTGCTGATAACATCCGGCGTCTGTAAGAACAGGTCTCACTGAAATTCTTTCTCTACTGTCGCCACTATTTTTAAGAAAGGGGCCCATGGCCATGCCTTTCTTTATCTGCTCAGTCACATCCGGGCCCATCTCAGTGGTCGGCCCACAGATGCAGCTTTCGTAAAAGGGAGAGAAGGTTGCCTCAGCCCTTCTGCCTGCCAACAGAGTATGATGGGAAATCCTAACACACGAATCATAAGCAAAATGACCTGAAGCTCTTTTGTGTCATATTAAAAAGAAAAAAAGTCAAAGAAGATTAAGACAGAGAATGCTCCTGACCACTCCCGTGAAGGAGCACGCTCGCGTGCGCACCCCCATTGCGACTGGGCCACGCTTGATCCATGTCCAGATTCAGTCGTTACAAAGAGCCAACTCCACCCCTAGAACGTCTGCATAGATCAACAAAGGTACATTTAGATAAATATTTCTGCAAACAGTGTTTCGGGGAAAAACAGAAACAATGTCCACCCACAGGAAAATAAAGTATGTCTGTTCACACAATGAACTCCTATAAAATTAGTTCAAGCTAGAGCTATATGTAGTCCACAGGGATACATCTTAAAAGAAAAAAGGTGCAAGACGATGTGATACCATTTATGTTAACTCTAGAACACAAACAGTAATTTATCTTGTTTATGAGTACATGTTCACATAGAAACGTACAGAAAAAAATATGTGCCATTTTTAGGATCGTGAAAGTATGGGAATGAGATCAGGGTGAGCAATTCACCTGAAAAATTATATTTCTTAAACAAATCTGATGTCAACACAGCAAAGTGTGAATAGATGTGAAATCTAGTTGGTGGGCACACGGGTGTTTGTTTCCATTGTTCCTCGCAAGCATCCGAGTCTATCAGGCACAACCTGGCCCTCTTCTCTTCCCCGTGCAGACACGTGCACGTGCTACGAGTTCCAAATCCACTCCTAGGGCTTTCTTTTAAACAAATTCCAACCAGTGACTGCTCTTCAGGTGAATACCAGGAAAAATGTGACAGGTTCTAGCCTGTCCCCACCGGTCCTCACTCACCTCTTTCACGACGCTGTAGGCCTTGGCTACGCCTTCCCTCAGGTCTACTGGCTGGTGCGCTAATCGGTGGTGAGGAAATCTTTTGGTCTTCTTGGGCTCGATAGCAAGGGTGCCAGGAGACACCATATCATAAGCAGTCTCTGCTGCTGCCTGGATTATTTTAATCAGAAAGCAGAGCTAATTAGACAATGTCTGGAGAGTCATGCCCAGGGAGTGAGGAAGGACAAAGGGATTCACACACCCCAATCAGGTGCTTCTGCAGTGCTTGCATTTTTTACAAGCATTACCTTATAGCAAGAATATTAAAGTGTACATTAAAAACTAATATCTGGACTGAGTTCATTTATTTTAGTCCCCCCTCTGTCCTCTGAGAACACTTTCCAAGTTACCAGGTTAATAAAGAATGCAGTCTGTGAACAACTGGAATGTCAACTGGTACTTAGTACTTCATGTGACACACCTGAATGTGACTATGTTTGATTCGGTAACGCAGGCAGCAGCTAGCTAGCATCTTTTCACACCAACGTAAAATAAATCCTCAGCTATCTTAACGGTTATAACTAACTTGAAAAAGGTAAACTTCACAGTATTCCACTGCTTTATTCTACTGCTTATTTAACACTAGATATACACATAAAAGAATTCTCAACATTTTGTGTATTTTCCTTATATTGTTATGCTCCTCCTCTTTGCAGAGATTAAGGCAGGCCACAGAGTGGTACCTGTATGGTTTGAACCATCCTGTTTGTGAGTTCAAGAGCCGCCATCGCTGTTGAGGTGCCAAAGGAAGCAGCTCCTCTCTGAAACCCTCGGACAATGCGGCCATCCTTCCGGTATTGCTCTATCGGTAACCAGACCAGGTCCTTCAGGCCTTGCACTGGAACAGTCAACACACAGAAATCAGTGGGGGCGCTGGAGCACTGATCTCTGCTATCATTCTAACTCTGGGGATTTTAGCCCCTAAAACTGGAGGCAATGTCTGCTCATGTATGTTTTCTAAAAAGTCATTCCTCATGTTGACTCTGCAACTAAAAAACCAGACAATTATTTTTTGAGTAAAAGAAAACTCACCTAATTGGACTAGTGAATGCATAGGCCCAACACCTCCCAGGATTCCTGGTAGCTGGTTCTTCTTAATGTCAGTAAGCCATTCAGTGATGGCATATGAGAATAGTTTGTCAACACCTAGCAAACTAGAGCAAATGATTGTTAGTGTATAGAAAGGAGAAATTAATGTATAGGCTTAAGTTTAGTGTTTTTTCTTTTTTATATACAACATAATTCACAAATTGCAAGGAAAAAATATAGATGTTCAATCTGAATTGTACATGTATACATATACAGTACTGTACATCTATGTATACATATATGGTAATGTGTATACATATAATTTAACTGTAAGGCTGTTGGTTTTTTTTTTTTTTTTTTGTGGGACCCTTGCCGGCGGCTGGGGAACGAACCGGCGCTGCAGAGGCTGTGGGTAGCCTCGCAGCCCAGCACTCAACTGCTGTGCCACCAGGGGAGGCCCAGGTTAGTAATTTCTATAAGGCTCAGATCATATGTGTACAACTGCTTTTTCCTGTTCTAATTTCTCAAATATCTGAAGCTCTGGCATAGGGTTAACTCAGTATCTATAAATTGCCATATGGGTCTTAGCTATTAAAAAGCTTTACCTTGTGAACTACCAATCTTTTCACTAAAAAAGGTAATTTATAACTCTGTGTAGGGTAAAGAAAATGTCAGGCTTTTCTGCCCTTCCGCCATCAGGATAGATGATGGATCCTTGTCCTGAATGCATGCCTGATGGCGGGTACCTGGAATAGGGTGTGGGCATAGGTAGATGGGATTCAGCTGAGCTAAGACTGTGCTTTTAAGGGCGCCGTGACGGGGACGCCAGCAGCAGCAGGAGAAGCCGAAGCAGAAGCCGAGAAGCAGCAGAACGAATGCCAGAGAATCCAGATAGAGTGAAGACTTGCTGGGGGCTGGGAGGCCTGCCAGCCCCCCAGCCAGCACCCCTGCCTGCCATATGCCTGGTGAACCCCAATAAAAGACCTGCAAAAAAAGCCACTGAGGACTCTGACTCCTCCTTTACCCGGTCTGCATTGGATCAGAAAACCTGCACTGTGGCCAGTTCCTGGCCTCTACACTCTGGAAAATTAAAAACTATAACTAGACGTTTTTGAGAAACACTACTATACAAGCTATTTCTACTCTCACAGAATAAAAATTACCCATAATCAATAAAGATCCTCTAAAAAGGAGCCCTCTGCAGTCTGGTAAAACCAATCAAGTATGTGTGCTGAGAACTCGCTTTATAATCTGTGGTGAACTGACTTTAGTGACTTTGTCCCAAGGCCCTCGGATAACCGACTCACCCATGCCGGTAGAAGAGTCTCTTCAGTTTCAGTTCAGAGCAGTTCAACTGGGCCAGACCAATCAAAATCCCAGCTAACGTCCCCTTTAAAGTTAACAAAGGCCAGGTTAATCTGCAAATTGAGAGACTTAACATTTAAAATAGTTGTTATCTGATAAGTCAAGCACTAGTCACTAATGAAGCTAAAACACTAAGTATTTATCAGCAAAAAATACCTATTTTACACAATTTAGATAAAAATTTATAGTCTTTTTTTTATTCATGGGTTCTTCAGAAATGATAATTTACTTTAAAAAATTAAAAAATCTTGCACATCACTTCAAACATATATATAAGCTATGACAATAAACTACGACAGAGCAAAGTTTTTAAAAATTGAGTCCATTAGAAAAACAAATGAGGTAATTGTGTATAGCAATTTGTTCAAAGTTCCAAACCTGATCCATTGATACGTGTTTGCCATGATAATCAAGTCGAATAGGAACTTCTGAGGTGAATCTAAATTCTCTAAAGATAAAGAAAGGAGAGTTATTTACATTACTAAATGTTCAAATTTGATATCAATTGTTCAACTAGAAAATAAAAAAAGGAATATCTTGAGGTCTAAATAAAAGAGAACATCATTAGCTCTACCTTTTTCTTAAAGTAACAGAACAACTAAACCAATGTCAATCATCGTATAAATTGCATTTATTTTACTATATTTAAATTTTCTCACAAAAAAACTGTTCCTACACGTTTATCTTAGAAAAAATTATTCTGCCAGATATTCCCAATTCACACAGAAAGCAAATTAATAAAAGCAAACTTCAAGATTAAAAATTAAGGATGAATATAATCATATCACCAAAAAGTGATAAAGGAGAGATATATTTGTTTTCACTCATGATGAAAGAGTCAGAAAACCGGGACGTGAACCCAGTGTCTCAGGAACATGGGCTGCGGTGGTGAGCAAGGAGCTACAATTCTCCAAGTCGCCATTTCCTTGTCAGCATACTTCAGATGCCACCCACATTGCTGAATTTTGGTCAGTTTTCTTAAAATTAATGCTTGTAAGTAGGTTATTAAAATGGTAGTGGAATTCTGTGGGAAATGAAATTATATACTGATGGAACACCAAGCAAAAGACAATGGTTTCCAAAAGCTGGAGTGTAAACTTGGATTCAAATTTGAGACACATAATGTCAATGGCTGTATCTTAGGATACAGGATCGTAAGACACCTCACAAAAATCCATTTTAACCTACAATGAAATAGAAATGCTGTATTAACATTACCCTACCGGTGTAGGGTAAGTTATGTATCAGGCTTTTCCGCCCTCCCACCACTAGATTTAATGCCTGCCGGATGGTGGACACCTGGAGTAGGGTGTGGGCATATGTAGGTGGGATACACCTGGTCTAGACTGGGTTTATAAGGGCAGCATCATGGGGACACCAGCAGAGTGAAAGAGAGACCAGAGAACGAGAGAAGAGAGCAGACCAGCAGAGGCCACGAGAGAAGGCCGGAGAGCCCAGATAGAGTGAAGATTCACCGTGGGCTGGAGGCCTGCCAGCCTCCTGGCACCCTGCCTGCTGAGTACCTGGTAAAATGTCAAAGCCTGAAAAAGCCACAGAGGGCTCCAGGACGCCTCCTTCACCAGTCTGCTTGGGTCATAGAAAACCTGCACTGTGCCATCCTGCCGCTGCAACCGGCTACAGGAAGCCTGGGGCCCTAGCTCCACCTTCATCTCCATAACTCATGTCACTGGTTTTCTGGGCAACACCACCAACACCTGTCTCCTCCTTTCTCACCCTGTTTTCCCATGGCACATAACAGTACAAATCACGTGAGCCCAATTAAGGAGGGATTTTTCTCTACTTTGTTCATTGTGCATACATAAAGTGCTCAGTAAACAACTGTAGAAAGAATAGATGTTTGGGGGTAAAGGGGAAGACTATTACGCCATCATTTTGGGGAAATACACTGAATTGGGGATTAAGAAGACCAAGTTTGAGTCCTTGCTCAGCTACTAACTCACCTCTCTGGGCAGAATTTTCCCCTCTGTAAAGTGAGTAATGTGATCTATATTTCAAATTAATTTTCCAGGGTTCTGGAACCCCTAGGAGCTTTCAAGAATAGAAATGGAAATCTATAAGCTATTTTCAGTATTTTAAATAACCTAATTGAAATGAACATGTACCTAAGATGACTAAAAGTGTCAAATGTCTTTGCTTTCAGGCCAGAATTGCAACAAGTCAGTATGTCTTATGCTGGTTATCCAGTGCTTGTGTTAGGGGGAAAAGGCTGTCCCAAAGCAAATTCCATATAGGCTTTGTGGACTCCACCCCCACCCCAGGTCAAAGCCAAAGACACTGGGAACTCCAAATCCCATCACCACCAAAGGGAAGGTGGCTGGGACCTGAGGGTGGGGTTAAGCAGCCAGGTGGATACAAAAGGCAGACACGTGGGCTTTGGGGATCCCCCATTGTGGGCTCTCCGCCAGCTCGCAGCGTCCGGCCAGCTCTGAGAGTGACTTTGGGTTGTTTAATATCGGGGTTGCTCTATAACACTTGCAGAAACCAAATTGGCAAATTACATGTGATAAATTTAAAATGAATATTCCAAATTACTATCATTTACAATTTTAGACAGAAAAATATATTTTTTAAGGTCACTGTGGGAAAACCATGAAGGGTCAGTCACCAGAGATCCTCATCCAGCACCTTTCCAATTCTCATATGCTATCATTTTTTTTCTTTACTACTTTGCGTATTTTCTATCTGCTTCATCAGTCCACAAGACATCAAACCATGATAACACTTTTCTGCCTACTTTGGGCCATGCCAGAAATCTAACCTTTACTTTCCCACTATTTAGAAGAAAGGCGGAAACTGGGGAATGCTGATGTCCCCGGGGAAGAAGGGTACAGAAGAGCAGTGAAGGGAGCCCCCTGTCCCTCACACACAGGACCTCTGATCTCATCTCTCGGGACCTCTGATCTCATCTCTCCTTCCCGTGGAGTCAACACTCCTGCGCTACCTTCAAGGGCTGGGGAAGAAAAGCAGGGAGACTGCCTGGGGCTGGGGAGAAGGGATCAGCGCAACGTGCGACCAGTTAGCCGAGTGGCAGGGCGTGGCCACAGCACATGGTGGCAGCACAGGAGACCTGGGTGCCGCCCAGCTAGGGAGCAAAGGGTCAGGAAAAGCTCAACAGTGATGGGAAAAGGCAAACAGAAAACAGGACAAAAAATTTCCATAAGGGAAAAAGCAGAAATGGCGAAGCTGAGGTGTGTGAAAGAAAAGAGGAAAAAGAGCAGCATGTTTCAAGTACAAAATAGGCCTTAACAGTGCCTGGGAAGAGAGAGACAAGAGGAGGAAAAAGGAAGAAGTTAGAAGGCAAAGGAAGCCCCTGCCGTGGAATCAGCAGAGTGGTGACTCCTGAACCAGCACTACTTGGTGCAAATAAGGGTACAGATTAGGTGGGAACCACATAAAATAACACCAAGTGAGTATTTGGCAGTGCAAAGAAAAGCTGATGTAGCCTTTTAATTATACAAAATATCAAAAAACAATCTTCAAAACTCTTAAGATAATTTATTACCAAAATTAAAGAATTTACCTAAAAAACACAGGTTGATCACTAAATGATGCTTCTTCCATTGAGAAGTCCTTTTCTTCCTCCCCATTTGTCATTTCCACTGAACTGGCACTCTGGTCTTGGGGAGGCTGTTTTGGCCCGGGATAGGAAAGAACTAGATTTGGCTCCTTGGAAGTACTTAAATGCCTTGGCAAACTGCAGGTGACATCAGCTCCAGGGGACTTTTTAACTGAAAATAGAACATGCACATTAGAAAACTGAGGTGTATTTCTTTAGAGCAACCACTAAATCAATCCACATTTAACTTGTTTTGCTAATTTCATTTAATAAATATAATTCTACAGGGAAAATTGTCTTTCACCTTTCAAATTAGTATTTTTACAGAAACTTCTGTGTAATTTAACAAAAATAAACACAGAAGACATTACTATAGAAATGAAAATAAAGACAGTCTCATAACAATCAAAATCAACCTAAGTACTTGTTACAGACTTTTTCAATATTTTCAATATTACCATATTTAATACCTTCTGGATCTGGAGCCATTAGAATCTCTACTTCTGTAGAAAGACTTGTGAAGAAATCTTTCAGGAAGAACAAAGCATCCTAAAATTAAGAGATGTGATCAGAACTCAAAGGGAAAAAGGTACATCTATTTCTAAAGCTATGAAATAAGTTAACTCACATTTTACTCATTATTCACATACAGCTGTATTTCAATGAGTCCTTTCCTAATTTCTCTATTTCACACTATAATACACACACTGTTAATTCTCACAACTCTATAAAAAAATTGATTTATAGATGTGAAAATTAAGACCCCCAAAAGATAAAAATTACAAGCTGGGAAGATTTTGAGTCAAAGCACATCATCATTTTCTTAGCAGTCCAGCATTCTCCATTCTTTTCCTGGCACCCGCATTCCGATTCTCCCTTTGTCCTCATCCCGAGCTGGCAGTGGTGATGTCACTAACGACAATCAGAGGAGACAGCTACTGGCTACTCACCACATGCCATAAAAGTTCTTAATGTCTTATTTCTGCTTTCACCATTATGCTATTGTCTTCATACATTTTTTACTGAACATGATATTCAAAATAAAAATTAAAAATAAATAAGGTTGCCCATTTCGTGTCGTCTATTCAGAAATTATTTAATTACAAAAGAAATGTCTGGGGCCTCCCTGGTGGCTCAGGCGGTTGAGCACAGCACTGTGAAGCTGTCCGCAGCCTCTGCAGCGAGGGTTCCATCCCAGCCGGCCAGCGAGAATCCCACATGGTGCGGCAGACCTCTCCTGTCTCGCCCGCTGCTCCCCTCAGCAGTGTATCGTCAGTCTTCCTGTTCTGTTCCCTGCTCTGTCTCTCTGAATCCTCTCACCTTCCCGTGCATCTGGCCTGTACCCTGGTTCTTGTATAAATAAAAAAAATCTTTAAAAAAAAAAAAATGTCTGGATTGATGTTATACTACACCCAAGCCACATTTGCCAGGTATAGCAATGTTGTCTACCTCACTGAAACTGACAAATTCATTTTAGAAAATATCAAAACTAAATGTCTGTCCTACTCTTTCACATCCTTTCCTTCCACTTAAAGAAGTTCTAAATTAAACTAATATTATAGCAAATGCAATGTAAAAATGAATGAGGGCTACCAATATTTATTAGCACACCAAAAGTTTAACAGAAAATTCCAAAGGAATTTATCTACTACTGATGAAATTTATCAGAAGTATAAATGATGCAAGTTAGAAAAATATTTTTCTAGGTAACTGGCTTATAGGAGGCTGACAAGTGGACTAAAGAGCAAGCAGGTGCTTTCAACAGTAATGGAAACATCCTGGTTTTGCAGTAGGGCAGTGGGTTTGTGAATTGCTCTTAGTGTTATTAAGCTTCATACATATATTTTGTATAATTTATACTACACATATTTATTATATATTACTATACATATAAACTATTAATATAAAAATTTTATCCTCTGGCCACAAGGTGGTGATATTTAAATGCCTGTAAGTGGTTTTTTTTTTTTTCCTTAAAGATTTATTTATTTATTCATACAAACACTGGGTACAGTCAGAAGCACGGGAGGGTGAGAGAATTCACCAGAGCCAGAGCGGGGAACAGAACAGGCAGAAGGACTGAAGTACACTGCTGAGGGGAGTAGAGGGCGGCAGAAGAGGTCTGCGCGCCATGTGGGACCCTCGCCGGTGGCCGGGGATCGAACCGGCGCTGCAAAGGCTGCAGGCAGCTTTGCAACCCAGCGCTCAACCACTGCGCCACCAGGGGAGACCTGCCTGTAAATGTTTTGATTCTATGACTGCCTTCAAAAAAAAAGACAATTCCAGATAAATCTGCTCTTTAAAATAATGGAAGACTAAAGAGACAGTGGTTTTTATCCATTTTTGCTTCATAAACACAAGACAACAAAAGGATATTAATCATCAGTTTTTCAAAACATTCTCAGAATTCTTGATTTCAGCATTTATGCTATTATGTTGTGCTCCTTACTTATCAAAAAAAACAATTTTAAAGCTAGCAAGACACAACATTTCATAAATGATGATATAGGAATGGCAAATATGCACTTGAAAAGGTGCTAGTATTATTTGTCATCAGAGAAATCCAAAGTAAAATCACGATGAGCATCAAGTAAAACAGCTAAAACAAGACACCAAGTTTGGTCAGGGTGTGAAGCAGATGAGTTCTCTTCTGTTATCCTTTAAAATAATGACACATACAACAGCACCACCACTGGAGAGCTGCTTGGCAGCTTCTTATAATAGTTACAAGTGTATCAACCCTGTGTGTGTGTGTGTGTATATGCACACATACCCTAGAAAAATGCCCATATGTCCACAAAAAGTTTCATACACAAACTTCTTAACAGCTCTATTCACAAGAGCCAAAAACAAGAAAACAACCCTAATGGAAATCAATAAATGGATAAACAAATTTTGGTATATCCATATAATGGAACACTCCTCAGGAATAAAAATGAACAGATTGCAGATGCATATGACAACCTGGATGAACTTCGTGGCCCTACTGATGAGCACAGGAAACCAGATACAATTCATTTATACGAAGCTGCAGAACATCCATAATCTGTGGGATGGAAATGAGGTCAGTGTCTACTTTGGAGTGGTGATGACAGGGGATAGAGTACTTTGCAGATAAAGAAATGTTCTGTCTTTCAACTGATGTAGTAGATACTCAAGTGTATATATTTGTCAAGTTCAAACTGTATTTAAAAATATGGATTTTGGGCCTCCCCTGGTGGCTCAGGCGGTTGAGCACTGCTCTGTGAAGCTGTCCACAGCCTCTGCAGCACGGGTTTGATCCCGGTCGGCTGGCCAGGGTCCCACATGGCAAGCCGACCTCTCCTGTCTCGCTTGCTGCTCCCCTTAGCAGTGTATTTTGTCAGTCTGCCTGTCCTGTTCCCCCTATGTCTCTGGTGAATCCTCTCACCCTCCCGTGCATCTGGCCTGTACCCCGGTTCTTGAATAAATAAATCTTAAAAAAAGAAAATAAAACTTTAAAAAATATATGGATTTTATTAAGTGCAAATCACACCTCAATAAATTAACTTTTAAAAACTGGTTAATTATTTGTTAAACTTTGATCACACAAGTTATTTCTAGCCTTAAGATTCTCTAGTAGAGAATATATTAACAGCCCAATATGACTTAAAATATTTAAAAAAAAATTACTTTTCATGTCACTGGCAACTGAGCAACAACGCTGACCAAGTAGAAATGTGCAAGCTGGTACTTCCAATACGCGTCATCTCCAACCTCAATAGAGTACTGGCTCCTTTTACTGAACGATCTCATGTCTCATTTCATAAACTCAATTAGGTTCTTGATGACTTCACGAACACAAATATTTGGTTTTATCTTCAGCTCACCAGTTGCTATCTCAAAAGAGACCAACAGTCTCAGAGATGCAGACTGGAAGGAGGTTTCGGTACTACACTCTGCCTCGCCATGAGTGTATCTGAAGCAGGGCTTTGTCTTCCTCTGTTTCAAATTGTGGGCAGTTATTTCCCATTCCTCCTCAGGTTAATCACAACATTTATTTCTCTATTTTCTACAAGATTAACATTTCACTATTTTAATGTTTACAGTTTATTTTTTTTTAATAATAAATTTTATTTTTATATTCCCCCATACAATTGCAAACGCCCCATTCTGACCCCAATCCTTCCCCTCCCGCCCCCCACCCCCCAAAAAGTTTCTCTGGTTCATAGTTTTTTGTTGATTTTGATTTTCACTTTCTTATATTCATTTTCCTGGTCCCTTATTTAAGTTTTCTAGATTCCTGCTATGAGTGAGACCATCCGGTATTTTTCTTTTTCTTTTTGGCTCAAAGTAATATTAAAGGAAAAAAGTCTATAAAGAAAACTGGGCTTACTAAGTCTGGTAAAGTCATTCCATAAATTCTATCTTGCTCAAGTTCTGCTCACAATGGTGATTTCCACAGAAATCAATTTTCCCATAAATATTTCAACATATTCCTACTGGATAAATCAAATTAAAATATGGATATCAAAAGTATTCTTCTCATAATGAGAAAACACAAATCTGAAGTACACACTGATAACTTTGACCAGTTTAGAAGCTAAAAATATTGCTGTGGAGTTATGCTAAACTTCTGTGCTTCACAGTATGTTTTCTCTGAGATGCCTGTACTTTACAATGTAAATATTACTTAAGTATATTCCTGAAATACCTGTTATTTATTAAATAACTAATCAACATTAATCATTCTTACTTAAGCAATAAATAACAACAGCCCACATATTCCTACATAATTTCAAACCTGATCTGAATTAAACCAATTTAAGATATAGTAGCAAGAGGGTTGGTTATTTCAAACACAGGTTATTTTTCAAAACTCCATTTCTTTTCTTTAGTTGGTATATGCTTCAGTTAAATAATAATAACAGTTTTGATCTTTAACATTATGTGCCTGGTACCAAGTTAAAGCTTTCACAACCACTTGTCTCATTTTAAAAAAATGATGATACATATAGTATTTCTTCCATTTTATCAATGAAGAAACTGAGGTTTGAAAAAGTTAACTTAGTCAAAATCACACAACCAGTAAAAGAGAATTAAAGCCAGGTCTCCCTTCAAACCCATCTCTTCACTCCTCTATACTACCACAAGCGTCCTATCTCACACACCTTGCATACAGACTCCAGAAGAGGTAATAATGGTGTCTGAACAGCTCTATGGGTCAAAGCAAATTGAATGGGAGCAATTCGATGGGATGCTTGCTAGGTTATGGGAAATTGGATTTTTTTATGCCTTTCCATAAATCTCCGTTGCTAATTTGCCATTTTGTCCAGGGCAGAAGGAATTCACAGATGCTGTGATTAAAACATACTCCCCCCTTTCTTGCAATCACACGTGTCAGGGAGTCCTTCACACTCCCTGAGAAGACCTGCTGGCTGAATTAGGTGCATGAGCATAAGGAACAGGGAGGAGAAGCAAGCACTGAGTGCTATGTCATGGACACCAGGAGCAGGAGACTGCAGGGGAACAGTTAATAACATCTACTACCAACAGGTCAGATCCAAAAGCCTAAATAGTTTGCCTTGTTCTTTACCAGCAGAGATCTCGGCTTTAATTACACAACCTTCGCAAAAGTTAATAATAAAAATTGTAATTCTACTAAGCCATATCTCTCTGAATGTGGGCTATGTACTGAATCATAATTCCACAATCAGGCTAGTGGCACACACCTGGTCGATATTGAGACGCAGCGGCATCAGCGACACCCGCAAGCAGCACTCCTGTGGGGACTTGCCAGACTCTGGGCGCACGTGCAAAGCTTTAACTGTCAACTACAGAGAAAGAAAGAAAAAGATATTTTGCCCCTCATGATATTTTGACCTTGTTTTCATTCAAAAGGAAAAGTAAAAAGAAAAAAAAATATTTTTCTTTTTCCTATATTAGAACAAAAAAGCCAAACTATTTAACCTCTTTCCTTAAAAAACCCTGAGTCAAACTTTTCTGGGTCACACACTGCCTCAGGAAGCTGATGAAAGCTATGGACTCTACAGAGGGAAAAATGCAAGCAATAATGTTGTACTTGCAGTCTCAAAGGCATTTGCTGAGCCCCTGCAGCTAATCTACAGTGCAAGACTCCACAGACAACTTTTATTTAAGAAGTGTTCCCACACTGGCTCACTTCCAGCAACACCAATATTCTGTAAGATCACTGCGGGCTCTAGTTTTCCTCAGGTGTCAACATATTGGCAATTACAGTTAATGGACCCTAGAAGCGACATGCAAAGTAATATTTGAAACGTAAAACTTCAAGCAGCATATTTAACAGGGATTCACATTAAAATGAGAAAAACTACCCAGAAATTTTCCCCAATCTAATTCTTCGTCAGTTAGATATAATAAAAACCTTTTCGCAAAATTAACATAACAAAAAAATATGAAGTTTAAACACTTACCATGTTGGAATGAGCTTTGCGAGGCATCTCCTTGCTGCAATACAGGTACAGAAACTTATTCATTTGTGATGTTGCCAGGCGATCTCGGACTTCAAGGTCCTGCACGATGAGCACCTGCCTGGAGACGGGGTGCTCCAAGAGGCTGGACTCACAGCCTGGCTTGCAAGGGGGATAGACCTCGTGCTGAAACTTCACCTTCATGGGCAAGGAGAAGAACAGGGAGCAAGCTTTATGTTTTATCTAAATCTGATTTTCTCTTTAAAATGCAAAATATCACTTCATTTTCACTGAATTCCATCTCAG
This sequence comes from Talpa occidentalis, assembly GCF_014898055.3. NCBI lineage: Eukaryota > Metazoa > Chordata > Mammalia > Eulipotyphla > Talpidae > Talpa > Talpa occidentalis. The sequence continues at coordinate 97,199,143 of NW_023601104.1, read as the reverse complement.
CGTTCAATTCCACTTTCAGAGAACATAACATCTCTTCCTTTGTTCCCTCCCTGACTGATCGATGTTTACCTCATCATGCCAAGAGAAGCCTGACAAGCCTATCTTGTTTGGCCTTGGTGAAGCTCCTTATCCCTTTCAAGCAAAACCCTCAACAGAGTAAGATATAAGATTATGATCTTACCTATCTATGACATTATTGAAAATGATTCAGTGGAGGTAGGGCTTATGTTCCAAAGGGGGGATGGGAATTAAATATATGAAATTGCCATCACTATGTACTTCTATACTAAGCACCCTAACATATGACACTTGGTTCAATCCCAGATAAACTGACAGAGTAAATTCACACAATATCATTGGTGGCCTGGCCCTCCTGCTCTCCAGATGTTTGACAAGGAGCCAAAATACATGCTCTCCAAGGGTAAGCCTCCTCAGCCAGGCTACCCTAGGGCAGTGGTTCACCAAGTACGGTATTGGGACAAGCAATATCAGAATCACCAGGAAACTGGTAAAAAATCCAAGTTCTTGGGCCCTATCACAAACCTACTAAATCAAAACCTCAGGCCTAGCACCCAGGATTTTAACAAGCTCAAGGGGGTTCTTTTGATAGTTACTGCTCTAGAGTTACTGCTCAATGAGGCAGCCTGAGAAAGCAAAAGCAAAAGACCTCAAACTTCTCATAACAATTGAGAAGAAAGAAGAGGTAAGAATTTCATGTAAGAACCCGCTCTTCTCTTATCTGAAGGGCAGGGACTTACAGAAATATAATCAGGAGGCAGGAGTAACCAAAGAATCCTCACTGATGCTCCCTAATTCAGCGGGTTTTTCCTGCCAAGATTCCATCTTACCTTGCTTAACTGTATTTCCATTAAAAAGTCATGGTTTCTTCCTTTTCCACCACATACCATGTTACGACCATGTCTTGTGGGCGTATGAGAAGGTGAGCTGTGAGGACTACTATAAATGAAAAATAAGGAATATTCAAAGAAGATGTAAAGAAAATAAGATTACAGAACTATCAGAGCATTGCTACCAATGTATTACTACAAATCAAAACCACATTTTTTATACCTTAGAGACATCTGAGAACATGAATTCATCTCTGCCATGAGGGCAACATCTCCCTAGAAACACTTAGATAGACCTATAGGGAAAATGCGAATTATGATGCTGGAGCTCCTATCATGGGGCTTAGAAATGAGAACTCCCAATAAGCGCTTCATCACTTCAGAAACCCTTTATACTCAGAGTACTACAAGTCCTAGAAATCCTAATACAGAAAAGAATTATAATAAAGTTGGGAGTTCTTAAAATGATAAAAATCTATGTATTTTTCTGCAACAGACTACCAAATAAATAAAGTCAAAATTAACTTACATATAACTTTTAGCTGGAGAAGTAGGAGGGACTGTTCCAAAATCCTTTCCTCCATAAAGATGCCAAACAAGAGAGACTTCCTTAACAACATACCGAATTACAGGAATTGGAAAATGTAATGGGGCTTTGCTTGTATCTGTCTTTTTAATGGGCAGACTGAAATAATTCTCTCTTATCACAATTGCATCATCAACCATTATTTTTACAACTGGTTCTTCTTCCTTCTCCTAAAATGAAAAAAACAGGCATCACAGACTTTATCCCTAAAGAAACCTCTGATTACAGCTTTTATATCAAAGGGATTTCTTGATTCTCTATCACTTTTAATAATTTCATTATATAAAAAGGTATAATTGCTGACATTAATCCTAACACAAGATATTCTGCTTTATTAGTGATAAAATAAACTTTCTGTTCTATGTATACCATTTCATAAGAATTTTTTATAGTCTACAAATTAGCTTTTTTTTTTTTAAAGATTTATTTTTTATTTGTACCCACTTCTCTGGGGTACAGGCCAGAGAAGTGGGGGGGTGAGAGGATTCCCCAGAGACAGAGTGGGGAGCAGAACAGGCAGATGAACCGAAGACACTGCTGAGGGTAGCAGCGGGAGAGGCAGGAGAGGTCTGCTGCACCATGTGGGCATCTCCCTGGCCTGCCGGGAATCGAACCTACACTGCAGAGGCCGTGGACAGCTCCACAGCACTGCGCTCAACCCGCTGCACCACCGGGGAGGCCCTACAAATTAGCTTTTAAGACTCGTTTAACAATAAAAAAGGCATAGATTTAGTATGTGGGGGTTTGTGTATACAACTGTGTGGGGTGTGTGTGCGCTTTTAATTCAAAATCAATACTGCATTCCAAAGTTGACATATTGCAACATACTGACCAAAAATACCATGTTCCTGAAAATAGGCTTATCCTGATTTTGATTGCTTTGATTCTTTTTTATTTCCCAGAACTGGATAAAACACACACACTCACTAAGTTACCACAGGTAGTTTAATACATATGTATTTTAAGCGGTGATTCACGGGCCCAGTTCCAGTAACTAACCATTTAGATTAGGGAACTATGAACTCATCATGAACTATGAAATCATATTTTTAAAATATAAGCATGATTCTAAAATGGAAATTAAATATATCACCACCCACCAACCTTCACACAAACCACATCTTTCTTTCCTGCTATTTGGACCACCACCTCTAAATCAGCATCCTTTCTGCCATTTAATTTCACTGCCCTGAAGAGTTAACTTACTACAAAAAACATCTGTAGTACAATAACCTCTTAGGAAATTTTGCAAATATAGAGCATTATTCCAAGTCTCTAAGAGATGTGACATAGACATAGTAAAGTATAACAAACATTTTAGTCTTAACTGTACTGCTGAACTGCAAAAAGTCATCAAAATCTAAAGAATATTTTTCAAATACCTTTTGGCTAATTCAATTTGAAACATTATTTTAAGGCTTTGATAATGTTATCAATTTTTATTACCTGAATGGTTGCTTTTGGTGCAAAAAGAATACAGAAGTCATCATTTTCAGTGGGCACACCTCTCACCGTGTCGCTGATCAAGTGGGGGGTGAAAGGCGTGTAAGTGGGGTCGGGCTCCTGGGACACATGCCCGCTTTCGTCTGGAAACAAGAAGAGGTCTGAACAGCATGGCTCCTGAATTTGTGATTTTTCATCCAAAATACCTAGGTAACAAGATGACAACATTCAGTCTCGGCGCATTTCCAAACGTCAATGACAACTTACCAGGCATCTGACCAGATACACAGCATGCTGAGCACATTCAACAAGGACATTACATTCATTCTCATAATGATTCTGTACTAGTGGTTGACTGCTAGTAAAAACACTAAAAAGTTTAAAATTCCTAAGGAAACAGTAAATGATGGTCATATAAAGCTACAGACAGTCTCCACTCAGCCATCTGGCCTTAAAGCAGCTCAGGAAATTGGCGGAAACATTTAACCTGTGTTTCAGACTGACAAGACTGCCTGAGGGGTGAACTGTGAAGAAACGTTCTGGACAGTATTGCAAGGGGAGAGGCAACTATTTACAGTTACAACAGTGCCTCACCTAAAACCACAGGAACTCTCTGATAGTAGAGTGGGTAGTGGAAACAATTGCCGAGTGTGTCTTCAGCCTGAAAAGGCAGTGATCCCAAGCAAGGAAAAGAAGACAATTTTGGAGGCCCAAGGCAATCAAAATAGACACCTCGGGTAGCTCTCTCAATAGAAAGTTTAGCAAAGATTGCATGTGTACCAAAGGGCATGTGGACATACATTTATATTACATTAGAATCACTAATTCTCCATTCATTCATTCAAACCAAACTGAGAATGTGAAGATGAATAAAATGACATTTTGGTCTCAAGAGGCGCAGAGACTAGATTCTAAATCCTTCTATGGCAGCTCCTCAGACTTATTTACCCTTATAAATGCCTAGTACCCAGTACAGAATCTTGTATACCACAGCTGCTCAGTAAATTCTCTTTCTCACATTAGTTAGCTACAAAAATTTGTAACAAAAAATGTAGTACATAGGAAACTGAAAGTTTCCATTTGCTTCCTAAGTTCTAATTGACTCTAAGTTAGAATGAAAACATTTAATGTTATACTTTTATAACACCATTAAGTAATTTTTATTTATTTATTTATTTTCCAGGAGATTTATTTATTTATTTATACAAGCACTGGGTACAGTCAGAAGCGTGGGAGGGTGAGAGAATTCACCAGAGCCAGAGCGGGGAGCAGAGCAGGCAGACTGACAAAGTACACTGCTGAGGGGAGCAGGGGGCGGCAGGAGAGGTCTGCGTGCCATGCGGGACCCTCCTACAGTGGCTGGGGAGCAGCCGGGGATCCAACCGGCGCAGCGGAAGCTTCGGGCAGCTTCGCAACCCAGCGCTCAACTGCTGCGCCACCGGGGAGGCCCTATGAAGTAATTTTTTAAATTAAGATTTTCCAACATATAGAAATAACGACATTCATCCAACTGGAAAAAAAATGTTTTTTTAAATAAAAGCTTCAAAATATTTCTGTGTTTCCCCCATGGCTTTCTAGGTGTCTGTCTGGTGCCTCCCTACTTATCCCTACTTAACTTTATTGCCTTATCCAACTTTATGCAACTTCTGTTCTAGAACAGCTTGGGCTGCTAGTAGTCAGGGCTTATGCAACTCTTTGTGCCTCTGTTGATGTTAAAGACCTTGTCAACATTAGCTTCTCTCTCCCCTACTGCACACCTCAATCTTACCTACTTTTTAAAGCCAACTCATCTCACTTTCACTAAAGTATAATAAAACTTTTTATTCCAACCATTTTTGAACAGTAGTCAAGAGTATATATCATATTCACCGTATCCTGAGATGTTTTCTTATATCATTTCTCAACCCTCCTAAACTAATATCAATGTGGTTTAGTACCACTTTGTTTTACTTAACTATAAGATACCAGAAAACATCAGTTCTGTCTTCTACTTACTCCATTTCCTCTGTTACACACTAGCCAGCATTATTTACCTAAGAGACACTCAATCAACATAAAGTGATTGACTAGTAAATATCACCAAAACTCAGATGTGTTTCTTCTTTAATAAGGTACTTGTTGGGCCTCCCTGGTGGTACAAGGGGTTAGGCACCACACTATGAAGCAATCTGCAGCTTCTGCAGCAGGAGTTCAATCCCCGGCTGGCCAGGGAGATACCCACATGGCGCAGCAGACCTCTCCTGACACCCAATGCTCCCCTCAGCAGTGTATATCAGTCAGTCTGTCTGTTCTATTCCCCACTCTGTCTCTGGTGAATCTTCCCCCCACACCTCTGGCCTGTACCCCAGCTCTTGTATGCATAAACAAATCTTTAAAAAAAAATAAGGTATTTGTTATTTCTATGAACACAAATATTGTAAGCCTCAATACAACGGCAGTGCTCCTAGAAAAAAGTCCTGCTCCGTCTCACCATCAGACTGTGGTTTTATAGACGAAGGGACTTGTTGCAGGTCAATCTCTTCCATGGCGTCACTCATCAACTCTCGTAAAATCTGTTGGTCTGCATCAGGAAGTACTGGACCACGTGAGGATGGGTGACTACTGGAATCTACCTACAACCAAAAAGCTTAATTAGAAATGACTGAAAATGCTCTAAGAAGCAAAGTACTTAACATTTACTTTGTCCTAGAAATACATTACATTTTACGAAAACACCAGAAATAGGAACATATTCTTCTTTCTATATTCTGCCCAGCAGCTGTTACATTTTCACTGAAAGCTTTTAGTATCATCATTATCACCCTAACAACTACAACCAAACAGAAATAAATGTGTCACTGCCTCGAAGCCTACAGTGAAGTGGGATCTTAAGAAGAAATACATTAGAAGAGAGGGAAGTTGCAACTAACCACACAAAGCTGGGGGAGAGAGGATAACTGAATCTGATCTGCTTGCCTCTGAAGGTTGTAGTGCTTTACACTGCTTGGAGATGAAGTCACTATAGGTCAGAGTTCATCTCTTAGAATGAACAAATGGCTAATGGCTAAGGACAACAGGGCGTATACACAGGAGGGGAAGACTACCAAAAAAATGGCGATCCACAGGGTTCAATACCAGCACTGATGCTTAGCCATTCTGGCTCGTGAACTGTGCATTCATCAAATCCAAATCATACTTTTAAAATGTCTAAAATAGGGCCTCGCTGGTGGCGCAGGGGTGAAAGACAGTGCTATCAAGCTATCGCCAGCCACTGCAGCAAGGGTTTGATCCCTGGCCAGCCAGGGAGCTATCCATATGGCACAGTTGATCTCTCCTGTCTCACCCGCTGCTCCCCTCAGCAGTATATTTCAGTAGATCCACCTGTTCTGCTCCTCACTCTCTGGTGAGTCCTCTCACCTCCCATACCTCTGGCTTACATCTCAGTTCTTACATGCATAAATAAATCAATCTTCAAATAAAATAAAATGTCTAAAATAGAAAGATCTAATTTGAAAGGGACAATTTAAAATAACTTGTAATAAACCAGAGAATGTTTTTGAAAAGAGAATAAACATTACGGGGGAGTGTCATAAGTCACCTTATGATCGGTAAGAATAGAGCAGGAAAAAAGAATCAAAAACAGAAGTGTGGCCCAGAAGTAAGATCACCCTGAATGAAAGACAACACAGAGGCTAGTCAGACCCCTTATTAGAGATGCCTTAAACTAGAGGGTGAGAATTCTGTGCACAGAGAACATTAAAAAAAATGAAAACACTGTTCAACTTTCTGAAACTGTTCAGATTGTTCAATCTGGGTATGAGAGAGGGCAGAGAGGTGGCAGTGGAGGACATAAGAAAACACTGAACTGCAACATCCCTTATAATCAGGGAAATGCAAATTACATCCACACTGAGATACCACCTTACACCAGTAAGAATGGCACATAGCAAAAAAACTAGCAACAACAAATGTTGGCAAGAATGTGGTGAAAAAGGAACTCTCCTGCACTGCTGGTGGGAGTGCAGACTGGTCCAACCACTATGGAAAGCTGTGTGGAGGCTCCTCAGTCTACTAAAAATGGAGCTTCCATATGATCCAGCAATTCCACTCCTAGGGATCTACCCAAAGGACACAAAAACACTGATTCAAAAGAACACTTGTACCCCTGTGTTTATTGCAGCACTATTTACTATAGGTAACACCTGGAAACAACCCAAATGCCCAAAAATAGATGACTGGATCAAGAAGATGTGGCATATATACACAATGGAATATTATTCAGCAATCAAAAAAGATAAACTCATGCCATTCACAGCAACGTGGATGGAGCTAGAAGGAATTATGCTCAGTGAAATAAGCCAGAAGGAAAAAGAAAAATATCGGATGGTCTTATAGCAGGAATATAGGGGAAGCCAATAAGACAACAGAGTAAAAAAATACTAACAGTACAAAACACAACAAAGCAAAAACGGACAATTACAAATCAGAGACATAGTGCAGGGGAGGAGGCGGGAGAGGGATCAGAGGGAGGGAGGGAGGGAGGAGCGCAGGGGACTGAGGTGACAGTGCACGGGTGCACTGGGGAAGGAAACTCTATGGGGACTACACCTGAGGGGGTGGGGGGAAGCAAATATTGTTTAAAAATGAACAATGATGTAAAAAATTTTAAAAAAATGGTTAACAAAAAAAGAAAGCACTGAACTGGGCATCAAAATAGCTGGGTTTTATTGCCATATTCACTATAAATCAGGGGAAATTACCTAAATTCTCTGGGTTTTAACATCCATCTAAAAAGCAGAAATAACAATCTCTAACCTGTCTATTGCCCTGGGATAAAGGAAATCATGTGAAAACAGATACTGAAAATCAGACAGCATTAAAGACACGCGCAGAAGGTTACACACGTAAGCAAGTCACCAAGACGAGTCATCAACCTTCTCAAAGTACTTTTACATATAACTCCCAGATGACAAACTCTTACACAATAAATGGTTTTTCCAGATGACAATAATCTTAAGTCTGGAAAAAAGCATTATGTTGATTGAGAAGCTTAGTAACAAAGAAGGTAAAACAGGAAGTTGAATGATCTTTCCTAAAAGTTCAATAGGCTCACCTTTCTGCAACCAATCACTCTGAAGGTAAAGGACAGAAACATGATTTTTCAGAGTCACTTTTCTATTTAGGACTGTCATAAAAACCTTGCTGTCACAAACATGCCTTCACATGGCTGAAGGGGTGGGAGGGAGAGCTCTGTAATCAGTGGAGTTGCCAGATATACCTTCATCTTTCTCTGAGGGGCTCCAGGCTTTGCTTCTGCCTTGTTAGCTGCATGCAGGTCCCCATAGCTGGCAATGTACTGAATGAGGTTCATCAAAGCAGCACAAGAGTCTGAGCACGTTCTGATATGGACAACGTCACTTGAACAGTGTAATTCAAAGCGCGGTTCAGTCTGGACAGGACACAGGAAAAAGGGAGAAAATGTTTTCCAAACAGAAGACAAAATAATTTTTTTGGCATAGGTTTACATTCAATAAAATATAACATGATCATTTATCTTGCCATGGGAAACATTTATAACACAATTTTAAAATATTTTCATTTTAAAACTTGATAGTAACTTTTAAAATCTTTAAAATTAGGCAAACTACAATAAATTCAATTTTTTAGTCTCTCAAAAAAATAGGTCTTAAATATTTCCATTTCTTTTAATAACTTACTTGCTCTCCATCAGAATCAGACTTCACTGCAGTTATGGTTAATTCCAAAAGTCCCATATCCATCACACGAACATAGTCTAAAATTTTAAATTAATAAAATATCTGAAAGCTCTCAAAATATGTTTACCCAACCAACTCTCAATAAAACTAACACTTCATTAAAATTCATGACAGGTAGTGCTACAAATATTTATAATGTAATAAAAACAGTTTTATCCTTTTTAAAAAACTTGCAATTCACCTTATCTTAATTAGAAAAAAGTCTTCATTAAATAGAGTATATATAATTTAATGCACTTAAGTGATATTATAAGGACATTATAACTTCAAACTGATATTTAAAAAGATCTTTAGTTCCCTACTATTACCCGAGAGTTAAAATGCTTTTAAAATATACAGAAAAATAAAAGAGCATTCATCCATCCACAGTTTAACTCTTACCTCTATTCAAGTTTACAGTGACAGTATTACACTTGTCAGACAGATGTAAAGCAGCTTCATCCAAGATTATTCTGAGGGGGGAAAAAAATAAAATAAAATCAACATTTGAAAAACTAACGTCAAACACAAGCCACATGGCCACTATATACATGGGTGTATCATTCCTTCTGATACAAATATTATCAATATTATATGTAGTTTCTAACTTATGAATGCCATCTAACATTTCTTTATAACTCACTGTTTGAATGCTAGGAATATTTAAAGAAGAAGATTAAATCATCTGCTCAAATTAATTCTAAATTCCCAGCAGGTTCCTATAACAGATGCCCAAATTTAAGTCCAAGTTATGAAAATAAAGTACAACAGGTGTCATAAAAAGTGTGTGTGTGTATACACACGATATATGCACACACAGCAGCACAGTGAACTGAGAGCATGATTATGCACATACATGTGTAAATGTGCATACAAACTCCCCATATCTGATGTTCTTTGATTTCACATTATGTGTACACATGCACATAAACATTTTCATGTATGCATATAAATGTTGTAAAAAGTAAACTAGAAATCTCAAGAATTAATTTCCTTCCTAAAAATGAAATACAATAGTGAACAAAAGAGATGAACCATCTGAGAAAGAAAAACTGAGTGATTTAAATAAATGGACACAGTTATTAGTAAAAGAATGTTGATTTTAACAGCAAAGTAAACATCAATCAAATGGTTTAGATAAACATCAACTGGTATGTTTTGGATAGTTACAGCTAGTATACGATGAAGTTTGCCTGGGTACCTGAGAGTAGAAGATGATTTATCCAAGGCAACACTACTAGACACGCTGAATGTTTCAACAGTAAGAAGAGATCGTACTGGCAAATAAAGCGGCCTGATACCAAAAAGAAACAACAGAATATCAGTCCAATGCAACAAATATTTTAAAGTCATTTTGAACCTTAACTCTGTAAAAAATTACATTTTTTCCTAAAACTTAAAGAAGATGTTATTTTAAAGAAAATGTTATTTTGTTCATTTGTAAACTAACCTATAATCAAGTGCACAGCTCCAGAGATGAACATGAAAAGTTGTAAATGAAGTTGGAGGATTATATCCCAAAACAGGTTCATCAGCAATATTCAAGAAGTATAAAATCTATAATCACAAAAATATAAAATGCCCTGCTTTAGAAGAAAAAAAAAGTTTTGATATGATATTCTTAATACCAATGTAAAACACAGAATCTCACAGAAAAAGCAATGATTTATTGGAAAATCATAATGCTAAAGGGAAAAAAAATCATCATTTTGAAAGAATTCATTTTAAAAAGTATTTGCAAAACAGAATTTTTTGAAATGTACAGCCCATCCACAACGGCAATGCTACAGAAATCTCAGGAAAGTCATAGCTAATGAAACTAACAAAGTACGTACTTTCATACTAGTTTGCTTGGAACAATTCTTGAAAATAATAAATTGTGTCACAGATGACTCAAAACTATCCATCTAGCTTTCTCTATAGTCCACTGTTGGGGGAAGCTCTTTTTTCCTTATTTTATAACTAATCAATCTGGAAAGGAGTCCCCTGTTACCAACATCTATTCTCCCCCATTTCTAATGTAAGCAAATAAGGTCAGGCTAAATCTCTCCCTTGCGGCCAGATCAATGTCCACACCACACCATCCATTTCCCGGCCGTCCACACGTGACGGCTCTCACATACAGAGACACAGACACACGCACATGGGAGAGGAGGGGGCCGAGGGGGAGGAGAGAGCCAAGGGGATAAGGAGTTTGCCTCTTGATGTTTCCTACATGCCTTTGTGGGAAACGTTTTCTTTCAAGTTTTAAAATAATTATTTTCCTAACACAAAGAAAAAATTCCTCTAAGGTAGATGCCTAAGAATCATAGTGCCCTAGTTTTCATTCTCACATGAGAGTTAACTTCTTACCCAAAGTTTTCTCTGAAAATAATTGACTATGTCATTACCATATAGAATTGTCAAACTGAAAATTAACTACAGCATTCCTTTTAAGAAATGCCTCAAGTATGTTATTGGTCAAAGGGAGTCATCTGAGTTATGGCATTTAGAGACTATATGGTTAAAAGTACAAGGCTTTTACTGCTACTGGGCCAGGCAACTGAGACACAGACTTTCTTTCCTTTTAATGACATAAAGGATAAGTTGGGTTTTTTTTAAAGATTTATTTATTTATGCATACAATAGCTGGGGTACAGGCCAGAGATGAGGGGGGTACGAGGATCCACCAGAGACAGAGTAGGGAATAGAACAGGCAGACTGACTGAAATATACTGCTGAGGGGAACAGTGAGCAAGACAGGTGAGGTCTGCCTTGCCATGTGGGTTTCTCCCTGGCCGGCCGGGGATCGAACTCATGCTGCAGAGGCTGCAGATTGCTTCACAGTGCAGTGCTTAACTCTTTGCGCCACCAGGGAGGCCCATAAAGGACAAATTTTTAAAAAGTTTAAGGATCCAACTTTAAATAAAGCAGCAACTCCACCCTGGACTGGTAATAATGTCTGTTTCCTGAAGTAAGAGGTGGTTACACAGGAGCACTTAACTTCATGACGACTCCCTGAGTGAACATTTATGGTTTGTGAACTTTTCAGTATGTATATCTCAATATAAATTTAAAAACTAACTGGTACACAAATACGCAACAGTTCTCTTACCTGCTCATGCCAGCTAAGCCCAGAAGGAAGCATTCTGTGCTGGAGAGTGGCTCCTTTTAGTCCTACAGCAATGAGAAATTCCTAAACAGAGCAACACAAAGAGCTACATTTATTACCCAAACAACCCTCTCACTTAAAACTGGAGAACATTTTTCTAAGAAAATAAGTGTGTTGACTTTTATACAATCTCCTCTAGCTGGTAATCAAATCAACAGCAGGTATTTAATGGTATAAAAGCACAAAAAACAAACCTTTGTATTGGACTCCGACTTATCAGACAGTATTTTCACTGCCACAGACAGCATATTCAAGGTGTCTCCTCCAACACCATCTGAAGAAGCTCTACTCATACCATCTTCTTCTGAGGAGTAAATAGTGGGTTCCAACCAATGTGGGCGGGTTGCACTGGGCAGACGTGTTTCTGCAGGAAGAATCACTCCATCCACTATGCCTACATACACAATGAAATGAAAACAAATAAAATTATTACTTGAAATGAGCTCATGGGCTTCTATAACTGAAGACAAAAACAACAAACTTCCTTTGAATTCATCAAAATCCTAAAGACGAAAAAACAAAAACCAACTTCAAAACTGCCAATAAGCCATAATTTTCGACTAGTATTGGTATGGCTAACAGGACCCAAGAAGAAAAAAGAAATGCAAAGAAAATTAAATTTCAATGGGAAAATCTGATTAACATTAAAAATGTCCAAGTATCTCCCCTCTATACCAGTGTAACACAGGGAATGCTTTCAAAAGAACGGTCTATTCTGTGTTACATGAAAGAAATACTGCTTGAGAGAGAAGAATATAAAGTCCCATTAACTGAACAATGGCTAAGATGTGATAAAATCTATAAATCTGAGTATAAGTTGGCAATGAAAAAGGAATTAAGTACTGGTACATTTGGATGAACCTTGAAAACAGCATGGCAAATGAAAGAAGTCAGTGGGGTAAGACCAAATACTGCATGATTCCACTACATGAAGCTTCTTGAGTTCGAAAGTCCATAGATACAGAAAGTAGACGGAAGGTTGCTTAGGGCTGAGCGCTAAAGGGTACATACAGAGTTTTTTGGGGGGTGGTAAAAATGTTCTCAAGTTTTTGGGAATGACTGCAATCCCCATTATTTCACATGGCACAACATGTGAAATAATAAACACCAAGGAAACATCTATTTTAGACAAGTGATTGTATGGTATGTGAATTATATCTCAATAAGCTCATTGTGAAGAAAGAACATAAAAGTCAGTTTCTAATTTACAATAAGTATTTGGCAATGGAATCTGAACAGTCCCACAGAAAACAATTTTTAATATCAGATTCCTGTTACCAATAGGTTTTCTTTACTAAACAAAATTTGAATCTGTCTAAATAGAAGTGAACAAATCACACACATTTCACATTCGTCCTACCTTTGTGATACAGACTGAAGCTGCCAGTGTGAAGGCAGATGTAGTGCTTGTCGTCAAAACCTTCATACTTTGTCACACAAAATAATGAACCGCTATTGAACTCTAACCAGAATTCACCATGCTTGTTTTCCAACACATCTCCGTTATCTTGCTAATAGAAAGATTAGAAAAACACAGAAGTCATCAATTAAATGCAGAAAAAGTATGACCACTGGGGTGTTCCTTCTGGATTCAGCTGAGGAGAAGCTCCCCAAGTGGGAGCCAAGTGGCCTAATCCTGAATGATGTGACATGGGAGTGCGAGGGGTCTCGAGCCACACAAATCCCTGAGCTTCTCCCACCTTTAGACTACAAACAGATCACTAGTCACCCCTCAGGAAGACAGCCAGCACATGGTTTCCAAAAGGAGTTCCATGTGCCATTTGTCTTTTGATGGGAAACGAATGTGCATGTCCCAATGTTGATACCACCAAGGCCTGCCTTGGGAAAGGGACCTTTACCCCGCCCCGGAACAAGCACGAACCACCTCCATTTCTGGGTGTGTAGCATGGCAGTGAAGTTGGGTACACTTGAGTAAACACTGGGTTTGTAAACTCTTACCTTTACATCTGTAAACACTGCCATGAGGCCATGATTAATACTCAGAAGAACTGAGAGAAAACTCTGCGAGTTCTTATTCTGAGAATCTAGTTTTTTTTTCCTACGGGACCGATAGTTGGGATCGACGGTAGAAAAGTATTGCAGCGTCTCCTCCTCAGATCCACTCTCCTCATCTGTGGGAAGAAATGTCAACGGCATGGTTCTGGTTGCTTGTTAAAATAAAATAGCACCTTGAACATTACCACAAGAACATGTGGTAATATTTTTACAACCTGTTTATATTTATATTTTACAACCTGTTTACTTTATATTTACAACCTGTTTACTTTCACAAAGAATTCGGCACTATAATAAAAATGTACTTTCTCTGTTGGCCTCTTTCCCACTGAACTCATACAATTTACATGCTGTCACTACAAAGATTGGTAACTGATAGTGATAGGCTCAATATACAGATAAGTGGGGAAATACTGTAAATTACTAAGTTATAAAATATAGTTACAAATAAAAAACACACTTAAATCCATCAGTTGAAAAGGTTACTACTTTACTGACAGACCAGATACTTTAACTCAGAACAAATGTAAAATATGTTACCATAGTGAACTGTAGACTTAAATGGACTAAAGCTGTCTTTGTTGAAGGTATTAATCAGTTGACTGGCGACTGAAAGTCCAATACCATACGAAATATTTTCAAATGTCTCCACTGGTGAAGGAGCAGTTGGTTCCCACAGCAGTAAGTCATTAAAGATCCTACAAAGACAAAAGTTGAGAAGTGTGTATTGCCTAGTTTAGCTATAAGCAAACTAAAAAACAGCCCTTAAAAAAATTGAAGATAATTTTTCTAAATTGTGAAACAGAAAATAGATCCTACCAGAGATTTTTTTTCTCTTTTCATTTCTCTTTTATTGTTATAACATTGTATTACAACATTATATAAGTTTCAGGTGTGCATCACTGAAATCAACATGTATATATACCACATAAGTTCACCATTAAAAGTCCAATTCTCTCCTCACCAAACAATGGACCCCTTTTACCTAGTACACCCACCTCCTTTCCCCTTTCCTTCCAGTTACCACTAATTGGTCTTATGTCTTAGATAAGGCAGCAAAAAGAAGGAAATTTTACCAATTATGACAATGTGAATAGCTCAAGGGTATTGTGCTCAGTGAAACAGGTCATTGCAAGAAAGACACACATCAGATGACCTCAAGGGAGGTCTCACACAATAAGGAAGAGATGACTTTATGTGGCAAAATCTTGTTTGTAGTTGTCTACCAGAGAGTTTTTTAAGCTATTATGTTCTTTCATACAAAAATAACTGATAAGGCTATGATGGAAGGCAGTGAGAAGAATCTCTCCCATTAGATACTGCCTCATTTACCTGTCACGTGCATCAAATTACTAACTGCACTTCAAAGGAGGAAGTTAGTTAGATGTAAAAACCCATAAAGAACTAAAGGAAGGCTGCTCACATGTCCGAGAGCACTTTGCCAACTGTAACAGGGCAGGCACCGTCTCCCTTGATCTTCCCATCAACCCTGTGGGGTGGCCAAGGGAGGACCATTCTCACTTTACACTTGAAACCACCCCACAGGTCAAGCAGACCCTTATTAGTGGGAGAAGTGCACCCTGTGCCCAATTCATATCCAGCTGCCAACTCAGTTCTCCCCCATTACATGCTTTCTCTAGGGATATCACTTTTTTTCTCTTCAACAGAAAGCACACTTTTTTTCTCTTCATCAAGAAGCACGTATGAGATGAAGAATGTACGTGGAGTGGGGAAGAGGAGGGAAAATGCTCAGAACTAGCTAAAGCAGCCACGTCAATAATGGTGACTAATGCAGTAATACACCTCTCGGACAGCTATCATCACATCCACTTTCCCAAAGCAATATTTGTCCCTCCTCAGAGGGCTTCTGTCCCTACCCTTCCCCCATCAGCCAAGCTCCTAAGCATTCAAGAAGTATCTCCCAACTCTTTTCATGTCATTGCACACATAGAAGACAGCTACCCTGAGGTGAGGGGAATGCAGGCAAGCAGCCCATGTGAGGGCACAGGGAATAGGTCCCTCACACACTGGTGACCCGTTACCAGACATACTGCTAAGTGAACACCACACTGTAATAGCTCATCATCACAGCAAAGGCTCTATAATCAACTCCACACAAAGCACACTGGATGGCAAATGACAGTCAAACAAGGAGAAAAAAGGGGAAAAGAGGAAACAAGTGGTGTGCAAAGGCAATTAGGCAGAAATGTCCAATCCCAAAAATGCAACAAAATGTTTTCAAACTCACCTATTGTAAAGCTTCTCATAAAAGCTCTTATTAGGTAGTGTTATATGAATATTGGGTAATGTAAGCTCCAGTACGTAGTGAGAATTGCTCATTGCTTTATCCTGAAACTCTGTCATTTCCACAGGGTCTCCTGGCATCACCATCTGAAACACAACAGTGGAAGGAAAAGCATCAGATGACCCTTGCCATACAACTTAGTATGTAAATTAGTATGCATTTCATTCTTAACTTTTAAACAAGGAAAAAAACAGGTATTATTTCATCTGGGAGCTAAAAGTCTAGCAAAAACAGTAAACAAAGCATCTTTTCAATGATAAGCATCAAAACCATTGCTACGATTCCTTGTCACCGACTCACTTTTATTTTACCTGCTCATTTTCAAACATGACTCTACGGGAGGAGAAGGGGGAAGGGGCGGGTCTTCGCAGGTCACAGACGTCTTTCAGGGAATGCGCGCCTCCCTCCTCTTCTTCCTGATAGTGCCCATCGCTCTCTTCTGCTTCCTCAGCTGCTATTCTCTCCAGGATGGAATGCATGGCTGGTGGATTTAACTTCAGTACAATACTGAGAGCAAAGACAATCCAAAAAAAAAAAAAAAACAAGAAGTAAGGGTAAACAGCAAGACTTTAACTTTTATGCAAACTGCTACCAACACTGCTGATGAAATCACTGGTGGTGGGATTCGGCTTCTCTACAAGACTTCTTATGTCTCACATAACCCACTTCTGAGAAGTTGTAAGCTTAAAGTGTGGAACTGATGAAATGAGTAAAACTAACAGAAGGGCCTTGACATTTTTTATATTTACACTTGGCTAACTGAAATTCTGACCTTTGAAGATAACTTATTTTCATATTTTATTAGCCAGCAATTATACCTATGAATTCTATTTATTATCATTAAATCAAATCCTTCCTGTTCTTTATTATGGAATACTTGCATACCCATGAAACCTCATGTTATGTAAATTGTTCAAGCAGAAAAAAGGAGTGACTGACTGGGGGAAGATTCAGAACTGCAACAACAAAACAATCTTTCCCTTCAGGAATTTCAATAGAAGACTTGCATTGTTTTTTGTACCTTCAAACCCAAACTATCAGGAGCTAACATTAGCTTCGATGACATTAGCTCTGACTCCAAAGTAACAACCGTTCCTCCCTTAGTCCTCTGTGGCTCATGCCGGCACAGGCTTTGTTCTCCTTCCATCGCATCAGCCCACTGTGGTATGAGCCAGGGCACCCTCCAGCCAAACAGCTGTGCTGCATCTGAAACTTAGGGTTTTCCTACCTAAGGAGGTGGTCCCAGTTGGTTCTAGTTATAAAGTATCATAATTGTTCCTAATTAAAAAATATCCTAATGTAAACTGTACTTCCAAATTACCTGACTGAAGCACATCCACATCTCAGGATGCAAACACACACTCTAAACTCCCGTCACTATCAGGCATGTATGCCAATGGCTGTTCTAAGAGCCTGGTAGGTCTGACATGGCAGGAAGATGGCACAACAAAAGTGACGTTATTTCACAGAAAGGCTTCAACAAAGAAAAGTTTTCAATATAACAAATCACTACCTCCAGCAAACTAAGTTGTTTCAAATATAGTAATATAAACCCATTATCGGGCTAACTGAATTTAAGGAAGAATTCTTCTGCCTAAGAAACCCTAGCACAATGGTTCTGTAGGTTTACCTGCACACTGGAATCACCAGGTGTAATTTTAAAAATATAATGATGGACCGGCTATACCCCAGAATCAGGATGGGGCCCAAGAATAACTATTTTGTGAAAGCCTTAGACGTGAAATACATTGTCCTAGAGTGCTCACAGACTACAAAATTCATTTGACAACTAGCCAAATGGTGCCATATGTTATCTCTTCTCCTGTAACCTTGAAATATTTTTAAAATGGTTGATTCTTTGTCCCTCTAGGTAGACTGGCTAACTTGAGACCATACAGTCATAACTCCATCTCCCACAGTATCTAACAGTATCCCACAGTATCTAAAGGTTTATACCTTTCATAGCATAGTAGTCTATATATATATTTTGTTTGTTTGTTTGTTTTAATTTGTCCATCTACCTCTGGGTTCCTTCATCAAGGAAGAACATTTTTTGGCCTAGACTGAATATACAAAAGGTTGGTTAAAGGGATTACATCAATTTATTTTTGAAAAGAAACTCTCACTCAACCCACCTGTCCCATGCACTTGCTTACTCACCGTGGCCAGTCAAAGTCATCTGATGCTGCTGCATCTCCATCTACTCCACCAGACACATGGAAAAACTTAGTAGATGGTTCTCCTTTCTCTTCCTGGAATGACCCTAATAAAACAAGACTGATTAAATGAAATGCATTTCTTCTCTATTTTAAAAAAACAAACTTTCCTCCTTAGAGGAGGAAAGATTCTCTAACCCAGGGACATAATGCAATGTTCAGTTGTGCAGCAATTATTCATTTGTTCCTACTTCATGTATACATGTGGGGAGACCAGATAAGCAGCTAAGTTAAAAATGCTGTTTTCTGTTCAAACTCAAATTCCTAAGTAGCACTGTTAACATGCAAGGTGCCAGTCGTGACAGAGGAAAGCAGCAGCTATCATTTACTGAGTGCTGCTTAATGATTATTCTTCCTGAAAGTCTGTGCAGTTCACCTAGGAACACAGCAATAAGTATACTCCTTAAATATGTACTTTGTATCAAGCACCTCTTTTCACAATAACCCTATACCTGTTTGTGTATTCTATTTTACAAATAAAGAATGACCTTCTTCCAGAATAATGAGTTTCTTACCAGCGGAGAGAAGATCAATTAACCCTTCAGGGCCCTTTCATAAAGCCATCATCAGCAAGAGTCAGCTTTAAATATCTCTAAAGATGTGCGAGACTGAGAACAAGGAAGGGGAACCTCTGCAGCTTACTCCCAAAGAGGGAGATGCATGAGGAGGACTGTGGTAGCAGGGCTGTGTGGACAAGGCAGGCTGTTTAGGTCCCACAGGTTAAATGTCAGGACCCGCCAGGGCTCTGCATAGACTTAGCTCACTCTAAGTCTGCATATTCTCTTCCTTAGCTGACACAGCAAGACAAGACACAAGCATTTCAAATAAGCTTTACAAAGAAGGGTCACTAGTTGACTAGCAGTTGAATGCTGAGCTCTAGGGTCAGATTTAGGTTTGAATCTTGATTCTGGCATTTCCTGCTGCATGACCTTGGAAGGCACCTCTTCTCAAGTCTTTATAAACAATAAAGATCATTAAAAATAATAAGCCTATCATCAGTATGATAATTAAAGGAATCGAACAATGTGTGAGTGTCTAGCACAGTACCTAACACAGAATGACTCTCAAAGCCTGGCTACTGTGAGCCCTGAACAAGCATGTGGTCAGTGGTCATTAAAATGTAGGTTAAAGAACTATCTTCCCCGCAGAAATGAAGTATTTTAATAAAGTGAATAAATCACCATGCTTAGTAATTTCTCTTTAAAACTGGTTTACATCACATTTTTGTACACAATATTGAAAAAAATTGTTGCTCTTGTATTTCAACATAATATTCTTATATTTTGTTATATCGGGGGCTGTCGTGAACTTTTTTGGGTTGCATGTTTCAGTAGCAGTTGTGTTTTTAATCTGGCTCTTTTACAGGCATGTTCAATCTTACCAACTAGTTCTCTAAAGGTAAGTTCCAATTTAATTTGTTCTGGGGTTGATCCTCCTATAAATTCAGTCTTAAATTCTAGATCTGTGAATGCTAAATGAAGGATCTCCTTCTGAAGCGACTTCTTAAACCATGGTCCTCTTTCTTGATCTGATCGAAGATCAGGTATTGGGAAGCGTACAGAAAGGTTTAATGCTGGTGTGGCAACTTGTACTGATATCCGACAATTTGCAGGATTATGTGAATCATCTAGAAATACTTCAGTGAAAGCCTTGTGCTAAAACACAAAACATCAAAAATACACTAAAATGTTATATTAAGTAAATAAACATAAATGACATTAGTATTCAACATTCCAATAGGTATAATCACTATTTCCTCACTCAGTATATAAAGCATTCAAACCCAATTCCATTATTCATTTATTACCATGTTAATAAACCATCACGAAATTTTATACTGGAACAGTTATTGACAAAAGTCAAAACTACTGGCAAACTTAAGCTCTAACATAAAAACACAAATTAAAATAGAAAGTGAACCAAAGTAAAGACACCAGCACCACAGAAGGCATATACATCTTACTATACACTAAAAAGAATAATGTGTTAAGTTATGTACCAACTATTCAATATGGTTAAAGATAACCATAGCAACCAATTTCAACCAATTGAAGGATTTATCCACCAATATTCCACTTTACAGACTGAATGTGAAATTGGATAAACTGTGCCAAATGCAAAAAGGTTCATTCCTGAGTCATTTTTGTATCTCCAGGACTAAGTCCAATGCCTGATACGTCATCAGTTCTAAATAAGTAATTACTAAACGATTCACCGTGAACTCCCCACCTAACCTAAGGGTATGATCCTATCAAATGATTCTCAGAAACCAAAACACGTATGCACCATTTACTCAAAGTCATGTTATAATAAAAGGATCAAAGAACTTGCTCTTCAGGTAAAAGTCTGTTGTATTTTTTTTTTTCTCTACAATGTATTGAAGCTTAAGCTTTAGCCTACGGTTGGTATTAACACTCCTCAATTTCACAAATCAGTCTCTAATCTCACAGATTAGAAAGTTCCCATCTTGTGTCAGAAGAAACTTGGATTTTTAACAAGACTTTGCTCTTTCTCCCCTTCTTGGCTCTCTAGTACTGAACCCCTCTCAGAAAAAATAACCCAATATATTAAATCATTATCCCAACACATCCATGGCTAATAGCAAATACAGACACTAGCCCCACAGAACTGGAAATAACTAGCAACTGTGACAACATAAGATAAAGAATGCTGATTTAACATGAGTACAGATCACTAATTAAGGAAGAAGCAAATAAGCAGAAAATTAAAATATATTTTCCCTTTTCTTTTTAACAAAAATTGCCTATTTTGTTCCCGGTCCTATAGGCTCCAAATTCCAGTCCCAAAGTCCCTAATAGACTTCTCGCAAATCTGACTCGCCTGCTTTGCTTAGAAAGGACACCAGGACCAGATCTAGGGAAAAGTGATAGAGTGACTTGCTCAATAACAACAGTATTATAAATATTATAAATGATGTTTCCATTTTCAAAACTGTATCTTATATTGCATAGGCTACATTTTATAGGTGGTTTAACAGTTTATTGAATAAGTGACTAGATGAAATTTTGTGAGGATCATAATTTATAAAATTCCAAAAACACATAAAGGAAAGAAAACCTATTTCTATTACTCTAACATAATCAGTACTATCAACTGGTATATTTCTACCTATTCTTTTCTATGCCTCCCATTTTATTTATACAGTTATAATAAAAGTTCATGTGGAAAATATATTCTACTTTTTCACATACTTCTTCATGAGCACTCTTTGTGCTGTTGCATCATCTTTATAGCAATCACTTAAAATAGCCACATAAAATTCCTCTCAGTATATTAGCAAAACTTATTTAACTACTATCTATAGATAAAAGGTCTCCAATATTTCATTAGTACAAATAATGCTCTTTTAATAAAACATGCCATTTAATCTATTAAGAATACTTGAACTTAGAAATGATCTTCAATTAGCCTATTAATTAGCTATAATTATGATTAGCACTTGCAATTTTTAGGACACTTACCAGACTAATATGCTTATTATATGAAGTATACATGTGAGATGCCATCATCTCCACTGTAGTGAGTTTCTGTGGTTGAAGCAAGGAATTCAACCTGTCCACAATACTGATATCCAGCTCACAAAATACTGGATTTAATTTAATTTGTAATTCTGCCTTCTGAGGAACAGAACTAAGTCTTGCTTGGTTACCCTTTAAAAAAAAAGAAAGTAGGAATATGATCACTAAAAATAACACAAAATGAAGTGAAAAATCTGACAGTTATAACAAACTACCTATCAAATCAAAATTTAAAGATCTCTTACCTGGGGTCCTTTATTCTCAGAATGCTTATAATGAAGCTGAAGACACACAGGGGGATGGGAATCAGTTCGTTCTTTGGAATGGAACATTAAAAGCTTAAAAATGAAGACAAATGTAAGATATTAACCTGTAATTAATACATGAATTAACAGACATGCTAATATAGTAGGAGAAAGAACTTTTTGAAGTCAGAAAAGCTGATTTTAAATTTCATTTTTTGTCATTAACAAAGTGACTCTTAGACAAATTAACTTCTTAGTACCTCATCTGCAAAAGGTAGATGAGAATTCAAGTAAATTAATGCCTAAAGAAGTGCTTGAAAATAAAAATAGTATACAAGGATGAAGTAACAGTAATAAATGCTATTTTAATAGCTTTAAAAAAGTTTCTCTAGGACACATTTATAGGCTAGGGAAAAAATCATATTAATAATACATGAACACAAGACATTTCATTTGTCTTAACAGCACTAAGCACATAGCAGGCATCCAGTAAGTATATGCTGAATAACTGAATTCTTCCAAAATTAAGAGTGATTGGAAAAATGAATGAACTAAAGTCATTTGGTCCTGTCATTTGCCTGTCACTCAAAAACAAGTCAACTCTAAAGCGTAAGTTCTAACAGACTCTACTAATAGTCTTCAATGCCATACTCAGAATCTAATTAAACAAAACTCAAATGTATACGACTTCTTTACCTGTTTTTTACAGAAAATCATTGCTACTCATACAATTCTTAAAAAGCAAGATAAGTTTAAAAAATAATACTAAAGGAAGAAGCATATACCTCTGTGTAGTGAGGAGGAACAGAATGAAAATCAGTAGGAAACAGGCATTCCAAAAGTTCCATTTGCCCAATGGACATGTCAGTATTAAAACACCGGGAAGCTGATCTCCGTCTTTGTTCATAGGATACTTTGATGCCAGTACCTATAAATCTATTATTAAAAATGCAGCATTTAAGAATATTCATATACTTGAGTATAAAAAACATATCAAAGAATAGTACACAATATTAATAAAGTATAACAATTACCTATTTATTCTGACAAGTTCAAGTTGTTACTAAAAACTATTTTTTTTAATTTATTTATATAATTTTACATTATCATTCATTTTGTACAAGTTTGATTTCCCCTCTCAGGTGTAATCCCTGTAAGATTCCCACCACTAAGACACCCGTGTACCGTCACCAGTCTCTTGTGCGCTTCCCTCCTCTGTTAAACCTAATATTCCCCAGCAGAGAATTTAACTAGGAAGACTGCTTTAAATTTCCCATTCCCTTACAAAAGCTAAAGAAATCAGTTCTGCAGACAAGAAATTACCCAGAATCAATTTATTTCCCAACAGTTCCCTTCTTTCTTTCACATTTTAAAATCTTCACTGCAGTGAGTAAAGTTTTTCAAATCTATAAAACATATGTAATCATTTCTAAAATTATCTAAAAGCATCTCACAATATTTTAAAAATTTCAATCAATGAAGCTCAAATGAGGGTCTACCTCTAGTTTTTGTTGCTTGTTGTATTTCCTACTGGCAGATATTTGAAAACTTGTCAAAACTGGTAAGAATGACTATGAAGTATGACTATAAATACTGTTACGAACCTGTAGGGATTTTTTGCTAGGTATGAAAACTACTTTGCATATTAATTTTAATATTTAAAAAAAAGATAAAGGTTAAAAAAAGCCCAAATGGTTTCTAAAAATATTAATATGTGTGTGTCTAAACCAATGTATTAAATAACTATGGCTCAACATTTCATGGGTCACTTTCATGTTAAAATATCAGTATTCTCACATTAATAATCTTATACTTACAAATATCATTATCTCCTCATCTATTAGGACTCAATCCATGAAAAAAATCACAGCTATTTGGATAGTTATTTTATTATTTTTTTTTTTAATAGAGGCATTTTTATTTATTTATTTGTTTGTTTGTTTGTTTTTTGTTTATACATGCACTGGGTACAGTCAGAAGCGCGGGAGGGTGAGAGAATTCACCAGAGCCAGAGCGGGGAGCAGAGCAGGCGGAAGGACCGAAGTACACTGCTGAGGGGAGCAGCGGGCGGCAGGAGAGGTCTACGCGCCATGTGGGACCCTCCTCCAGTGGCCGGGGAGCAGCCAGGGATTGAACCGGTGTCGCAGAGGCTGCGGGCAGCTTCGCAACCCAGCGCTCTACCGCTGCGCCACCGGGGAGGCCCTGGATAGTTATTTTAAATGAAAATCTGCGATGTAATGATGTGAAAATTTAAGATGTATGTAGCCTGCTACTTTGATACACCCATACACTGTAATATGATCAGCATTGTGCAATAGTTTTGCTATCTTTTTAAAGCAAAAATTTTAAATGTAGCATCCAAGCTCAGGACTAGCCTTGGTATCATTTCCCACCCCATGGCCAGTGGCATGTGGATTACTTCCATGTCCACTCTCATTAGTTCATTCTACCTTTATCCTCACTGCCTTCTCTGCTAATCCAAAAACACTAAAAACTGTTTTTATGATTGTAATGTCAGTGGGGATGATGGCAAAATGTAGTCAAAGAAATTTGACAAGAGCAGGGCAGGGGCCTAAAGAAAAGTCAGAAAGCTCCAGATCTTCTTGATCTCATATTTAAATTGTTCTGCATGCCAAATAGCTTGAATGAGTGAGTCTATGGTGAGTGTCTCTGAGCAGTGCAAGAAAGCCTTACTCATAACATTCACTTACAAATAAACTGTGAATTAGAAAAACAAATGGAAATGAGCGGGTGGGTATGTAAAGAGGTCCACATTTGGTTCTTTTGCAAAGACTGTTAATAAGTGTTTACCTAAGGGGCTCCCCTGGTGGCGCAGCGGTTGAGTGCTGGGCTGCAAAGCAGCCCGCAGCCTCTACAGCACGGGTTCAATCCCCGGCCACCAGCGAGGGTCCCATATGGCACGCAGACCTCTCCTGCTGCCCGCTGCTCCCCTCAGTAGTGTATTTTGTCAGTCTGCCTGTTCTGTTCCCTGCTCTGGCTCTGGTAAATTCTCTCACCCTCCCGCGGTTCTGACTGTACCTAGTGCTTGTATAAATAAATAAATAAATCTTAAAAAAATAAATAAATAAATAAGTGTTTACCTAAGATGATCATGAGAGCAAGCTTCTGCAAATACTGCTCGGAAAGACTTGAAATCTTCAGTTGAAAATCTTGCTGGATCAATCTTTTCTATACAAGTGAAGAAAGCTATCGCCATAGATGTCAATGGATTAAGATTCAATGATGTTTCGGGTGGGGATAAAGGATCAATGTGAAGCACAGAGACTGAGAAAGTTCCCACAGCCAGTCTGAAAATAAGTTCAGGCCTGGATTCATCCACTGAAACAGACCTAGAAGGGAGAGCTGAAATACATGTATTAAAATTATATAAAGTATAAAAACAATCCATTATAACAAAATTCTAAAACATTTATCCATATATCAGTTCTAAAAATCAGGTGAAAACACAACAGTTTGAGAGGTATAAAACAAGTAAGATAAAATAAAATGTTACCTCTCTACATTTTATATCCAGGACCCTCCCCTGATACTTGAAGTATGAAAGAGATGTATAATAGGGGAATGTACAAACAAAGCTTTTGCATTAATAAAAGCATATTGAAAGAGTCAGAGATTAACCAAAAACTGCTCACCAATTTTTCCTTTAAGCCTCAATTAAATTTTTCAGAGAAGAAAACTAAGGTACTCTTTTAAAGGAAAGTATAAAGAAGTGAATCAAAAATCAGGTGGTTGACTGAGACTCTTAAATTGCAATAATCATATGAAATGTATGGTGAACTTTTCACTAAAAATATTTCAATATTTACACAAATGAATGGTTATTTTAAAACACCTGACAGCAAGGTGCTCAACAATGCTTCATTTTCTTTCTACACTTTGTTAAATGGAATAGATGGTAAAAAATTATGGAAAAAAAAAAAAAGCACCTGAATGGTGACTTTTAAAGAGATAATTTTTAAAATTATTACATTCCAGTGGAAACTACCAACAAATGTCATTTACACTTACAAGTCTTCTGCAAAGATGCTGGGTGAGCTAGGTTAGATGGTAATGTGGACCCTCTTCCTGGCTGTTCTTTATGATGATCAAGGAAATCTCCCCATGTTGGCTGAAGCTATAAAAGAATCTTTTTTAAGCTCATGAATAAAATGCATAAATTTAGAAATAACTTTTTAAAGAAAGAACAAAAATTAAGTAATACTTTACCACAGTAGTACTTAAAGGAGACCCTGCTGGAGTATTTGTATAGGTACTGGTTAATGATAACTCAAGGTCCATATTTGGTGGGTCCCCAAGAGGTGGAAGAGAAGAGAGACTGTGGGACATGTCCATATCAGCCATGGAGAAGAACACTTCTTCTTCTAGAGAGAGTGAAACCTTGTCAGTTGTACTCATAATCCCGTGATTCATATCTTTAGAGTAAATTAATATACATTAACATAATATTTTTCTTTTAGATCATCTGGAATACAGCAATGCCTTCAACGTTATGTTAACTTTCAACACAGTCATTTCTTTAGAGCCATGTTATTAATGACATAGTAAAAACTCAACTGAAGATGGGTTAACAAAAGGTCAAGTTACCCCAATGATGTTTTTTATTTAATATATATATGATATGTAGTATTACATGCAATGTTTTTCAGTGTCACATGACAATTGAGGAATTAAAGTCCAGATTAAAATATTATAAAGATCTTGCAAACTCCTTTCACATGCATCTACCCATTTATTTTTTTAAAAAAGCTGAAAACAGGGCCTCCCCGGTGGCGCAGCGGTTGAGCGCTGGGTTGCGAAGCTGTCCGCGGCCTCTGCGGCGCCGGTTCGATCCCCGGCTGCTCCCCGGCCACCAGAGGAGGGTCCCACATGGCGCGCAAACCTCTCCTGCCGCCCGCTGCTCCCCTCAGCAGTGTCCTTCAGTCCTTCTGCCTGCTCTGCTCCCCACTCTGGCTCTGGTGAATTCTCTCACCCTCCCGCGCTTCTGACTGTACCCAGTGCTTGTATAAACAAAAACAAACAAAGAAAGAAAGAAAGAAAGAAAACATGCCTCTATATTTTAAAAAAAAAAAAAAAAAAAAAAAGCTGAAAACATTATTAGATTCTATTTATATTTTACTTCCTTTTTTTTGAAGGTTGTTTACCCTGATGCACATGAAGTATATAATACCCGAATTTCTTGAGTAAACCTAAAATTTTTAGTTTGGTTCAATATTCTCTACTTAAATTGATTATTATTTATGGTATTAGTGCTCATATGCTCATATACATTCTGAAACAACTGCAAATATAAGGTAAACTAGATAAAGATTACATTTTCATATAATTGATAAATTCATAAGGGCTACTATTTAAAGGAATCCACTGTAAATTATGTGAATCTGACAAAATGAATAATTACCTCCAATATTTTCCATATAAAGCTACACTTTTGTAAATTGACTTTCTACAGAAAAAAAAAGCCCTGATTTACAAAATAAAAGTACACAATCAAAAAAGGACACCAGCACAAGTGCCAGTACATCACTGGAATTTGGGGGTTAGGTCAACTTACCAGCTCAAACCTCCTCACAGTGTGAATCTTTGTTCTCTCATTACTAAACTCCACTTAACAGTGGCCAAGAGTAAATTTACTTTGCTCTACTATGATACTGAATGATTCTGATGTCAACTTTATGAGGTGCTTACCACGGCTAGAAGGTGTACGAGCCGTTTCTGTCTCATAAAAGCTTTGCTCTGAAGATACACCCACTGGGAGAGAATCTTTTCTCAAATAATACCGGTTTAATTCCATCTGAATTCGATATTCATCTTCCTGCTGCATGGGTCGATTTTTTCTCTCTTTATTAGCTAACCCCATTTTGCTAGAATTTTCTAAAAAGAAAGCAAAACAGTAATTAAATGTGGAGTCAGTTAATTATTTCTTTTCCCAAACCCACCATCCAACTGCCATTAAGTTGACCCAATGACAACTTAACAGCACAGTCAATACAAAGCCCTCACTATTTGACATCAACCAGAGATCTAAGCAATAGCTTTAAGCAGCTAGGTAGGAATCACAAAGTGTTGTCTTTGAGAGATGAGGCACTGAAAATATTTTTTAAATGTATGCTACATACTGTGTTCAAGAATTGTGTTACTCAGTTGTATGAGGCACTATCCCCAACCCAGGAAATAAAAGTCAGATCTTTTTTTTTAAATTAAGAATATGATATAAATAACCTGAGTTCCAATTTATGCCATGGTAGCACTATTTGAAAGAGCTAATCAAATTTAAGTATTTAGGATTGCTATTTACAATAAATCTTTAACTTCTCGCATTCCAATATAATAGAATTTTCTATATACAGAATTTCTGTATTTCAACTAAAAAATTTTAAAGAATGAAAAGCAATAACAGTTTACTTGCCTGGTCCGGCAACAGCTGCTAACAGATCCAGTAGCAAGTGCACCTGGCGTGGCGACAGGAACAGGTGAACAGAGTCTATCTGCCCGTCAACATCCAACTTCCAAAAGAAAAAACAAAATAAAAACTATTCAGGATAAACATCCACAAATTCCAGTTTATTTTAAAGTACTGATGAATAATGATTATTTAATCTTAGATTTCATTTACTTAAGATTCCCTCTACTAATTCACACAATCTCAATGAAAAGACTGAAAGGTCACTAGACTGTTGTTCTAAGAGCAAAAATCTCCCTGAGAAAGTCCATGTTGGCAAGTCCAATGTCACACTTTGTGCCACTTAAGCTTCCCGAGAATTTAAGGAACTGAGGAGGCCTTAAGAGAGTCTCCAAGAAAGAATGTCAAGGAAGCAGTAGAAGAGGATTCATTCCCACCATTATTTCAAAAGACTTAATCTTTAAAGCTTGATTCAAACCAAGAGCAAATACAATCGACTTTCATAAGTTTGCCTATACATCTCATTCCTTAGCAGGGCACATAAGGACCTTCTCTACCAACAGAATCTCTGAACACCTACTGAAATCCACAAAGCCCACCCTCTGGCAGGGCGCAGGGGGAAACCACAGCAGAAATACTGAAGGAAGAAGATGTTCATGTGGACTTCCTCTTCTTTTCCAACTTATTGCATATTTTTCCTTCTAGAATAAAAGCCTCATCCCACTCTCATCTCATTCCTATGGAGTATACACTGACAAAAGCAACACCTCTATTCTTTACATCACATTCTAAAGAGTTGAATACACCTGCCTAAACTTTTCCTTCACCTCTTAGTTCTGCTAATACTAACTCCTATTTATGGATTTTGTAATTTTAAAAACGCAAATTAAAATAAATAAATCAGGACCTCCCTGGTTGTGCAGGCAGTTGAGCGCAGCACTGTGAAGCTATCCGCCGCCTCTGCAGTTAAGGTTCGATCCCGGCCGGCCGAAGAGATACCCACAGGGCAAGGCAGACCTCTCCTGTCTCACCCGCTGCTCCTCTCAGCAGTATATTTCGGTCAGTCTGCCTGTTCTGCTCCCCGCCCTGTCTCTGGTGAATCCTCTCACCCTCTCACACATCTGGCCTGTACCCCGGTTCTTGTGTACATAAACAAAAAAATCTTTTAAATAAATAAATCAGGCAAAGATGAATTACATGGTGACTTTGAGAAATTTCCTTGAACTAAGAATATAATGAACTTTCCAAAAGTAATATTAATAATTACTATCACTTTTAATTTTTTGTATTGGAGCACTCTGCTAGGAGCTCTTGCTATATTTCCTCTAAGTATTGTTCCTATTTAACAGATCAGGAAACAAGTTCATAAAGTGATCTGCACAAGGACTACAGAAATACAAAAATTAAATCAGCTAAGCTAACTACAAACTCAATGTAAAATGGTAATTGAAACCCAATGTCTCTAAATTTAATATAGGCAGTTCCCTACTTTTATATATAATGCATTCCTGCAAACATAGGCTAAAATGGACTTACACACCATCGCAGGGGAAATAAGTCTTACAACCAAAAAGTATGAAAACTTCCAACATTTTGATCACCCACTTGAAAGACTTAAAGCCTAATGAACTAGTAAAGAGCTGATACTTGGAGCACACTTACGTGATGCCATCTTTTTCTACTAAGATTTGCATTGTTTCTCAATGCAAATATTCCAAAACTTCTATTATTCCATTTAGTATGAACTTTTATTAATTAAGAACACAAACACTCAAGTTGTTAGATGAAAATCACCATACAGGCAAAAACAGTAACATCTCCAAATGTTAAACACTGGCTAACAATGCAAAAGTCTAGATGTTCACTTGTCATGTTATATACAGATGTGCAAAATTAACACCTAAGAGGCATTAATGCTAATCAATACATATCAATGCATGAAATCTGGGCTTGCACACAGATCAAATATGCAAATATTGAGGGCTATAATTAATCAAAACAGAACTATGAAAGTTATTGGTATGGTTCTTCCTCATAGAGAAATACCATCCCCAAAGGCTTCGCTGTATTAGCCTCCCAAGCAGGTTACCATGGCAGAGATTTCCCCGTCATGCTATTCCTTCCCCACACCCCCATCACGCTATTTTATGAGCGGCTTAAAACCTAGTGAAGGGATTTTGTCACATACCAGGTATAACAGAGCAACAGGAAAAGGGGAGGGCCCATGACCAGTAATGAGAACGTTGCCATCCTAATCATGACTTTCTCCAATGGGAGTCAGACTTGCCCAGCCAAGGAGGATTTCTGGAGACCCGTCAAACCTCTGAAAAACTTTGTACATACATTCGCGCGTACTCAATGGTTCCCTCTGCCATGTTTCCACAACTATTTCCATTCCCCTTCTTAAAGTTCTTATTAAAGTAAAGGCCTGCATTCCACTCATCTCTGCATTTGCTCAGACTTCACAGGGTCTGGCTGTAATAGTCACCCAAACATCTAGCACTAGTTAGATCAGCAAATAAGCAAAAAAGTATAAACCTTGGTATCTTCTTAATTAAACTTCAATTTACAGAGACTATATTGAAAAGTAGTTTTAAAAGGATAAATATAGCACTTGACAAATACACTTAACTGACTGATTCTCCAACAGACTGCTTAATGTTGCTCCCTAAGAAACAGGAATAGCCATCTTTACAATGTCTTCAAAAAGCTACTATGCATCATGAGAAGAGTCAATTCCTTTTCATAAATATTACACAACTATGAAAACAAATATTCTGTTCAAAACACAGAGATGGATATTTTTATTTTTTTTATATACATATACTTAAACATCTTCTACAATTTCTTGCTTTGCAAATCTCTTTTTTAAACTTTTTAATTTTATGACAGAGGTTCTTTAATAAATTCCTAGTTAGGTGAACTAATGATTTTTGAATTGCTAGAATGAGGGAATGAGTGGAGGAAGCAGCTCTAAAACCTGAGTTAGGGCAGAGGGTAAAGGCAGTTCTCATGTGAATTCTGCAACCTAGTGAGGGTAAAAATGCTGACCCAAGAATACCAGGTACCCTGGAGATAGAATAATCTACATTAGCCTATCAGTGGGTCACTGCATGTATCAAAGAATACTTATAATTTTATTTTGCTCTTTACTAATGAAAATAAAACAAATACTGACCTTAGCTCCAGGAAGTACTTCATTCTGTTTCAATGTGAGACTCAACTCCAATCTACCAATTAGCCCTCCAATCTGCACTGGGTCAGAGGGTGCTACCTCTGGTAAATTTCTAGTTAGCTGTGGGTGTGGCTCATAAACAATTTTAGGATTCCAGCTAGGTGACAACTTTGGCTCAGTTTCCTACAATAATGCAATAAGAAAAAAGTGATTCTTTAAAATACTTTAGTGTAAGTAAATTGAAATGCAAACATAAAGTCAATTTAATAAGAGCAAGATATATAACATACAAAACTCTTATTACAGTACAGTGGATAGATCAGTATCACACAGCCAGCATGAAACACAACAGTATATTAGCACAGCATCTTCATAATAAAGGCAAATCATAAAAAAGAACTTCATGGGCCTCCCTGGTGGCGTAACCAGTTAGGACGCAACCTATGAATCTGTCCTCAGCCTCTGTAGCACGAGTTCAATCCCCGGCCAGCGAGGGAACAACCCACATGGCACAGCAGACCTCTCCTGACTCGCCCGCTGCTCCCCTCAGCAGTGTCGTTTGGTCAATCTGCCTGTTCTGCTCCCCATTCTTGTCTCTGGTGAATCCTTTCACCCCCAACACCTCTGGCCTGTACCCCAGCTCTTGTATGCATAAATCTTTAATAAATAAATAAATAAATAAATAATAAAAAGGAACTTCATGAAAAAAGCACATTCTCTGTCCAGGTTATAGCAATAAAATTTAATTATCATTCTATAAGGAAATATGGCCTTCTAATAAACAGATTTGATATTTACAAAAAAGAAAATTTGATTTTAAAATAATGTAAAAGATAAATTATGGAATGACTAATTTATAAAAGGATTCTCTGTCCTTGGAAGGGACAAAGAGTTCCCGAATTGGAAGTTTTTTTCAGATATGGTTTCTAGATAAATTTTCAGAAATTCACTATGTAAGATAAGCACAAACACTGCTTATTTCCTGCCTATACCATAAAAGGGTATTAGATGCTAATATACCATTGCCCCAGGACATAGTATTCAATGTTTATGAAATTAATACACAGTAAGCTGGCAGGCAGAAAGTACATCTGCCAGTTTTTTTAATCTCTGAAACATAAGTCCCAATACTTAATATTTGTATTAACTCCCAGATCAGATGGGAATTCATTAAAACATTATACCCTAGCAAAGTTATTTAACAGTCCTCATTTAAACTTATAAAAAATCTATGATTTCACTTTTATGTTTTTGTTTTGTTTTGTTTTGCTTACCACTGGTGCAGTTGAACACACTGGGGAAGATTTTGCTGATGCAGAAAACTCATCCCAGAAGAGAGACACTCCAGAGAGCTGAAGTAACTTGTGAGCAAAAGCTGTGGGCTGATGTACATTAATTCCTAAGGACTCGTCAGCAGCTTCATCACAGTATACAGTTCTGGAAGTCAAAAACAAAAGCGCATTTGTACAAGACCCCTAGAGAAACCCATGTGCAATTAGAGAAATGCATAGTTTTTTAAGCTAAAGGGATTTTTCAAGTGTTAGCAGTCCATAGAAAATATAGTGTGTCAGCACTACCCACAGAGTTAACGATAGTAATTATTTTCATGAAGAAACTTAATCCCAAGAAGGATAATTTTATGAGGCTTCAAAATGTGGGGGGAAATTAACAACTTCCTGGAGTCAGCTCCAAGAAAATAATTCCTGCACTCCCTCACAGACATCTCTGGGTAAAAGTAAGACAGCATTTGGCTTCCGGTCACAAGTCTGACACTTCCTGAGTTCTTATGACTACTACATGAATTTATGAGACTAATCTTCACTTCAAATAAATCCAGAACATAATTCCAAATGCATGAGGTTTTAGATATTTTTAAATATACCATTTAAGGGAATGTAACCTAATTTCAGAGATTCATCAAGAAAACTGTTTTGCCCATAGGCATGTTTGGTGAAAGACAGAAGCCACAAAACATAAGCTTCAAATCTGGTAAAGGCCACTAGTAGATATGGGCCACAGACGCGACAGAGTATGTATCCATCTCCTCCAGCAGGTACAAAGCGCCTTTCTACTTATTCTGTTGAACCTTCACCTGGCATGAACAATTACCACAGCAAATCAACATTCAGGTGTGACTGTTTAGATCAATTCCTGCTTTCAACTTATTTATAGGGGCTCCAAGTGGGCATACACAGAAAAATGAAAGTGAAGTGTTTATCTTTTAAGGATACTAGAGGTAGCCCTTACATCAAGCACAGCAAAGAAAAAAGTCTTTCGCCTTAAGTAAACTGCCTAAACAGTGCATTGTTTACATGACAAAACTGAAAAACTCCAAGAGGTGCCTTAAATTTAGTAGCACTAAATATTCATTATTTCAATTTCATATTAATAGAGAATTACTTGCTTTGAATTCAACAAAGTATTATATACAAATATATCCCAGCTGACAGTTTATGTTTTCATTAATAGGATTAAAATATGCCTTGTAGAGTAGCCCCCTCCTCTAAAATTATGCAACATATTAATTTAGTATCATCACCTCCAATCTCCAAAATTATCATGAAATCTAATTTGAAAGTCATATTAGATTTGTTTATAAAAGAAAAGAATAAGGTCACTTGTTTTCCAATAGACGCAGTCTTACCTTTCTATTCGAATTTCAAGTGCAGTTCCAGTTTTGGAATTTTCTGGCACATGCTCAATTCTCAAGACAGTGTCTATAAAAGTGACTTTCACTCTTCTCAGTACTAGCGTAAACAAACAGGTAACCATCAGCATAAGAGATAACTGTATATTAAATAAAATCTTCTAATGAAAGGAACAAACAATATATTAATCCAATAAGAAATAAAACAAATTAAAAAGATGAATTTCTTTGCCTTAAAAATCCCAAAATCTTTAGTTTTATAATAAATATTTTGCTTTATTGAGCGCTTACCCCACCCCATGTCTATTTCAACAGAGACTTGGGGCAACGACTAACACTATCGGTGATTTTAATCCCTCCATTATGCAAGATGCAAGTATAATAAAATAAATGAAGGCAGAACCATGGTATAAACACATATGAATTAAACTGAATATAATATTTAAATAACCTCTATTCTAAACTTCTGAAGTGAGGACAGTAATTCTTTTAAAAATCACTCCAGTGGATTTCTTTACACAAGATTAGTAAATAATGGTACAGAATTACTAAATAAAATCTAAAATTTTGGAAAATATTCAAGAATGCCAAACCTGTTTCAATGGTTTCCGCAAACTTTTCAAGTCCTTCAAAAGGCTGGGATCCTTCTCCTTGCTCATCTGTTAGTTTCTGGCTGAGACATTCTTTTGCCAGTTGCATACTGCTAGTCATGAAACTTGACCAATACATAGGCTCAGAACCAGTTGCTGCAGAAAACAAATTAATCCTAAGTAATTTCTCAGTTACAATATAGTCACTTCTTAAAATAACATGTTTTAAAAGGATATTTAATTTTCCATGAAATATGTAAAACCATGGTATTACCCAGAGATACAATATTTTAAAAATTACTCTTGAGATTTAAACATCACCTTATAATAACTGAGGGGGGTAAAACCCAGATCACTGAAAAAAGTCTAGAGACATGTGCTCTCATGATCTATTTTTGCCAAGTGTTAATTCATATAGTCATTCCACAAGGAACTAACAAGCAATTTTACACACATGTGGTACTGTCCTAAATCTGCAGAGCAGGGGTTGATAAACTATTTCTGTAAAGCATCAGGGGGTATATATATTTTAGGCGCTATGGGCCATTGGTGTCTCTCGCATTTTTCCTTAACTCTTTCAGCTTAATACAAAAGCAGCCATAGAGAAAAAATACACGAATAAGTATGGCAGTGTCCCAATAAAACTGTATTTACAAAAACATGTGTCAGACCGGATTTGGATGGCAGGCCATAAGTTAGCTATAGGGTACCAAAAAAATAAAATAATTACGAATTCTGCTCTCAGAGAGCCTGCAATATATAGTAGATATGACTAAAAAGAAAAATTAGTAGGCAACAAATGAATGCCATTAGAACACACTATAATAACTAGAAGAGGTTAATTCTTCTAGCTCTGGGAATTGATCAGAAATCTGACAGAGACAGCAGCAGCTGACCTGGGTTGTGACAGGTTAGTATACCCATAAAATAGAAAAGCATCCTTGGAGGAAGAAGCCCATGAACTGTGAAAAATCCTTTCCAGATCTCCCCTTCTGAGAGAATTCCACCACACTTCCTTACATTATTCCAAACAAACTGACAGAAATCCACCATTATTATCTTCCAGTGGAATATTTTTAAAGGGGAAACTATTTTCCATAGGTAAGTATTGTATCTACTCATGAGAGTTAAAAGATAAGATATTCTTATTAATCAAATACCAAAATATGAGTAAGATTTCCATGCAGATAACCAATTTTCAAAATAAAGGTACAAAATCCTACTATGTATGATTTAAACTTTGGTGTTTTGGACAGCACATGGGGTTATAATTCTTCAAGTGTATCTTTATAAGTACCATTTGTCACTAAAAGAAGAAACTTAAGTTACTACTTTACTAGCTTGTAAAATACATACACACATACCTTGCAGTAGAGAAAAATAAGATCCAAGATAGAACAGTGGTTAAAAACAGAGACCCCAAAACTAGACTGCCTGGGTTCAGCTCCCTCTATCCACTTAACAAGCTAGGACCCTGCACGAGTTATTAACCTATGTGTGCTTTAATTTCCTGTTGTGTAAAATGGAGATATTAGAATAATATCTGGTTAAGTTCAATCACCCGTGATGGTGGTGACTTTCAATTTTCTCCACTATAAAGCAAACTTTTATTTATTTGTAAGAAGTCACTGGAGATAGTCTGATACTGTCAAATATCTAGTTCCTTTTACCAAATGATATTAGCATTCATTGATAATTCCTGCCTAAATCAGTTTTACTCTCATTTCTTTCTATGTTTACAAGTAGGTATTTTACTGCAATGAAAAGTTCTCCCTTCTCCCTGCCTCCCTTCCATATCTATTTATAGTAACGTGGACTTAGGGTTCTTTTAATTTAGTGTCATCATTGTCACTTTTCTTTTTGTTACTCATGTTTTCCCAGATTTGGCCAACAGGAGCCCCGTAAAGCCAATCCCATAACATTTCTCCATCAGTATTTGAGCATTTCCTTGTTCTCTGGTGTAATACTTCGAATTTTTAAAAGTCACTTTAGATGACTGGTAACAAATAATTAAGCAAACAAAATCACCTCTACATTCCAGTTGCTGTGAGCAAACAGAGTGAGGAATAAAGCTCACATCGCAGTACAGTCACACGTATCCTACCCTGACCCGTCTTAGTATTTTATCTACAGAAAATCTCACAAATATTCAATTTAATTGAATTTAATTAGAATACTTTCCCGATCTCTGGAGAATAAAAATAAAATAAAGCAAACATATAACACACCTACCTAGGCGGGGTCTCGGTCGAAAGACCATCTCTAACCCTCTCACTTCCAGCGCACAATTATCCTGTAGCAAGGAGCCCCAGGGAACTGACAGAGAAATTGACTGTATGAATCCTTCAGTGACTTCTAAAGGTGCATCTGCTGACTCCAGGATCTCGTTGAGACACTAAAGAGAAATACCAAGTGCATTCTAAAGTCACAAGAACTCAAAATTGTTAGCTCATTCAAAGATGCCGAATATGCTTGAACATGTTTCAGGAACCATGAATATAAAGAAAGCAGGAACAAAGATAAAAATGATTCCCCGGTCTCACTAAACTTACAAGAAATGTTACCTTGAAAGACACATGTAATCATGCTGATTACATGGCAAAGGAAATACATTTTTCAATTTGAGTATGAAATGGAACCAAACCAGGACATTCAAGGCAAGTCACCCAAGGAAGTGCTATATGCTATTACTTTAAGTGGAGGCTGGAAGGCCCGTTAGCCACATGAAGTGATCCAGCCAGAAACAACAGCATATGCAAAGAAAGCAGAGGTGAGAAAATATGCGCACATACTTGAACTCCACAGCTCCTTAAAGGAGAAAAGCTACCTTAGGCTTTGGTGCAGTGCACAGGGTGATGAGCCAGGGATAAGGCTACACAGACAAGGGTGAGTGAGGTCCAAAGAGCTTTGTACAGCTGCCCCTTGAACAACAAGGGTTTGAACAGTGTGAGTCCACTTAAAGGTAGATTTTTTTAACAAATATATTGGAAAAATTCTGGAGATTTGTGGAAAAATCAGTCAAAACTATGTTGTCTACAACTATTTAAAAAAGCGCAAAGATTTGTCATCGTTGCATAAAATATATGTAGTAGATAATGGTCCATTTTATCATTTACTACCATAAAACACACACACATTATATAGTTAAAATTTAACAAAGTTTACGCACACATTTACAGATTGCACACAGCACTGTTCGCCACAGAGATGTTAACAAACATGCAATCATAACTGCCTAAAGTTAAAGTTACTACTGGAATAATTTCGTAGCCACCTCAGGTTGCTATTGCAGTGAGCTCACGGGCTGCAAGTCTCTGTGCTGTGTGATGCTAATCATCTCCCTGCAATTCATCTCACCACTAAACAGTAAAAGCTATACATGGATTTTTCAACTAGGGAGGAGGACTGGCATCCCAAACCCCCATGTTTGTCAAGAGTCAACTATAATTCACGTTACAGAGTATAAAATCACGTTACAGAGTATAAAATTTAACTCAAGGGTAATGTGAAGCCACTGAAGGATTTTAAGCAAGGACACCATGTCAAGTTAGAATTTGTTAGTGGCAACTCCCCCTGCCAGGGAGAGCATTTATTGGAGGAAAGCAACACTCAGGCAAGAAGGTTGTTACAGGGCCTCCCTGGTGGTGCAAGGGGTAAAGATGCAACCTGTAAAGATGCAACCTGTGAAGCTGTCTGCAGCCTCTCCAACGAGAGTTCGATTCCCCGGCTGGCCAGGGAGCACTTTCCCGTTTGGTGCAGCAGACCTCTCCTGACTCACTTGCTGCTCCCCTCAGCAGTGTATTTCAGTCAGTCTGCCTGTTCTGCTCCCCACTCTGTCTCTGGTGAATCCTCTCACCCCCCACACCTCTGGACTAAACCCAGCTCTTGTATGTTACAAGTAAAAGAAGGCAGAGAAATTGGCTTGGCAAAGACAAAGACACTGAGGACAGTTAGAAGTAGATGAATCTCTGTTACATATTAGGGGGTAAAGAAAGGAAAGAATGATAGCCAGGCTGCTGGCCTGGGCAGTTGCCAGATAGCATGCCCTTTATTGAGAAAGAGAAACCTGGAGAAGCAGCAGGTTAGGGGAAGAGGAGGAATTCCATTCCCCAGAGTACAGTTAGGTAGACAGGTAGGGCACGCTGACTATTGAACAGGAAGCAGCTGGATACCCTGGTCCTGAAGGCAGAAGGCCATGTGGGTGGAGAGAGAGAGGGCACTGGTAAATGAAGCCACAGAGTGAAGCGAGAGCCACAACCAAAGGAATGGGTAGAATTATGTTAAAGAAAGGGGCTGAGAAAGAGGAACCGGCAAAGTAAAGTATAAAAAAGGGAACAGGTATAGGAGGCAAATCAAAAGAGCTACAAGTACCAGAGAGACAAGTATGTAGAAAGCCAACAGGACAGCGCAACAAAAGCAGGCAAAAACTCAAATATTTTTCAAAGTCCACAATGTATCATAATAAATAATATGGTGAACGTTAAGAAAATAGCTTTAGAGTCAACAGTTCAGGAATTTAAACTATCATGCAATATAATGTATCCCCCAGTATAAGATGTTTAAATGGGTCACACCTATATACAGTGTTATATGCAGGTGTGCAAAATCTCCTATATCCTGTATTGGAAGGTACTTAGAAATTCACTCATTCTGAAACCCCAAGATCTACTACAGTATGTATTAGCAGGACAAATTTTCAATCTACTTGGCCAAATAACTCCCCATTATCTACTCAGGCAACATTTCCTTATGACGCTACTAAGAATATCTATGTGATTCAATAATTCCAGAGCCACCTGAGCTGCTCAGCAAACCAGAGTCAATTACCTTAGAGTTTTCCTTCTGTTTAAGGACATTTTGCTTTCAATCATCATCAATGTTTCATGTATATGATAGAAAAAGAAAAGACAGCACTAATCTCTTTTACAGCATTTAGAAACTGAAGATCACTATTTATTTTTATTACATATACCAGTATAGCACTAGCAACTAGGCAATGAATATTATTAAATTGAAAATAAAAGGTTCAATATAACAAATCATTAACTAACATCTATTGTGATGGACATACTGAACTTCTATAAGAAAAGTCTTCATGTTGTCGATTTCACATTTACATGCCCCACTCCCTCATAGTGGCAAATGCTAATGGTTCAATACACATATTGAATCAATTAATGAAAAAGCTCCACTTAGAAGAAAAAAAGTAAATTTAAAAAGAAAAGAATGAGTCATCAAGTCCAACTTCCTACCAAAATAGAATTTCCTTCTTTCAACACTTTGCATTTCTGACCACTT
This sequence comes from Talpa occidentalis, assembly GCF_014898055.3. Taxonomy (NCBI): domain Eukaryota; kingdom Metazoa; phylum Chordata; class Mammalia; order Eulipotyphla; family Talpidae; genus Talpa; species Talpa occidentalis. Next base: position 97,158,928 of record NW_023601104.1, on the reverse strand, counting down.
CAAGGGTAAAAGAATTCATGAACGAGTAAGAGTCCAATCCAGTTGTGGAATGGCTCCCATTCCCTTGCTTCTACTGGCTCGCTACCTCCTCAAGCCACTTTAAGGTAGTAATCTCCAAAGTGCAGTTTATAAACATACTTCAGTGAGTATAACAGGTGGCCTCTAGGGATGTGAAAAGAAAACTAGACATTCTATGTAAACTTTCACATTGTTAGATTTAAGAATTGTACTAATATTTAATACACAAATGGGCACTGGCACTCTTAGTCTGGCCATCCCTACAGACTGGTACAAAGAAAAGATTACGTAGTCCCATAATAGGGAAGAATAAAGAGTAGTACCCTTGGCTGGATGCTCATTTAAACATGCTAACACTCGAGGACACTTTCTATGGAACAAAAACAGACCTTTAAAAAGTAGGATCTTTGTTAACAGAAAGTGAGAATAACTTTCTGATTTCCTGGATTTTCTTATGTTCAAGCATTTATGGTTTGAACTAAAAGATGACAGCAATTTCCTTCTACATAAGGAGTTTCAAATGCCAACCATTTATATGATAACAGATGGCTACCACCAGTACATGCTACCTAACAGGTATATTCCAAAAAACAAAACTATCTTTTCAAAGAAAAAGTATCACTTTAATAGTGAGTGATAGGGCATCCCCTGAGAAGGTGTACCCTGGTGGCGCAGCGGGTTGAGCACAGTGCTGTGAAGCTGTCCACACAGCCTGTGCAGTGCTGGTTCAATCCCGGCCGGCCAGGGAAATATCCACGTGGCGCAGCAGACCTCTCCTGTCTCACCCACTGCTCCCCTCAGCAGTGTATTTCAGTCAGTCTGCCTGTTCTGTTCCCCATTCTGTCTCTGGTGAATCCTCTCACCCCCTACACCTCTGGCCTGTTACCCCAGTTCTTGTATGCATAAATAAATCTTTTAAAAATAAATAAAATAAAATAAATCTGTATGTGTGTGTGTATTTATGTATATACATACACATATAGATGCAATGCCTTATAGCTAACTAGCAAGAATAACTGCTTGAGATCACAGGAGGGATGTCACAGTCAATTTCAACAGGATCTCAGCACACTTGATGGTTGAGAACTGCAACAGTAATGTTCCCAGTGATCCATGCAGTCTTCCATTTGGATCTATGAATATTTGTATCTTTTTTCAGTAGTGAAAGCTGTAAAAATCAAGGATCAAAAGAAAGTGAAATTGGAATCAGAACTTTGGATAGTTACATCTAGCTGTCATATCAAGATTTATCTTTGTCATTAACACAGCACACTTAATAATAAATAAGTAAATTAACACCAGCAAATGCTAACTGGATGTTTTATTTGACATCACGGCTTTGGTTGGGCATGCAGCTTATCTTCAAGGGGATGGAAGTCTAGCCAAATTATTCTGCCAACAATCCTGAAATCAAACTGTAAACTTCAAATATCACCCTCTGATTGCCCATGAGGAGTCAGTAAAACCACACAAATGAGAGTGCTGAGCACAGTGCCTAAAATACAGATGCTCAGTTAACATTAGCTGTCCTTTCCTTGGCGTTAAACCATGTGATTAATGAGAAAACAATGGGTTTGGAAATGAGACATGTTTTAATTCTCTCTGTACCACTTGCTGGTTGTGAGATATGGGGCAAATTTTTAACTCCATCTGAAAATGGAAAATACCTAATTTAGAGTGTTAATGTGAAGTCATCCAAAAGTAATGCATAAAGTTATTCAACCCACAAGAGACAATAATTAATGTCTAACCTGTCTCCCTCAAGATAATCTATTCATAACTGTACCAAAAGTATGGAATTATGGATCCTTGAATTCAAAACTGTCCATCAGAGGAGCCTCCCTGGTGGCCTAGGAGTTAAGTCTCAGCGATCTCACCTCTGCGTCCTGAGTTCAATCCCCAGGCAGGGGGCTAACCCACATATGGCGCAGTTGACCTCTCCTGTCTCGCTTGCTGCTCCCCTCAGCAGTTTACTTCAGTAAATCAAAAATATCCATGAGAATCCCAATCTTCTGGTAAGAATTCTACCCAGACAGTGTCTAGCACGGAGTGTATACTCCACAGATGTTTACTATGCTCAAATGAATTACTGTCCAATGTCATTTGGCTGCCTATGACAACAGGGACTACCTAAGTGTGAGAGTGGGTCTTTCTGCAACCCACTGGAGTCAAACCAGGGCTCCTTCCACTGTCTCAAGTATTCTCCCTAGTTTGTCATCTACATGCTGGTAATAATCACATTATGTGATTATTCACAGTGTTACAAATTAACATAAGGATCATAATAAGGTGGGACCATAATTCAAGCTTTTCAGGTTTCTATAGCTAAGGAAGTGAATACTCTGTTAAAATACTTTCACATAAAAGGGAAAAAAAAACACTTAAGCTTGTCACACTGCTTCATGGGGGGCTAGGAGGAAGGTTTCCTATCATTGTGTAAACTTACGTTAAGAGAGTAACCTATATTTATTATGATTTTCCTAAATGTAAACTACGGGTAGGACTGCTTTTAGAATAGTCAAACTCCAAACTGGTACAACGGATTCAAGCTGTAAGCAGCAAACTAATGAAAAAACTAAAGGGGTGCGGGAAGGTGGGAAGCCACTCCATTCTTGTTAAAATCAAGGCTGAATATGCTTTCATTAAAACGCAAAGCCTTGAAGATACAAACCCAAGTACAACGGCATGAGAGGAGCTGAAATATACATGAAGCACCTGTAAGACACACGAGTCAGCTCACGGCTTCTGGATGACAAGTAGAAAGCAGGTTTTAAAATGTCTGAAAATTGCAGCTTCAGCGCTTTTGCAACACCTGCCTTTGAGATCGGTCACGTGAATCAACAGGCACAACTCAGCAGCACGACGAGGCCACACCACCATTCACAGGCTGGCAAACACCAACTAGCCTTGTAAACACACCCCGAAGCAAGAGCGGGCAAGCCGACAGAGGCCTCCACCTGATTCTCCCCACGGCCAAAGCTGAACCTAGCAGGTGGTGGGCATGGAGCCTGCCCAAAATAAAGGCTTACCGCCTCCAAAAGCCCTTCTCGCCCTTAATTTTATCGGAGTGTCATCCCAGGAAATAGGGTTTGTTTGCCACAGAACCCCACGGCCCCTCCCACCGCCAGGGACTGCCCCGTCACCTCCTCCTTCAGACACCCCCCTGCCTCAATGGCGTCCCTCTTAAGTTTCTGGGACACGTGATTGGGGGCACAAACTCACTATCAATCGATCCTTGGGCACATTTCTCTGAGCCCTGCCCCGCTCGGACCTCAACACTTCCCAGGGAAGAGCTGAGCGCCACCCATCGGGGTGACAATCGTCCAGGTCGCGCTGGGGAGAGCGGTCCCGGCGGGCGGCGGCTCTTACCCATTTGTCCAGGGGGACCTGGGCGAGGGAGCCGGTGCCCTGGTACAGGTCCAGGCTGAGCTGCTCCAGGCTCAGCTTCTCCTGCAGAAAGTGGCCCAGGTACCGCTGCAGGAGGTACCGGCAGGCCCTCTTCTTGATGGACTCTGAGAACGGCCACGGCATGATGAGCGCGGCCGGCCGGGCCGGCTGGGGCGGCGGGCGGCGGCGGCTCCGGCCTCGGGCCCAGGCTCCCGCTGCGGCGGGCGGCGGCGGCGCCTCGGGGCGGCGGACGGCGGCGACGGGCCTAAGCCCGGGGCGGCCCCTCCACGCTCCCCCGGCGCCGGCGCCCCTCAGGGCGACCCCATCGCAGCTCGCGCTCGCCCTGCCGGGGGCCCGGCGCGAGGACCCCCGACGCCCCCGGCGCGGGGCCTTCCGGGGAGCCCGAGGGCGCTCGCGGGCGGCGCGCGGGCGAGCGCGAGGGGCGGCGGCGGGCCCCGAGGCCGGGGCTGAGTCGGGCGCTCCCACCGCCGCCGCGCGACCAATTTGTTGTCATCCGCGGGGCGCGCTCCCGCCTCGGGTACGCTCCGAGCGCGCTCGCGAGACCAGACTCCTGGCGCGCGGCCGGGCGCGGGCGGAAGTGACGCCACATTGGAGTCGACGGAGGCGGGAGCAGGACCCGGAAGGGAGCCGTTCCGGCTCCGAGGGGCGGGGCGGGCGAGGGCGGGGCGGCGCGGGGGCGGGGCCGCGGGGCGAGCCAGACGCCGCGGGCGGGAGCGCCGGGAGGACGCGGGGCGCGCGCAGGTGAGCGGACCCCGGGCGGGCGGGCGCTGGGCCGGGCCCGGGGCCGGCGAGCGAGCGGTGGCCGGTCCGCGCTGGACGCGGCGCGCGGGCCGGGCCGTGAGGGGCGCCCGGCGGAAGGAAGGCGCCCGCGGCGCGGGTGGCGCGGGGTCTGGGGGCGGGTCCGGCCTGCGCCGTCCGGGTCACCGCCGACCCCGGAAACGGGCGCGGGGGCGTGCGCGGGGCTGCAGCCGCCCGGCCGCCCTCCGGGAGCCCCCGAGCCCACAGTCGGCGCCGTGGTCCCCGCCCCTGGCCGGTATTGTTCCCGAGCTCCCCTGGCGGCTCCGGCTGGCGGCTCCCCGCTTCCAGGGCTCGGCCCCGTCCCGGGCGCGCGTCCCTGGCGACCGGCCGCGGGAGCTTCCGAGGCTCTGGCGGCGGAGGGGCGTCCCCCGAGCCCCCGCACCCCCAGACGTGGACTGACTCCCTGCGCTGTCTGGGCATCTGCGCCGGCGGATGTCTGCCTCGGAGCGGGCAACTCTTGCGGCGGCGGAGCCGGCTCTTGACTCAGTCCGCCTCGAGAGGCCCGGGTGCGGTGTTCGCTGGCCGGGAAGCCGGAGGTCCTGGGTTCGGATCCTGCCGCTGACACCTAGGAGCCGAGCCGCCTGAAACCGGCCACTGCCCTCTCTGAGCCTTTGCCAAGAGTGAGCGGGTTCCTGAGACCTTATCACCAAGGGTGGTTAGAAGCTTAGAAAAGGCGTAGGGAGTGAGCCCCAGCAGAGCCCTGATGCGCACGGTTGAATGAAGGCTGGTAAATTCAGACGATCATTGTAGGGTCGTGTCATTTATGGGTCGACAACTGTCAACCTGGAACTACTAACTCAGCCCAGAAATGTTGACAGAGGGAGAAAGACCCTGTTCCGTATACCGCTACCCCCTCTTCATTTTAGAGCACGGGCACTCGCCAGTCTGTGTAGTTAGTTGCTTGGGTTGTTAGTGATCCTCTGTCTTTGTAGACTTCGCCCAAGCATTCTCTAGAACTCCCTTGCTTTTCATCCTTTCAGAATTACCTACAGGTCTATTAAATGAAGGGCTCCACGATTGGTGATGTGAAAACAAGGAAGAATTCGGTGGAACCTTCTGGGAGCTTACATTCTAGAGTGAAAGGTGCATTTCTTTATCCACTCAATATTGATCGATTGCCAGCTATGTGCCAGAGACTGTTAGGTACTGAGGATACAGCAAGGGACAGCTTCAGTCCCTACCCTCATGGACCTTACATTTTAATTACTGGAGGGGAAACAAGCAATAATCTGCTCACATGTCTTCCGAGTTAAGTGCTGTAGAATCAAAGGGTATTAAGGAAATGGAGAGGGGCAAGATCTGCCACTTTTGTAGAGAGGCATAAGGAAGTCCTCTGCGTGACATTTTAGCAGATACTTTGGAGAAAGCTGTGGAGCAACGCGCTTGAATGCCTGGAAGAAATTGTTTTCCAGGCAAGGGGACAGAAAGTGAACACTCTCTGGCAAGAGCATGCTTGGTGAGTTCAAGGAACGTGTGGAGGAAGTAAAGGAAAGAGGAGTGGAGACCAGAGGCAGGAGATCAGGGAGTTGTCCCACAGGGTCCCACAGTCCACTTTGGCTTTTACTCTGGGTGGATGAATGTGTTTGAGAAGGGGTGTGACATCATCTGGCCTAAGTTTTTGCAGGATCATGCTAACTGCTAGGTTGAGAATGAATTTGGGTGGGAGGGAAAAGGGGAAAACAGCAAGACCAGTTAGGAAGATATTGCAGTGATCCAGGCAAAAGAGAACTGTGATTTGGACCAGAGTGGGAGCAGCGAGATGGTGAGAAGCAGATTCTGGATCTACTTTGAAGGCAAGACCACATCCTTGTGAATACTACTACTTGCCATCATAGGAGCATGAGCAAAGGTGGTGTGAAAAGGTAGGCTCTCATCTGAAACAGAGCAAATTGGGAAATTTGAACTGTACTTTTGACAGATGGATACAGTCGACTTCTTCCAAGTCAAATTTCCTTTGGAATGTGGAATTGCATTCAGGCTGTCCATAGACGGCCTGAAATTTCACATACTAGGAAAGGAAAATAAAAGCTGGAAGATTTTATAACAACATACTCCCTTCAACATGTTAAGTGTGTTGCCTTGCATGTTTATGTTTTCTAGAAGAACTTGGTGTAAATGTTAAGGTTCAGGGCCTGTCATTATCCTTTTAGCTCAAATAATGTGTGAGTTCATCCAAATCGCAGTGCTATTGTTGTGTTTCATCAAAGACAGTGCCATCACAAAATGCTAACACCTAACATCAACTGAGAAAGGTGAAGATAATTACCAGTCAAATGTTGTCAATTTCTTTAAAATTCTGCAAAAGGATTTGAAGTGGCAGGTTAGAAGCTGAATACCAGAAGCTGCATGGGTCATGTCAAAATAATCATCCTTCAAGGAAATCCATGTTAACATGTGAAATAAAAGAAAAACCGGTGACACATTATTGACCTTTTTTAAAGGTTTACACCTGAGCTCACAGGAATGTGCGCTCAGTTCCTTGTCTCATGATTCTGAGAGAACACAAAGCAGCAGCCACAGCCCATCACCACCCCCCTACACAGTGTGGCAAACTGGAGTCAGACAGGTGAGTTCCAGAATCAACTCTTCGTTTAAGATATTTCTAAATACTTTACGCTTTATAAGTAATAATTTGCAGGGATTTTTCTTGAGCTTACTGTGTGCCTGGCACCTTGCTAATGCTCTCACTCATTTAGTTCTCAGTCTGCCTTTAAGATAGATGCGACTGTTCACTTGTTTTAGAGAAGGAAGACTGTGTGACTAGAGAGACTTAAATAGTCCTCCAAGCCACAGAGTAGTATCTAAGTGGCATAGCTGAGACCCTAGCGCCAGTCTGTCTGTTTCAAGAGCCCTTTAACTGCTGCACCAAGCTGGCCACTTGTTCATATGGAGAGTATTTCCAGATTGTGATGTGGGATATAAATAAAAGATAGTGTGTTCTAGCCCTCACCTGATTGTTGCAATATCAAAGCAAAAGTCAAACATTCCTTCAAAGTAACAATTTCGAAACTGTATACTACTCTTGAAAACTGGAACTGTCTTTTGTCATACCCTATATATGACTGTCCTCTGCTCGTTCTTCTGTCAGCAGGGACAAGGCAGATTTCTATCTTTTCCAGATCTTTGATACTTTAAATGTGTGATGAAATAAAATAGTCTACTAAAGACGTGGAAAATAAAGAACTTACATCAATATCATGATAACCAGATTCATGAGTCCACCCAAAACATATCACATAGTCCAAAAATTATACCAACAGATGGAGTGAGAGCCAGTTCACAAATAATTTATGTCTGCTGGTATAAGGAGCCATTAACCAGCAAATGGAAAACCAAAATGAGACAGCCAGGCATTTGTTTGGAATGAAGAATTGCAGTTCAGGACACATACTTCCAAGTAGAGACCTCAGGTGTGCCCTGAGGGTGTTTTTACTGGAAAAAGAAGCAGCAACTTAAGTAAATGATTCAAGAAAAGAATGAATTGTTGACAGGCTTAAACTGTTCTTGGCTATACATAATCGGTTACCGCTTCTGTCCTCTTGCAAAAGTGCACATCAGCAGTCTTTGGAATCAAGGGGCCTGATCTCCTGTTGGATATTCAGCAGTTTCTGCAAGAATTGCTGTTTGGCTCAGTACAAATGAACAGTAAACAGATTTCCACCATCATAGTCCTACTTTTAAATGGTTTGACTTAGGTCTGATTTTTACATTTCTTGCTTTTGACCGAGATCTTTCTGTTTAATATGCTTGGTGGGTTTGTTTTCTGCCGCGGACCAGCACAGCAGTAGACGATGAGGCCGTCTCAGGGTGGAGAGACTGCGCAGGGTGGTCAGGGATTTGGTTAAAGAAATGACAAACAGACACACTTCAAGAAAGTGTAAATCTGAGTGCAACTTTATTTGAGTCAGTGGTCAGTATATATATGTTTTCTAAAAGCATAGAACAGTGAACATCAAAGAAATCAGCTTGCTCATAGGTTTAGCTTATCATTGACAGGGCAGTGATTTATGTCCAAAATACATCTGGACCTAGCTGTATTTCTAAGTAGACAGGCTATTAACTCTTTATATTCTTGTTCTACATAATTATATTCTTGTTGTACTTACTACTACTACTACTACCTACTCATGTTTACTCATAATTAATTGTCATGGGTGAATTTACATTATCATGCAGTTAATATCAAAGGTACTAAAGTCAAGCACATAACAGAAAGATTATTAAACCAACAATTCTATTATAACACAGTGTTTAGTAATGTTTCATTTGCATTAGCCTAATTATTAAATTACGTATGTTTTTTAATTAGCAATCAATGACCAGAAAAAGGAAAGATTTTAGAAAGACAGTTGTAGCAGAATAAAGTTTGTGGGCCTTGAGAAAGCGAGATAAGGTTCCAGGTGGTCAGCATTTCTTTTAATCATCTTTGTGGCAGCTTCTGGTGGTCGTTATCTCTTGGCAGGCATTCGGCTTCTCTGCATCTTAGGGAGTTTGCTGTTCTCCCCCTGCGCGCATGGTTCCTTGCCCACGCTGGACCTCAGGGACCATGGCAACAGCCATTAGCCCTGAAGGTCACTGCAGGGGGGGGTGCAGCAGTTTTCTTCTCAGAAAAGCTCATGTCTGACATGTCGTGGAACATGTCATCAGAAGACACATTTCTGGTAGGTCATGTCCCACACAGAGGGAAGCGGTTTCTATGTGGGCCTTTAGGTCACATTTGGGCAACAAGAGTGTTAAGTTCAAGTTCATTTTCAGGGCAGGCATCTTTTCTGTTTTCTGGAAGCTCTTTCCTTAAGTGACATTTCATAAATCTTAGTAGCCATTTCAAAGCTCTGAGAGACCGTTATTCCAGTAGTGACCTTATAATGAAAAGTTAAACTGAGAAGACAAAGTTTTATAATGATAAAAATTCTTACAGCAACTAAAAGGCTGAGTCCAAAATGGAGAATAGCTCTAAACCAGGAAGCAGTGCCCAAAAGCAGCCAGTTGAAGAGGAGAAAGAACAGTGGGGTGTCAGTGGGCAGTGTCTGGGTTTAACCATTCAGCCAGTGTCTGGGTTTTGTCTAGCTCTGTTTACCTCTCCAGAGGTGTCTACCTAAGTACAGCTAGAGGTATTTGTGCAGGAACACTACCTGTTAAGCCAGAATATGAGAGCTGTTCTCTTGCCCAGTACAACCCACGCAAAGGAATAATTGGGAGATAGCTATTGCTTTTGTGACAGTTTCCGTTATATTCCCTCTGATTTATCTTTTTTTTTTAAATTTATCTGTACAAGAACTGGGGTACAGGCCAGAGGCATGGGAGGGCGAGAGAATTCAGCAGGGACAGAGCGGGGAGCAGAACAGGCAGATGGACCAAAAACACTGCTGAGGGGAGCAGCAGGCAAGACAGCAGAGGTCTGCCACGCCATGTGGGTATCTCCCTAGCCGGCCTGGAATCGAACCCGCGCTGCAGAGCCTGTGGACAGCTTCACAGCGGTGCGCTCAACTCGCTGTGCCACCGGGGAGGCCCTCCCTCTGATTTTAGATAAATGTTTGGTTGTGTATTCCCTCCATGCAGTGCCTACCCAAGAAGAAAAAAATATTTTTTTAAGCCTGGCAATTTCATTGGGTTGACACGGGTAGGTAATGAGCACCCTTGCAAAGCTTATAATCTGTTTTATGCTTTATTTTGTGATGTAGATGTAGATTTAAAGCTGTGACCCACTGCTAAATTTCTGATTGCTCACACAATGATGTAGGCATAACCAGGAATCCAGCTATACTAAGGAAGCTAGAAGAATTTAGTGTCCAGTCCACCTTGCAGGTTTAAAAAAAAAAAACCCTCAAAGACTCTTAGCATCCACATTTACAAAGATATAAGCATAATTATTCTTCCTATAATTACCCCCATTTCTATCAGACATATGATAGACTACACAAATCTAGTTTTGTTTTGTTTTTTTTTTTTAAGATTTATTTATCCATACAAGAACTGGGGTACAGGCCAGATGCGTGGGAGGGTGAGAGGATTCACCAGAGACATAGTGGGGAACAGGACAGGCAGACTGACAAAATACACTGCTGAGGGGAGCAGTGGCCGAGACAGGAGAGGTCTGCTGTGCCATATGGGACCCTCGCTGGCTGGCCGGCATCGAACCGGCACTGCAGAGGCTGTGGACAGCTTCACAGCGCTGTGCTCAACTGCCCACGCCACCAGGGGAGGCCCCACAAATCTAGTTTTAATGAATGACCAGTTTCCTGTGTATGAACATTAACATTAGTGGCGTAGTTGCTTTCAGTCGGTTTTACTGCTTGTCATCAGATTTTAAAAGTAATATCTGTACAAATAAGCCAGATTTTTATTGTCATGAAATGAGAATACTTAACTAAGTTTTCAAATTCTGGGAGGATTAGGTAGGGCAAAAAAGTATTTATCTTTCTTCAGAAAGCTGTATTGTAAACCAGATCATTGATAGCATTTTAGGAGGAGCCAAAGGAGGTATCTTTCCCATGAGGAATTAGGCAGACCAAAATGATGACACTGAAAACTATGTTGTTAAAAACTACCTTTTTTTTCCCCAAAAGATTTATTTATTTATTTATACAAGAACCGGGGTACAGGTCGGATGTGCGGGAGGGTAAGAGGATTCACCAGAGACAGAGTGAGGAACAGAACAGGCAGACTGACTGAAATACACTGCTGAGGGGAGCAGTGGGCGAGACAGGAGAGGTCTGTCCCACCATGTGGATATCTCCGAGGCCAGCAGGGATCGAACTGGCACTGCAGAGGCTGCGGACAGCTTTACAGCGCTGCGCTCAACTGCCTGCGCCACCAGGGAGGCCATAAAAACTATCATTTTTTTAACAACAAAATCAGAAACAATACAAATGACTACAATTTTTAGTCTTAAAGAATTTAGTCTTTGGAAGCTATTGGATAATTCTGATTTTCCCCTTGGAAATTATCGTAATAGTGGTTTATTTTTCTGTGTATCTTGTATATAACATGCTGTATTGCTGTGCAAGTTATTTACATCTTATAGCAAAGTCTCTTAACATAAATAGCTAGTTTAAACATGTATCTTTTTAGTTCTAAATATTTTTGTATAAAAGTCAAAATGCCTTTAAATGAGATAATAAAGCAATGAAATTTAAATTAAGATACTTTGACAGTACAATACTAAAAATAACAATCTCTTAAATAATACCAAGTAATTGCATGCAAAACAAAAATACTGTCCACTTGTAATTTAAATAGTGAACAGTTCAGTATTAACATTCATGTGCTACAGTTAATTTCAGATACAGATTGGTGGCTTTAAATGTACTTTTAAATTAAAATATCTCGAAGACCAATGACTCAGAGGGACAGAAACACAAACAAAAAATTCAGACATAAGCAGTAACATTTCAAATGTTGTTTATTAAATTATATAAAAATAAAAAAATTAAAATATCTCATTTTTTACTAATTTTCTGTCAATAAAGTTAAAATGTTTATATGCTCATATAACATGAGAGTGTTGTATGAGTGTATAGACTTAATCTATACATATATGCAAAAAATGCTAAAAAGGAATCAAATGTCTCTTAGATTTATAGGTCATTTCCTGCTGTAAAGTTACATTTAACATAATGATCCCCCTTTGCTGTGCTTGATGTCATGAGAACCGTAAATTAAAATTAGGCAGTGATCTTAAAGTACTATGATCTCAACAGTGTTTTAAGTAGAAGTCAATAAAACATTACACCCACATTTTAGGAATTGTACCACCTCGGTAACTGATATTAATGTTATATATTCATTCATGCAAATACAAACTATTGTAAACAAATGATAAATCAGTGGATTTTTAAAAAATTACTGAAAATCTTTTGCTGGCTTGCCTGCAAGGCCGAGGAGGGGAGTTCCCAGAGCACTTCTGTGTGTTCGGATAGCATGTGTGCATGAGCGAAACCCAGTTAAGTCAGTAATTGAAAGTGGTTTCGTTCACCACCTTAAAGATGTTGGGGAAGGGGAAGGTCAGTTAGCTGGGAGGTTTTTTTTTAAAGATTATTTATTTATACAAGTATGGGGGTACAGGCTAGAGGTATGGGAGGGTGAGAGAATTCACCAGAGACAGAGCGGGTTGCAGAACAGGCAGATGGACTGAAGACACTGCTGAGGGGAGCAGCAGACGAGGCAGGAGAGGTCTGCCGCACCATGTGAGAATCTCCCTGGCCGGCCAGGAATCGAACCTGTGCTGCAGAGGCTGTGGACAGCTTCACAGTGCTGCACTCAACCCGCTACACCACCATGGAGACCCAGCGAGCTGGGATTTCAACTGCTACCTTCTCCTTTGATAAGACTTAAGAGCTTGGGTCTTCTAGTTACAGGAGCAAGAAGTGCTTATAAAGGGGAATTTTCCTCAGCACTTGTGATTGTCTCTTACAAAATGGCAGCTTCCACCCAGCCTTCAAAGCCTGCCCTATGAAATAATCTAACTTATGCCAAAGAGACATATTTTAGGGGTGGCAGATTGTGTGCTCCCTTTCTAGTTCCTAGAATTATTTTTTTAAGTTTTCAGGAGACTTCTTAGAGTCTCATTTATAATTTCTGGATTTGAAGGAAAGGCTCTTTACAGGTTGTCATGTTGCTGCTTATATACAGTTTAAAAGACTTCTCAAATTAACACTGTTTCTTCACTTCCCTCCTTAGTCAACAAAAGCACGCCAAGTTCTTTTGGCTTAATTTGTTATTACTGGGTCATTTATAGGTGTCCCTCGATGAAAGTGGTATCAGAAAAAATTTATGACTGAGTGTATAAATGGAAAAATTAGCCTTTTGTATTGAATTACAAATACTTTATATCTGTAATGCATCAAATGTTTCTGATTTAAGAATTTTTATTTCAAAATAAACATTGATCTCAGAGCTGAAAACAGATGAAATGTTATATTACAGAAAACCAGAGTTAAACTACCTTTAGCTTTGCCCAGATTCTAAATGTTGCTAACTAAAGGTTCTTGTCTTATTACAATGTTTTCTTTTTGCCCTAAAAAATTAAGAATAAAAATGTGAAGCAGGGGGCCTCCCTGTTGGCGCAGGCAGTTGAGCACAGCGCTGTGAAGCTGTCCGCAGCCTCTGCAGCCCGGGTTCGATCCTGGCCAGCCAGCGAGATAACCACAAGGCACAGCAGACCTCTCCTGTCTCCCCAGCTACTCCCCGCAGCAGTGTGTTTCGGTCAGTCTGCCTGTTCTATTCCCCACTCTGTCTCTGGTGAATCCTCTCACCCCCCACACCTTTGGCCTGTACGCTGGTTCTTTGTATAAATAAATGTTAAAAAAAAAATAAAAAATAAAAAATGTGAAGCAGTAGAGGACAAAGGATTTAATCACTATCTTGAGAACTAGTTCCATGAGCCCCCAAAAACATACCAACAGGTGAGCTATCAGTAATTACCTTAACTCTTAACAAAGAACAATATCATAACTGAAGTGGGGAGATCTATAAAGACTTAGAGGTCTTCCTCAGTACTAACCTACCAGCTCCTGCCTCTGCCTAGTCATTTTATATCTTCAAACCTATCACCTAGAATTTACAGCTTTTCAAATTCCTTGGGCTACAGCAGTACAACCCTTACATATTTTTGTTGCAAATATTCTTCACTCAAATGTTCTGTCAGAGACAAATGGAATCCTAGGGTTGTAGAAGCATTATCTAAAGAACCCTCAAGAGCAGTAAAGAATTTCCTGGCCATTTCCTCTTATTTTATAAATAAGAAAACCATGTGCCCAATTAAGTTACATCACCTGCCCCAGATCATACAAATTGGTAAGTTTGTAGTGGGACCAAGACATGTCGTCATTTTCTCTAATTATCTGCCGCTCACTATTATGACATCGCTGAGGTTATAATTATAATGCATGTACATGGCTTTAATATTTGTGTACATATTTCGTTTGCCTGTCTTATTGTTGGATAGCAACCTCAGCAGTTTTCCAGGTGTAATTGGAGACTACCCTCCTCCCCCAAGAAAGGCAAGGAATGAACTGAGAAGAGGATCATCACTCCAGGTGGGAGTGTAGATAGCATTTTCAGTGAACCAGAGGACAGCCCCCTGAGGCTTGTGTAGGGCTGCCGCCAGAGGAGCAGTTTCCACACCCACCAAAGTCTGTATAGAGGCCTTGACTTAACTTGTTCATGTGTGTTGTTCAGATGGTCTGACCAACACCTTACTCTGAAGGCTGTGTGTGTGCTTGGAGCACCTTCCAGTTTGGGAACAGTAAAATTCCAAGCAAGGGCTGGATGAGGAGGCTCCAGTTGCTTGGATCCAGCTTGAGGGTTGCCTGGGGGCACATCCTCTTGATTATCTCCTCCAACATGTAAGCTCCTAAATTAGACTGCAAGCTGCCAGTAGGCAATTAGTATTCTCAGGCTTAGAAAAGTGCTGGATACAGGGCCTCCCCGGTGGCGCAGTGGTTGAGCACTGGGTTGCAAAGCTGCCCACAGCCTCTGCAGCGCCAGTTCGAACTCCGGCAGCCGGGTGAGGGTCCCACATGGCGAGCGGACCTCTCCTGCCGCCCGCTGCTCCCCTCAGCAGTGTACTATGTCAGTCTGCCTGCTCTGCTCTCCCCTCTGGCTCTGGTGAATTCTCTCACCCTCCCGCACTTCTGACTGTACCCAGTGCTTGTATAAATAAATCTTTAAAAAAAAAAAAAAGTCCTGGATATATTTGATTATGTGGATTCTGATATTTGTTTAAGAAACTCTTTGAAAGATTGCAAAATAAAAGAATTGTGTTAGTGTGCAACTTGGGTACCCAGGAGCCCCAAACTATTAAGGGATGCATTCTGTAAAAGGGGTCCAGCCATCCATATGTGCAGAGGCAGAGGAAGCAGACTCTTAATGTAAAAGATTTTAATAGAATTGGTGTGTATAGAGAGAAGAAAGGATTTCAAATAATGGATTCTCAGTAAAACTCCCACAATTACCCATTCCCTCATGGCCAAATGCCTAGTCAAGCAGGTTCTGCCCAAAGTGGGGCTGCTGAAGTCCAAAAACTGGCCACAAGTCTAAGGTACCTTCTGGTGGGGAACCTCAGTAAAAGGGTTAGGCAGTTCCTGGCTAACTGGCTTCATATTATTTGGCTCTGTATTCAGACTTGAGAGGACCTGGTTGGAAAGACCAGTTACCACCTGAGCATCAAAACATCTAGAATCAGAACATAGCCTTTGATTCGAGACGGTTTATAAGCCCTGCCAGGCTCTCAGTAGTGCCTTTCGTTGACACACCCATGCCCAGTAGATCCTGCTGCCATCTGGAGTGACAGTGCACCTTTTCAAAGGCAGTGAGCTTGGCAGGTACACCAGGCCTCCTTTCAGGAGACCATGTCTACTGCCCTGCTCTGTACTTTTCCCAGCCAGTGTGCTTGTTACAAGTAAACTAATCGCTGCTGATAAGATAGCGGCCCTGGCAGGCAGATAGTGGACCCTCAAAGATGCCCGTGTCCTAATCTGCAGTAACTGGGTGTGTTACCGTCCTTATATGACAAAAGGAACTGCAGATGTGATTAAAGACCTTGCTTGGGGACAATATCCCAGATTATCCGGGGGACCCAATATAATCACAAGAGTCTCTGGAAGCAGGGTACAAGTGTCAAAGAGTCAGAAAAAAGGGGTCATGTTGATGGCCCCAGAAACTCAAAAAGACAAGGAAACATTCTGCCTTGAAGCCCCAAATTCTTCTCTTTTATTAAGCAGTTTCTACAGCAATATGATCAGGGTTCCAGTGTTAGCCTCTCTACTTCTGTAAGCTGATGAGAAGCTAGATCAATCTTTGTTCATTGGAGTAGGTTCCCAAGTTAGGTAGATGCTTTTTGTTGCCAGTAAAATAATGGAATTTATTGGCTCCAATAACTGAAAATTACAAAGGCTGGGCAGCCTCCCAGGCTCTGGTGCCATTTATGTGACTCTCTTGGCCCTGTTCTTTTCCCATAGTCAGCATCGTCCTCAACTGCTTTCCCCATCTCAGGATGGCTACCAGGGACCATTGCAGCTGTGTGCTCTGAGCAATTCTGAATTAAAGTGATCACATGAAAGTCCATGAATTGATTAGTTTATGGCCATGTGTTATGGGGATGGGGTCCATCTCACCCAGTAACCAATTCCCTACTTTACTCAATAGAGTAAGGGGGCATTATGGTTTCCGTTGGAAAATCTTGGTGCTGCTAAGAAGGGGGAAGTGTTACCATAATACCTTAAAATGGTAACTTAAAATGTTCTGTGACACTTCTGAACATGTCTGTATTAAAAGCACCATTCAAAAACAATTCAGAAAAAAATCTAATGGTCCATAGTCTTAGGAAAAGTGTCTATCCTGTCCTGCCCCATGGTGATGATTATGACAAAATGCTTGCTAACCTGCTTTACTGACCTATGAGGATTTATCTCTAGTATTCCTTTTTTTTTTTTTAGATTTATTTATTTTATACAAGATTTATTTATTTATTTTATTAGATTTATACAAGAATCAGGGTATAGGCCAGATGTGCGGGAGGGTGTGAGGATTCACCAGAGACAGAGCGGGGAAAAGAATAGGCAGACTGACGATATAACACTGCTGAGGGGAGCAGTGGGCGAGGCAGGAGAGGTCTGCTGCACCATGTGGGACTCTCGCCAGCCAGCCGGGATCGAACCAGCGCTGCAGAGGCTGCAGACAGCTTCACAGCGTGGCGCTCAACTGCCTGCACAACCAGGAGAGGCCCTGTCTCTAGTATTCTATCCTTCATCTATCTCCATCATTGAGGTTCTCATTGCAATGAATTAGGCTCTTTAAAAATTTTTTTTAAGATTTACTTATGCATACAGGAGTTGGGGTGCAGGCCCAAAGTGCGGGAGGTGAGGGTGTTCGCCAGAGACAGCAGGGAGCAAAACAAGTGGATCTACTGAAATACACTGCTGAGGGGAGCAGCGAGCGAGACAGGAGAGGTCTACTGCGCCATGTGGGTCAGCTCACTGTCCGGGGATCAAACTCAGGCCATAGTAGTGAGACTTAACCCCTAGGCCACCAGGGAGGCCCTCTTTAAATTTTTTATATATTATTAAGCTTTCTCACATAAACACCTTTTTTGTGTGGTAATGATTATTTCTATCACCTGTAATTGAGCACTTAGTAGTTTACTTGAACAAATAAAGACCTTTGATATTCTTGATGTTGAGATTATAGAGGACAGTCACATTGCAAAATATTCAAAATTAACATTACAAAAAATGTGTTCTTTTCTTTTTTTAAAGATTTATTTATTTATACAAGCACTGGGTACAGACAGAAGCACGGGAGGGTGAGAGAATTCACCAGAGCCAGAGCGAGGAACAGAACAGGGAGACTGACGAAACACACTGCTGAGGGGAGCAGCGGATGCGGCAGGAGAGGTCTGTGCGCCATGTGGGACCCTCGCCAGTGGCCAGGAATTGAACCGGTGCTGCAGAGGCTGCGGGCAGCCCCGCAGTCCAGCACTCAACCGCTGCGCCACCAGGGGAGGCCCAAAAGTGTTCATTTCTTATAAATAACACCAAATGTCATATTAAGGAATATAATGATTATTTTCGGAGTAAAGCAGAAATTTTCAGAAAATTGAATATTTTCACTTTCCTCTACAGTAAGACCATGGTAGATGTCAATTAGGGCCTCCCTGGTGGTGCAGGGGGTTAAGATGCAACCTATGAATCTGTTGACAGCCTCTGCAGCACGAGTTCAGTCCGCCGGCCAAGTTCAATCCCCCGGCTGGCCAGGGAGCAACCCACATGGCACAGCAGACCTCTCCTGACTCGCCCGCTACTCCCCTCAGCAGTGTATTGCAGTCAGTCTGCCTGTTCTGGTCCCCACTTTATCTCTGGTGAATCCGCTCACTCCCCACACCTCTGGCCTGTACCCCGGCTCTTGTATGCATAAATAAATAAATATTTTTTTAAAAATAGGGCCTCCCCTGGTGGCGCAGTGGTTGAGCGCTGGGCTGCGAAGCTGCCTGCAGGCTCTGCAGTGCCGTTTCGATCCCCGGCCCCAGGGAGGGACCCACTTGGCGCGACAGACCTCTCCTGCTGCGCCTGCTGCTCCCCTCAGCAGTGTATTCCAGTCAGTCTGCCTGTTCTGTTCCCTGCCCTGGCTCTGGTGAATTCTCTCACCCTCCCGCGCTTCTGACTGTACCCGGTGCTTGTATAAATAAATAAATAAATCTTTAAAAAAAAATAGTAAATGTCAATTATCTGACAAATTGCTCTGGTAATAATTGGTAAATTTACATTTAACGTGTATTGTTGGTAGTAACTAATTCTATAAAGTGCTATAGGAGACAAGTTAAAAGACTCAACACATACGTTGAAATAGGATTGGGAAAATAAATTACTTGTACATTTCCTCTATAATTCTTCGAAATAGCTTTCTAGTTTATCATAAATTGCTTTCAGTAAATAGTTTTGATTTTGATAGTGTGCAAATAACATGTAGCTGGAAGAATTCTGGCTCATTAAGATGTTTGCTCATAATCTTCTGCAATGGCTGTGCACTAGAATTTCCCAGATTTTGATCCCGTTTCTCTGGAGTCCACGGTGAAGTTTGAAAACCACTTAGAGGATTTTAAACATCATACAAATAGGGCACGAGTTAGTAATGTGAGGAGAAAAGGTGGAATTTGTGAGATAATAGGTAAATGATATAAATAAATTACAGGTTGGGGAGCCATACTACACTCAAGACAGTGAATTCTTAATTTATATCAGAGAAATGAAATCTTAACTTTTAAAGCCCAAAGGTGAAAAAGAAAGCATAATGTGTTCTGAAAGGCCCACTTTACACTCTGAAGCAATCTCATATTCATTAACTTGTCTCATTCATATATTTTGAATTTTAACATTACTCATTACCACCCAGTCACAGAAGAGAATCCAGAACTACCTGGCAGCCTCGCAGTGATATTGAATCAAGTTATCACAAGGAATAATTTCTTCAGATTATCGTGCTTGGGCCAGCAAATACATGGCAAAAAGATGAGTCGTTTCAGTGTTGGGATAGCAGGCTAGCCATCTGGAAAGGAAAGCTATGCTGTGTAAGTGGATGAATCAAGGCGGGAGATGGGGTATAGAGAACTACGATAGAGAAGACAATTTGGTTTTTGGTGTTTTGTTTTTTTTTTAAATGTAATCACAGGATGGGAAAGACTATAAACAAAACCCCAAATCCAGAAGTCATGAGAGGCGTCTCTGAGAGGCAGTGTGCTGGAGTGGTTAACGACCAGAAATCTGGTCTCAGATGGCGGGTGCAGTTCTGTTTCTGGTTTTTATAGCTATGTGATCTTGGAACTAAAAATACCTGAAAATGTGCAAAAGGTATTTAATCAAGGGATTATATGCAAACAATAAAACATTCTTTGCCTTTCTAATTGGCAAATATATTAGAAAAGATTAGCAAGTGGTTAGGAGTGCATTCCCCCTCTGGTATCACTGCAGTGTGAATGTTCATTGTATCAATACAAAGTTGAGAGAAAAAAACACCCCACAAGTCTGTAAGTGACTGTTAATGGAGACCCTTAATCAGGTTTCTCTTAAAGTCGGTGTCCCTGGAACCTGTCATCAAGGTTTAGCGAGGACTGGCTGAACAGCCTTTTTGGGGAGGGTGAATCGGCCCCATCTATGTAAAGGGAACATATACTTTGAGCAATTCCAGTTCTAAATACCCTAGAAAAATAATTAGTTAAGAAGTAAGTACCAGGATTTCTACTGAGACATTGTTTCGAATATCTAATTTATCCATCTAGGGGAAGTAGAAGAGATCCCTTTGTTGAAAATGTGTCTATCTAAAAGTTGTTCCCTTCTGTTTCACACGGCTACTCTGATTCATTTTGGAGGGTCTATCTATCAAGCTCTGCCTCTACCTTTTTGCAGAATGGAAACCGACTGTAATCACATGGAGCTCAGCAGTATGTCAGGACTTGAAGACGAGTCAGAGCTTAATGGTTTTGAAGGAACTGACGTGAAAGACATGAGGCTGGAAGCGGAAGCCGTGGTGAATGACGTTCTCTTCGCCGTGAACGACATGTTCGTCTCTAAGACCCTGCGCTGTGCAGACGACGTGGCCTACATCAACGTGGAGACAAGAGAGCGGGCCAGGTACTGCCTGGAGCTCACTGAGGCAGGGCTCAGGGTAAGTCTTCTTAGGAAAAAAAATAGTTACTTTTGGCCACTTTATCCAGAGGGGTTCTAGGGAGGGACCTGGAAAGGGTGGTCAGAGAGCATTCAGCACTCAGTAGCACCCAGAATTTTTTTGAAGGAAAACCTTTTTCCTAGAATTTTGTTAATGCTGGAACCTTTCAACCAATGTGGAAAAGGAGCATTTTTTGGAAGTAAAAAATTTTTGACTTTCAGAGTGTTCTTTTGTTTTGATCATCACCCCCCAAATTACTCTCTTGTCTGTAACGGAATATGCCCACCAAAATGAGGCGCACTCTGCACTGGCTGCGCTGACAGTGAGTTGGTAACAGGATCATTCTCATTCCCTTGAAATGTTTCTTCTGCTAAAGCAACATACTTGATGCCTCGGTTCTCTAGTGTTAGATCAGAGTCAAGTCACAGCAGAGCACCCTGCCTCCAATTTCCATTGGCTCTTTATTCCAAGTGCCTCATTACTGCCTGTGAGCTCTCCAAGGCAGTGGCTTTAATCATAATCCCGAGTTCACAGTAGTAGAAAGCACTCTCTGAGAGCAGGTGGTGCTCTTGGCCCAGTGAGCAAAGAAGCAGACAGTAGAAACTCCACACTTTGGTGGTACTTTACAGTTAGCAGATCTTTAGTCTTGGTCACAGATTTCTGACTTGTTTGCATATGTTGGTCCCCAAAAGTTGCTCAGTATCTGAAGTAGGATAACCTCGTACTGTTCAAGAACTGTTCAAGAAGGACGGGGCTGGTCGCTGGATTCAGCTTGCATGGAGGTGAGAGGATTACCTCCGTGGAGACGCTGCAGGCCCATCTCTGCCTCTCCAGCCCTCACGACAACGACAGGGAGAGCTGCTTGGCTGGGAGAGTGGCACCTGAGCTCGCTTTTGGCTAAATCCCTAAATTTGTACTATAAGCTTGAAATCTTTGAAAGTAGATCTTAAATAAAAATAGGCAAATGGAAAGTTGAGATAAAAGCCCCAGGGGAAATTAATTCTCTCCCACACTGAGCAGAAGTGGTTGTGGTGAAAAAGGGTTCGATGGGTCAGAAATCTGAACGGTGAAATTTTAATCATCTTGGCTGAGTCAGCCAACCTCTCTGAATTCTAGCCACTTAATCTATAAAATCTGAAGGATAAAAAGCTAGCCAGGATAAGAGGGATAATTATATGAATAAAATTATCCAGAAAGATCTGGATGGTAGGTAGTTAAATATTTGTTTTTTCAGTCTGATTCAATTAATATTTTCTGAGTAGCTGCCCTGTCAGGAACTGGAAATCAAACCATAGGTGAGCCATGACCCCTGTGACCTCTGTCCACCGGGAAGAACAGAGCCCAGCGGGGATGGAAGGGCCCGAGTGGAACTTTGTGATGCATGGTCAAAAGTGGGGTTCTGAAGAGGTGTGACTCACCTTCCTTGGGGTCGGTGTCTGCTTTGCATTAAAAACAGCAACAGCACCACTCTTTTTCATCTGTGTCTTCTATGAAATGTGTCAGCTGTGGCTTAAACAGTGTCATAGAATGTAGGCTATGTCGCTTTAACCTTATCAACAAAAACTGATTGCGCTTTATACTGTGCTGGTCAAGCATGACAGAGAGTGTAATCTTGTTCAGGAGAAAAGCTTTGGCTGTCATAAAGGGGGAAACACGCAGAATACTGTGCCCTCTTACGTGGCTAAGGGAAGCATTCGTTTCCCTATTAGATAAGTAACGTACTAGTTATAAAGCCAAAAGTAAAGTGATAAGCAATTTCTAGATTCTTTATCAAAAGAGTCCAAATGAAAGACACAAATATGTTCTAACAGTATGTTATCTGTCTTAGTGCCTCCACCCTCAGTATAGGTGGAATTAAGCAGAAGCACGTTATAGATTGTGAAAATGAGGGCGTGTTTTTGTGGGCCTTTAAAATTCTTTATGTTCTGCTTCCTTAGGATCAGGTAGGTAAATCAGACCTTTTAAATTTTGAGAAAAGAATTCTAAAGAGCATTTTGCCGCTCTCAGTCTCTGTTACAAACTGCTTAAATAGGAAAGGTAAATTTAAGATGCCAGTACTGTTGGTTGAGAAGTTGTCATTAGAGAAGGAGTCACATAAATGTTGGGCTTTGCTTTCTATTAATTCTTCACTTCACTGCTGGTGTCTCTTGTAGGTGGTCGGTCATGCTTTTGACCAGGTGGACGATCATTTACAGACTCCCTACCATGAAACAGTCTACTCCTTGTTGGATACCCTCAGCCCTGCCTACCGGGAAGCATTCGGAAACGCCCTTCTTCAGAGACTAGAAGCTTTGCAAAGGGACGGACAGTCATGACTAAGCTTTTTCCTTCTAGAAGGGGCTGCTGCCAGTACTAAATAAGGCTTGAAGTTCTTGCATATGATCATAGTAGAAAATACATCTTTGGTTTTCTGTCTTTTATCATTTCTTCAAATTTAGGCTTTTGACTCATTCAGAACATTATTGACTAATGAATTGGCATTTTCTGTTTCTGATTCATTAAGAGAATCCTGAAACTGTTGCTGTCACACCATCGTTATTAAGCCATGCAGATTTCTTTTTATAGTAGCTCTGCGTTTCAAAACCTAATCAGTGTTTCATTCTGTTATTACAGGGCTTTGATGCTGCCAGCACTCTCTTTTACATAGGAAAGTCTAGATTTGCACAGTAATATAGGAATTAAAATGACCTAACTTCAAACTTTGATTCAGCTTGCTAAATCAGGGGTTTACTACTAGCTTGAACTGACTTTGTAGTAATTATTTTGCTACTAGCCTTATTGGAAACAAATTATCAACTAGTTTCCCCTGCACAAAATTTGAAAATCACTGCTTCACTTAATCTGTTTATATTAATGTGGACTGATACACATGAATTAACTATATATTACTTAGCTAGTATTAAATGAAGAAGAGACTGAAATCCTTCTGTATTCCTTATTTGCAAAAGCCAGCCAACTAAGAGGACAAACCGTTAGCAAATGAATGTAATAATTACTTGTTTCCAAGATACTTAAGCACATAAGCAAATGTAGGAACAGGTTCCATTCTTTTCCTAATAACAAAAGGCATCTTCAATATGTGTGATTTAAAAGGAAGGAGATTCTGATTTCCTGAAAAACAATATTTTGGCCTGTGTTGATTCTTATTCTGAATGTTTGTTTACATAATGTACAGTATATATTCAGAAAGTATTTTTGCCGCGATGTTTACTTTCTATACTGTAGTGCTTTGGTATTCCCACGGCGCCCCTCTTCCCCCACAGATGTACAGTGTTCGTCTCAATGCTAAATCTACAATGTAATGTGAGTGCATTGTATGGGTTTGAAACCAAAGGATGAATGAAGCATTCAGAGACTTAATATTTGAAAAGGAAGACTCTGTATTTTATATTTTCTTACAGGCATTGAAATTTATGAAGTTAATAAACTATACATACCATGCTGCTAATGTTTTCAAGTACATGTTGAATAATAAGAATTGGGGAGTTGTTTTTTTAATAGTAGTCTAAAGCAGCAGCTGTAGAAATATTGAAGTAAATTCTACATCTGGACACACCTTCATAAATGTGTCAGTTGCGGACTTTTTTTAATCATTATTAAATAATAGCTACTTTTTTTTGGCTCTGAAGATCATGTGGGCCAGAGCAAATTCATGTTCAGTTGGGGTCACCGTTCTTTGTCAGATTGCTCTGGAATGCTTTAATTATGTTTGCTAAGTGCATGTTCATTCTCAGCTTTATTTCCAGATGCTTAACTGTTTGGGCAATGAAGTCTAACTTCAGGTTGAACTTTCTCATGCTTAATCTCAGGCTAACTCTAAAGGATTTTTGTAAAGTTTGAATAAAATTCTGTTCACTCATTTTGAGTTAAGTATGAAGAAAAGTGATTGTATGTTTAAAAATGAAAATTCTTCGCTTTGTGATAAATGATTGATTCTGAGAGCCTCCGTTTCCATTTGTGAATGTCATGCTGGTACGTCATGGTATGACGTCATAATATGAAGTGAGTTGCTCTTTTACTGCCATGACAGAGGAACAGGGAATACACAGATACAAAGCCCCTCTCTAGATACTGAAACCTCAACTTTGGCTATTTTAAAGAATTTAACCTGATAAATTAACTTCCAGAGGTGGGGGTCCCTCTAAACAAAATAATGCTTACAAATCGGTAAGAAAAAAAGCAAATAATATGATTAAACAAGTCAGGGGGGATAAAAAAACAAGTGTCCAGTAACTACTTAAATGCTACTCAGCCTGCCTAGTAACTCAAGAAGGGAAAATAGCTGTAGCTCTACCGATGTTGGGCCATTTCACCTGATTTAATCATTTATTTAAATATAATGACACCAAGAAGAATTTGGGGAGGGGGCACTCTTGCATCCTCCTGGAGGATATATTGATGGAAACTTTCTGGAAAACATTGGTAGCAATCTTTACAAAGTGGGGCCTCCCTGGTGGCGCAGGGGTTAACATGCAGCACTATGAAGCTAGCTACAGATCCCCAGCCAGGGAGGTGACCCACACGGCGCAGCAGACCTCTCCTTTCTCACCCACTGCTCCCCTCAGCAGTGTATTTCAGTACATCTGCATGTTGTGCTCCCCACTCTGTCTCTGGTGAATCCCCTCACACCCCCGCTCCATATCTGGCCTCCACCCCAGCTCTTTTATGCATAAATAAACGTATTAAAAAAAAAACTTTACAAAGCTTGTAATTTCTATCCTGATTGTGTCCTAGCAAAGGAAATGCCATAGCAGAAGATATATTACAAGGATGTTCATTTTCTCTAATGAAAAATTGGAAAGGCTCTAAAAAGTGGTTAAGTCATACCACATGGTTTTGATGAGAAAATATGCAACCATTAAAAAGTGTGATGAAATTGGCAATAGGGGGAAATTATACTATGGGGACAAAGGCTATGAAACGATAATATATTTTGAAAAATAATCTTACATGTAACAGGAAAAGTGAAATAAAATCTACAATATTAGCATCAGTGAGTGGTACAATAGGTAATTTTCATTTCCTTTATTCTTGTTCACATTTTCCACATTAGCTGGTATGTACTCACTGGAGGGGAAATGCAATAGATACTGTAAGGATGTTTCTCTGTAGCAAATGCACCAAGCCTGCTGAGTTGGGGCTGCGCCCAGGGTCCTTCAGGAGGCAGGATGGTGATGAAGAGAATAGAGTACACACCTCATTTCCCATAATGGCTCTCTTCCCACCCTTCCTCCAGGTCCAGAATCGATCATTAAACGCTTCCTGCACAGCAAATCAGCTGATGGTGTACTGATCACCCCACACACTCCAGGGCTCCAAAACAAAATGTGCCTTTGGGCTACTAAGTGGGCAGGATAGGAAAATACCGAGATTCTGATAATGCACCATGTGGACTTCACAACTCTGCCTTCAGTCCCTTTGTATCGTGGATGATTTAGCTGAGACTTGAACAGATTGCGGACTGCTCAGCAGCCCATCTAGTAGAGTTGGATCAGAACCCAGATAGGACTCACCAGCTATCCCCACAGTATGTGGTGATCAAAGCCATCACCAAATTTGCGGTTCTATGAAAGCTGACTTTGAAAGAGGGAAGGAACTACTAAGAGATGCATTCACTGGTAGAACAGAATATCCTTTCCTAATCTATGGACTTGATATAAAATTCTCTGGAAGCCGGCCCCTTGTCGCTGTGGTGCTAGCTTATTTGCCTGTTACCATAGTATTTATAAACGAGAATGAAACAAAGGAGAGTTATATTTTATAGTAGCAAGACCCACTGAATATCTTTCAAAGTGCTTAACTGCATTTCCATATGCAGCAACACACACTAAAACCAGGAAATGAAGGCTCATGAATTCTAGAATATTTGAACTGATAAGTCATTTGTAAAGTACTGCCGTATATTCAAGTTTGGCACTGGTGTTGCAGTGAATAACCTTCAAATTGACATCACCTTCTTGTTGATAAAAAGAATTTTGTTGTATGAAAAAACTGCCCAAATTGAGTTTGCAAAATTTCAAAGTGTTCATTATTTTATCAAATCAAAAGAGTTTTAACAAGACATACAAAAAGAGAGGGAAGGACAAAAAATAATGAAAATTCTCCCATTTATATCTTAGGTGATCCTAACCGCCCGATTAAACTGGTGGTTTTCTCTGTTACAGCCAAAAGAACAGCTTGGGGAAGGTTAAAACATGGCCCCAATCTCCCACAAGCGACTGCAGAGCTGACACGCAAAGCCAATCCATCTCCCGACTGTCCAGAGCCTGCAAGCTGTCAGGAGTCGCCTCCACTTCATGAGCAATGGTGGAGGGAGGGGCAGTGGGGAGAGGGAAACACGATCACTCCCTGTGCTAAACAGTTAGCAAGTTAATGTTTAAATGACAAAAATAATCCAGTAGCATCAGGCTATTCTGAGACAGGATGTTTTCGTAGTTCTCCACTATAAAAAGAATGGGTCTTCTCATTGCGCATTAATCTAGCCAACTGCGTGTCCACTCCCATCCAAAAAGGTCAAAGGGCAAAACTGCCAAGTCCCTTCCTTTGTGAATGTGGGTGAATCTCCAGCACAAATGGCCCCACCCCACCCCACCCCCACGAAAGAGACTCTGAAGCCAGTGGAACCCCGTGGGCCAGACAGCAACTGGCCGCAAGGTGGGGACCCTCAGGCCGCCCTTTGGGTGTCCTGGACCTCAACCCCCATGGCAGCAGCTCTTCTTTGCAGTAGAGGTGGATACCACAGCCTCCGGGTCAGGCCGTCCTACAAGGTGAGGTTCGCTAACTCCCACATCCCAGAGAGGTCCAGACGGTGGCTTCACCTTTCAGCCCTCGGAGCCCACCTGGACGTGCCCCGCAGTTTCTGAAAGGTGAGAGGAAACAGGCCGCAGGGCAACCCCGGGGGCCCGGAGGGAAGGCGCGCTGGGCGGCGGGCTGACGACGCGTAGCAGGCCGCTGGGGCCGGGGGACTCCCCCCGGCGCCCCGGAAAGTCCTCCGAGCGCGGGAAGGGAGGCCCCGCCCTGCCCCCCACAGGCCCCGCCCCGCAGGCCCGCGCGCCCGCCCCCTGGGCAACGAGACGCCTTCTCCTTAGCAACCACCACGCCCGGCATGGCCGAGGACGAGGAGGCCGCTGGCCCGACTGAGAAAGTGATCCGGGTGCAGAGGGTTTTCATAAACCTGCTGGACTCGTACAGCAGTGGAAACATCGGGAAGGTGAGCGCGGCGGGCCAGAGTAGAACCCTGGCCCCAACTTGCAGGCCTCGCCCCAGTTCCCGACCCCAGCGGGGCCTGCCCCCCCCCACCCCCGGCGCTGTCAGGGTCTCCCCAGAGGGAGAGTCCCTATGCTGGACACGGCCCGTGCCGCCTGGCCCCGTCCGCACCCGGAATAGACAAGCGTCCCCCTTGGAAGCCCGGAGTTTGGTGTCCGTTGCCCGGCCACGACCTTCCCTGTAAATGGGGGAAACAGGCTCAGGAGGGGGAAGGGCCGGCGCTCCCGCGGAGTGGGCCCAGGACCTGGACGCACAGCCCAGGGCTCATTAGAAGTGTCTGCATCGGTCACGTGTTAACTTGATTAAAAGATTAATTTTGGGGATATTGCGTCCATTAGAACCTTACTTGAATTAAGCCCACCTAGTTCTTTTACCTTTTTTTGTAGTATTTATTTATTTACGCATACAAGAACCGGGGTACAGGCCAGGGGTGTGGGAGTGAGAGGATCCACCCCCCAGAGACAGAGCGGGGAGCAGAACAGGCAGACTGACTGAATTACACTGCTGAAGGGAGCGGCGGGTGAGCCGGGAGAGGTCTGCCGCGCCGTGTGGGTAGCCCCCTGGTAGCCCAGGGATCAAACTCGCGCTGCAGAGGCTGAGGACAGCTTCACGGGGCTGTGCTTAGCCCCTTGCGCCACCAGAGAGGTGGCTACTAGCAAATTTAAATTACCCACGTGGGACCCTTGCAGGTCTACAGTCCTGTTAGATGAACCGGGCACACACCTGTCCGATGCCAAAGCAGGGCCGGCCGCATCCTTTAGCAAGTTCTTCGAGCTGCCTGAGCGCCTGTCTACGATCATCTCAGAGTGTCACAGGGACGCGGGGGGAGCTTCGCCTGGGAGCACCATGAGCCCCCCGCCATATTGCAAGTTGTGCTTAATATTGGGGGAATTTCCGTTTTCCTGCAGTTTCTATCCAACTGTGTCGTGGGGGCTTCACTTGAAGAAATTACAGAAGAGGAAGAAGAGGAGGATGAAAGCAAGTCTGTCATGCCCGATGCCTCGACGGCCAAGCTGAAGGAGGGCACCTTCCAGGTGGTGGGCACGGTGTCCCAGCCCCAGCCCGAAAACGCCGGGACCAGATTCGCCCTGGAGACCTACCACGTAAGTGCGCCCGCTGCACCCCCCTCCGGGAGCCAGCGCCCCCCCTGTTCTGCAAACGCGGAGCTGGGGGGCCTGGGGGCAGGGCGAGCGTGCGCCTGCGCCTGTGATGGAGACAGCAACCCGGCCTCCACGCTGAATTCTTCCCCGCCAGCCTTCCCACCCTCCCACGTGGGCGCACGCACGGCGCAGCGCTCCTGGAGACGAGTTTGCACGCTCGGGAAGTCTGGCGGGAGGCCTCGGGCGTCCGCGGACCCGGTGGGGACCTCAGCGGACCTCAGGGCCTTCAGCGGACCCCCGCCTGCCTGGGGGACTTTCACATCGGCCTGGACTCCTCAGCCTTGGAAGTCCCTGGGGGAGGGAGGAACAGGGTCAGGGAGGCCTTGTAAGAAGGACGCGCAGGCAGCACCTGCCCACGAGGAGTGCTGAGAGCAGCATTTCAGCAACGCTCAGTGGCTTTCCTTCCCTTGGATGGCAGGTCTCGATAAAAACACAAAACGGGGTTTCAGCTTCTTTCTGTCAAGTTTGAATTTGACTGCTTGAGCTCCAAAGCACTTCTTTATCTATTTAAATTCGCGGAAAAGAAGTCCTCCAGCGGGGTGGCAACTCCCAGACCTTGAGAACAAAGCCTCTTAGTATTAAACTGCAAGGTGGGCTCTGGTGGAGAACTCCACTGACACCTCCCCCACAGGCTTGGGATGTTGCTTGATATGACTTGACATGACAATTGCTTAATCCAGCCACCACCCCCTTCCCTGGCTCTGATCCCACAGCCAGTCTGTCCTTAACAGTGAGACCCCCATGTCCCCATGACACCTGAATTTCTGTTGTTTTTCTAATTGTCTCTAAGGAGGAAGGGCCCCATAAAGGGTACACTTGTAGTAAGTCAAAATTTCAAATAGACGTTCTGTATTCGTGTTTATAAAGAAAATAGTGATAAATTAGGTGTTCCCAGGAATGTACTCTGCCCTGCCTTGCCCCAAGCACCACACAGGGGCCTGGTGGTGATGTCTGCAAAGGAGAACAGTCCTTTGGTACCCAGATGCTCAGGGAAAACATGCCATCATATTGCTGTCTTGTGGAGAAATAGTCCAGCCTCCACGTGACACATTCCACATGGTCCACATCTGAGACATTTAAATATACCTCAGAGAAGGTTGTCCTCCAGACCAACTCCTCCGTCAGCCTGCCTGCTACTTCCAGACCTATCATACAGCTTTGCATGTGCTGTTCCCTGGAACAGACTTTTTCCCCCTCATCCAACCAACCCAGTCATCTTTCAAGACTTTCCACAAAGAATGTGTCTAAATAAGGAAGTCCCTGTTTCTTCCAAGGTCAAGCCAAAGCAAAGGCTCTGAAGGCCATGAAAGCCATGCTGAGAGGTGTCCAGCAGACTCACAGAAAACATTTGCACATCACCCACTTTTTGACAGCCCAAGACCTTGAGACTCTGAATGTGGCCCAGATAGCCTGTGAAGAGTGCCCGCAGGATGAACAAGCTAGACAACTACACCATGTGCCAAGTCAGCCATGGGGAAGATGACAGCAGCACCCTGTGTTTATGGTGCATGTCAAGGCCCACAAACACCAGTCAAACAGGCTGTGAAGAAACCCTGTGACATTGACACATCCAAGGTCAACACCGTGATCAACTGGCATCTGACTAGGATGCTCTAGATGTTGTGAAGAAATTTGGGACAATCAAGCTAAGTCCAGCTGGTTAATTCTAAATAAAAACTTTTCACCACTAAAAAAAAAAATATTAACTGAGGGTGCCACCTCCCCCTGGAAGCCCTTTGTGATTCCCATTTCTTCCCCACTCCCAGCTTGGATTCTGAGCTCTTTTCTTGTGCTTCCAGTGCATCCTTTACCTGCCTAAATGATAGCACTGGTCACACTCCATGGCTGTAATCTCTCTGCAGTGGGTCACACTGACTGTAACTGACAGCTCCTTTAGATCAGAGACTGCACCTCATTTATTCTGTTTCCCCATGTATCCTGGGCACCCAGCCCAGCCACAGGCAAAAGTGAAGTGAGTCCCTTACTGCCATCTTTGGGAACTTTCCTCACCACTTACCCCCTTCACACTCTACTGGGTCTTCACTTTCCACTGGCTTCTTTCTTTTCATCTATACAGTCATCCCTCATGTGGGGGCTGCAGGCACGATTAGCTCTGGGATGCTCAAGGCCCTTCTATAAAGGGACTTGTGTTTGCATATAACCTATGCACATCTTCCCACATACTTGAAATCGACTTGAGATTTCTCACAATGGCTCATACTATGTAAATGCCATGTCAGTACATTTTATTCTGCATTGTTTAGGGAATAATGACAAGAAAAATAATAAATGTTCAGCACAGTTGCAACCATCACAGGCCTAACTACACAGCACTCATTTTCCATCTTCCCTGGGTTGAGGCCACTAATGCAGATTCCAAGGTTATAGAATTCTGACTGTATGTGTGCTCAAACCTTCCTCACTGTAACAAAATACTCCATTTGGCCCCCCGCCGGCTACCAGCCTCTTCCTCTTCCCCTGACTCCTGCCATCACTGAACTTGAAGAGGGATCAACCACACTTGCAGGTCTCCCAGGTCTGCCAGTGCTAGCAGGTTCTGTCCCTCCCACATCACAGGAAATGCCAGGGTCTATGTCCCCAGGGAGCTCCTAATTCCCATGGCCTACCTCCCTTGGCTTCCCCCACAGCAGCCTGCTGGTTCCTGGGGGGAATCTCTCTTCCCACCTCTTGCAGCCTTTCCAAGTTGACTTTCCTATGTACCTCCTGCTCTTCCTCAGGTTCTTCCCTGCCTCCTTGTTCCAGAACTCCCCTCTTTGCATAATCAGCATCCTTCCCAAATGGTATCGCTCCAAGTCTTATGGGATCAGGTGCCCCACACACGCCAGTGCCTTTCAATCAGTCTCCAGTTCCTGTTGACCTGAAAATCCAGCTGCCTCTCAGTCTACTCTCCTCATGTTCTACAGACACTGCTGCGTCAACATACCCCAAATTAAATTTCACATTCCACACAACCTCTGTGCCTGTTTCACTCCTAATTTTTATTAAGGACCTTGCAGTCTCTATCAGTTTGGGTTCTTTTTGTCTGAGAGTAATAGGAAGAATGTTAAAAGGCAATGTAGGGCCTCCCCGGTGGCGCAGCGGTTGAGCGCTGGGTTTCGAAGCTGCCGGCGACCTCTGCGGCTCAGCGGTTCGATCCCCAGCTGCTCCCCGGCCACCGGAGGAGGGTCCCACATGGCGTGCAGACCTCTCCTGCCGCCCGCTGCTCCCCTCAGCAGTGTACTTCGGTCCTTCCGCCTGCTCTGCTCCCCGCTCTGGCTCTGGTGAATTCTCTCACCCTCCCGCGCTTCTGACTGTACCCAGTGCATGTATAAACAAAACAAACAAACAAATAAATAAATAAAAACATGCCTCTATAAATAAAAAAATAATAATAATAAAATAAAAGGCAATGTAAACTCTTTCATAAATAAGGAAATTCCTTAGTTTAGGAGCTTGGCAGCCCCAAGGACGAATAGGCTTCAGGACTGGCATGATCCAGGGGTTCCAGCTCCCTTACCTTCCCCTTCCTGGGCTCTGCCTGTCTCGAGAGGCAACTTAACCCTCAGACCAGCACCAAGGCTGCAACAGTCCTGGACTTTGTGTTCATACACAGCCACACACAGACTGTCTCAGAGAAAGGATGGACATCCCAGTAGCCACTCACCACAGAGAAAGTCCTTGATTCTCATTTTCTTGAATTGAGTTACATGGCTGTTGTGGATAGGACAGCCGATGAAGTTCTTTGCATTAACAAAGACTCGGAGTCTAAATGAATTTGCAGCAGAGGGAGGCTGGGGAGAGCCATCGAGAGAAGTTCTGCCTTTCACTCTCCCAGCCCAAGCTTTTATTAAAGATATGAACAAAGGAACAAGAAAATAGAACGCAATTCTGTTTTTGCTTATACAGATTAATGAGTTACTGCTGAAAACAAGTTTTCCTGGTTAGTAGGGAACATGCACACAAGCCAGCACGTCCTCAGAGAATAGGAGTCATTCTAGGAAGAAGTTCTGTTTGCAGAACTTCTAATGTCCTGGAACTCCATACGCAGAGTAAACGGGTGCTCTCCAAAAACCCCAGCTCCCTTTAGGGCTGCCAGCTCACAACACACAGCCGTTTCTGAACCATTTAGCCCTCAATAAATAAGGTCCATCCCTTAAGCTAATGATAGAGTAAGTTTCCCACAGGCTGACAAGGGGGGTATCTAAACAAATTTGGGGTTCTGATGGGGAGGAAGAAAAGGAAATGCATGTTTGTAGAAAACCAAAAGACTCCTTTACACTGTGCATCATGCACTTGCCCCACCCCCACAGCTGAAGCTGGGAGTCACAGAGCTATTGGCCCCCCTTCTCTGCATATCCTCTTGGCCAAGGGATCCTCGGTCTATCTCTTCAGTACTCTCTAGCAGTCCCCTTCTTCCAGCCCCACAGCCACTTGCTTTAGCTCAGCTCTCCATCGTCTCTCCCTGTGTGCCTGAATTTGGCTCAGTGCATGTATACTGAGCACCCTGAGGATCCACAGGCGAACATGGGACTCTCGCTCCCAGTCCAGCAGGGACTCTGAGATCAGTTGCTCTACAGCAGTCCAGTCGACATGATGATGGAGGTGGGCACCCAGCACTGGGGAAAGGGCAGTCCGTGAGTTCTCAGTCTTTTCTAAACAACCAGGCAAAGGGAGTTTTAAACCTCTCCCTACCACACTGATGAAGGCCCCCAAACCCCTCTGATCTGGATATCCTGTAGCCTCCATCAGCACAGTGCAAAGGGCCTCCCTTTAGGAGGCTGGACTCCACTGCAGATGCTGGGACTGGGGCTGAGTAGAGTTGCCAGGCAGATGAAGAAGCAGGAAATGCATACAAGGGGGTGCTTTGCAATATAAAGCATTGTGTAGTAGAGCACGGTTTGTGGGGAGGGAAGCCACAGGGAAGAAGAAAGACTGACATTAAAGGTGATCGAGAGTAGAAGATGGAAAACACTATACTGGTCCAGGGTGTGAAACGTGCCTCTGCCTGGCTCAGTAAACCACCGGCTAACCCTGAACACCCCAGACACTGCTAAGTAAGTTCTTATTCACCCTTCTGACCCAGCTCAAATGTCAACTCCAATGAGCCATAATTACATTCTCCCAAAAGTCCATCAAACCTCAAATACACCGCTTGGATAGCTTTTTCCATATTGGGTGCTCAGCTAAGTAGGAAGCTGTAAAGTAACCTCTCTTGTTGGCTACAATGTGTCCTGTAGTGAGTGCCTTCTTATAATTTTTCCATCAAGAATAGGTTACCTTTTTCTAAGTTGTACAGAGTCTATGGGTTTGTTTAGCTGTGTTCCTGTCTACATTAGACTATAGTTATTTACTAAAAGTTTTACCAATAACACACTCAGAGACACATAACCACAATTCTCCTAAGTATCAGCACTCATATACTATCCATTTTTGCCTCGCCCCTTAGGGTGAGAACAGGGCCCACAATGTGTGTTGGGTGAACAAAGGAGCATATGAATGTGGTCACTAACATCTGGTCAGGACAACCACCCTCTTGAAAATGTTCCTGTTTCATCCTAACTATGATTATGATTTAATGAGTGTATGTGCCTGGATACCACTCTCACTACTTTTTACAGGTTAAATCACAGATGCTCTATCTTCCTTCTTTGAAAGAGATCTGGAACACACCCTGCCCGGAACACACCACATCTAGAACATGTCTTTGACTTCTCCCAGTGTTCTTTCTCCCGCAGGTCATTTCTGACTCTAGATTGCTCTCTGGGGTACTGGGAAAGCAGTGTCCTCTCACATTGTCCTGCTACTGACAATAAGAAAATCCATGTTTGGATCAGCATTTTGTCTTACATATTCCCGTCCAGAAAATAAACTGAGTGGACAATGTTTTGGGTTGAAAGGCATCCTCTCCAAGAAAGATGCACTGAAGTCCAAACCTCCAGGACCTCAGAATGTGATTTTATTTGGTGATCAAGTCAATGGGAGGTTACTAGGGTAGGCCCCTCATCTAACATGATTGATGTCCTTAGGAAAGGGGGAGATTTGGCCCCAGACATGTGCACAGAAAAAGCATCACATGTATATAAAAGCAGAGAGTTAGGTGATATATTGACAAGCCAAGGAGCAGCAACTCACCAGAAGCAGAAGAGACCCTGGAGGAAATCCTCCCTCCCAGCCCTCAGCAGAAACCACCCCCACCAGCAGCTCAATCTTGGACTTTTAGCCTCCAGATCTATGAGACAAAATTTCTGTAGTTTAAGCCACTCAGTCTGCACTCCTTTGTCACAGTGGCCCTAGGAAATTGAAACAGCTGGAATACAAAAGAACTTCATAGAATCGGGCTAGAGAAATCAGCAATTCCTGCTGTTGAATTTAACAAGGATGTGTTAACCTGGCCAATGAAGTCATCTCATTTCACAAGGAAAAGGCATCTCATCTACTTTTCTAACCAAGTTGTGTGGCAGGAAACTGAGTTTAATCTGAAAATATTGCTTTAATACAACGGGTCAAGGAACTGTGGGGAATAGCTGACCCTCAGGACAATGAAAATAACAAGTGCAAATCCTGGCTTGGAAATGCAGGATCCTCTACGGTTCTGCTAATACCCAGCTGTGGTATCGCACTACTGGGAAATGTGCCGCCATTCACGCAGCCAGGAGCAGCTCATTAAAACACAATGATCACCAAAGTTACTTTTGTCTAATGTAAGAACTTTATATTTTTTAACCATTAAAAGTTTCTGTGTGTTTAAAACATTCCCAACTGTCAAATGTAATAAGGTACCTTACATCTAGAAAGGGAGCAGATTAATTCCATCTTGGGGATTCTGAAACAATCCACATTAATCACTCCTCAACATTTCTAAGTGATTCAAGACATGTAATTGCTCAAATAATCTTGCATAGAGTTTGAGTTCCATTTAAATGCCTGGCACGTCTTCTTTCAGTGCGTGTACTAATTCTTCCCTTCTGAATTGGGGCTTAAACAGCATATAGAAATAGTACCTAAGATCATTATACAATTTGTTAATCATCCGTTCCTGGCCATTTTCATAAATTCTTTGTTACTTGAAAACTACACACATAAGAGCGTCAAAATTCCATTTTAACTAGAAATCTCTCTGCAAGAGTTTCCTGTGGGACACTTCAGTGCAGCATATCTAATTGGGAAGTTGTAGTTCCATCCAAAAATTGAAGTTGCTGTTACCTTCTGGCAACAACTGTCAATTTCCTCTTGCAGGCCATCTCACGAGAAGACCTCCTCATGCGTCTGATGGAGTGTGATGTCATCATCTACAACATCACCGAGAACCTGCAGCAAGTGGAAGAGGCAGTCTGGGCAGTCTCTGGTCAGTGGGGTCTAGGCGTTTCCCTCCAGAAACACTATTTTTGTGCAGTTTACTTTGCCTAAGAGTCTTAGTGAACAGTAGGCAAATGAGGACCCTGGAACTCACTTAAACCCATGACTCACTTGAAACAGGAAATGGAATCGGGTCAGTGACTGTGCCTGCAGGTAGTGCAAAAAGAGGAACTGGGGCGTATTGAAAATAAATGGATTCGAACTGGGCCCACAACACTGGCAGTGGTCAGGAGCGCTGCAGCAGGGAGGCGGGGAGAGCCTTTATAGATGAAAGGCGGAAGCAAAGCAAGGAAATGATCTGATTGGCTGTTGAGGAAGCATCCCCTTGTCTGGAGGCGCCTCGCTGGCGCTCTGATTGGTTGTCCTTAGGTTTGGTTTCTTTAAAGCATTTGCAGATTTGTCCTTAGGTTTGGTTTCTTTAAAGCATTTGCAGATTTAGGTTTTGACTTGCTTAGGTAGACTGTTGAGCTACTAGAACCACCCCAACCTGCAGACAGTTGGGGCCTCCAAAGAATGGAGTTTTTTGATCGCTAAAAGATCGTTGACTTCAAAATTCAGTGCTCTTGGAAGCACTGCCAGGGGAGGCAGGATTGAATGTACTGGGAAGATGCAAAGATAAATAAGAAAAAGAAATCATTAAAAAAAAAAGATTATACCCTCAAGGTCCCCTAGCCCTAAAGGAAAGCTAAGGCAGCAAACAAGAAACTTTAATGGGAGACAGGGATGTTCAGGAGCAAGGAATCACGGGAGGGGTATGATTTTAAGAGGAGCGAAATTGTGTGAGGATCTGATTGATTCAACAAATACTCCCTGTAGCAAAGGTCAAGAAGGGCATGCAGGGAATGTTTGCTCTTTTAAAACACTTCGGAAACTGTAAAACGTTGTAAGGACCTTGGGTGTAAGGGAACAAGGTGATGTTATTAGCAATTTGGTAATTTGGTAGTCACACTTTTGTGTGACTCATCTCCTCTTTAAGTTGGGAGCAGAGGAGAAAGCAAATCAACTTAAATGAATCATCCCTCTAGGCTAGAAGGGAAAGCCAAGAAAACTCAGCACCATACATTTCAATATTATTTTTAACACTTCAATATTTATTTTTTTAGGCGAATTAGGTCAGGGGTCAGCTAGTTTGTTCTGTAAAAGGCCAGAGTGTGAATTTTTTTTTTTTAGCCACTTTATCATAATTGTGAGAAAACAGCCATAGACGATATGTAAATGAAGGGGCTGGATTCCAAAAAACTTGATTTGCAAAACAGGTTGAACTTTGCGGCCCTTGAATGAAATCAACAGTGTAACTTTAGTTTGGCTTAAATTCAAAGAAATAGAACTGAACCTCAGGAACGATTTGATCAAAATCAGGGAAATAAGGATGGCCAAGGGTTCCATGGTGTGGGGATTTGACTTCTCAGTTATGACTTTCATTCAGGAAAGCCACAAATCAGAAACACAAACGTTGTTTCAGCTCTTGGCATGCAGCCTGTTTGAAGCCTACTTCCTGCATTTTGTCCCTTTGCAAATATTTGCAGATGATGGTAACTGCCTTCTGAAATAATCCAGCCACCTAAAACCACCATCCCATGAATGTTCCCTGTGTTTTGTTTTGTTTTGTGCCAGGCTTCCTTTGAAAATGGATTTTTCTACAGAATGTCCACTTGTCATTTTCTTTATTTTTTTTTCTGAAATAAAATCTGGACATATTTTGAAAATTAAAAAGTATAATAAGGCTTATAATAAAAAGGTAAACTTCCCTGTGTTTTCAGAGGAACCTCATTTAACCTACTTTTCCTTTTCATACACTAAATGCCTGCGTTGATGTCCTCTGAATTTTAGAGGGGAACCACTGCCTTCCTCCAGGAACAGAAGAGATTCTCACCTCTCACAGCTCACAGCCCCCACACCCCAGCCCCTGCAGGGAACTTACTGCTTCTCAATGGTTGACACAGCATTTCTTTTCATCAACTTGAATTAAGAGAATATGTTTCACTCCTTCCCTTTTCATTCTAATAAAGACCTTTAAGTAATCAAGAAAAAACTATTTTCAAATGATAACGCTTGCAGAGACTATTTTCAAGTTCACAAAGTATTTTATCAAATGATGGCACATATGCAAATAATTGCGTTCACTCTTCCATGATTAAGGAAAGCTGCCCTATGGCTATTTTACGAGTCAGGGAGGTTAAGGAACGCTCATGTAAGTAAAGGTGGTTTTTGGCCTCCCAGGCCAGAATCTGGAGCCGTTTAACTCTCCTGTCCGCCTCCGCCCTGCACATTATTCCATTGATTTTTCCCTTCGTTGACCCATCTGATGCTGGGTTTTTTTTAATTAATTAATTTATTTTCTTACATCTTTGTTAACTTTTGGACGGTGTTTGATTTATCCCTTCAGGTGTAGTCCCCGTATTTCTCCCACCAGCACAGCACCCATGACCCGTCTCCCCCTTCCTGTGTGCTCTTCCCTCCCCTGTTTTGATTCCTCTCCCTCCCTCTCCCCTGCAGTATGCCTCAGATCTATGGTCAGCTTGCAAGTTTTGTCTTTTTCCTGATGCTGTTTCAATGCTTCATCCAGCCCCTGAAATACCTAGAGGGGCAGGAAAAACCCAGAGGGGCAGGAAGTATGCCCCCCACACCCCAACAATTGTTAATACCTTATTCAATTATTTGTAAATATTTTAATATAAAGTATTTCTCCTGCCTTGATTTTCGTAATTAGTAGCTAAAGAAGGCCAAAATGACAGGAGAAAGGAATGAAGTGCCAGGAATGGGAGAAAACATTTGCGTGCTTGGACAAAAATGAACAAGTGAGCAAGCAGATCACTTTAGACTCATTAAAACGATCATTTAAAAAAAATGGATAACCCAGTTTAGAGGACAGCTGAGGATGCCACGCAGTCCAGAAACAGGCCAGTCTGAAGCGCCACAGAGCAGAAAGGGTAAGAAAGCGAGACTGAACTGAAGACAGGCGATGCTGTTAATAGAAAATAGAAACTGAAAGTAACATTTGCGTTTGGGATTGACATGTGGAGGTAGGGTCTGAATCCTTTCTCATGGCAGGGTTGGAATCCATAGGTTTATCAGGTTCCGATTTCAGCATTTTCTGGTCTTGTTTATTTAAACAAAGAATCCCTTAGCTCCTCTGGCAAGTTAGACCTCACTTTGGATATTTTTATTCAGAAGAATGATGTGTCCTGAAGAATACTACAGTAGATCACATGCTGAACGCACTCAAGGAGAGCCAGCGTCCGAGGTGTGGAAAGCAGCCCGGAAAGTGACAAGCCCTTAGGAAATGACTTGCTCACCCTTGGGTCTTCGTCCCCGACTCTCCTCCATCCTGACTCTTACGGGTTCTTTCTAATCAAGCCTGCCCACCAAGACATCCCTGCCCACCAACCCCCCCCCTCCCCGCCTTCCCCCCTCACATCGACCCCCCCCAACCTGTGCAGTCCCCCAGGCACCAGCCATGCTCCCAGGCCAGGTGGAGTGGGGAGGGTGGGCAGACACACTCCAAATTACCTTCTTACACTACAGTTTAAGCGAACGGAACTGCTTGAAGCAAAACCATAAGTGCACCTCACCTTTTAATTAGGGGCCTCTCCAGCCCACCCTCTCAGCCCCTATTCTAGGGGCCCTCTTGCTCCACTGGCCCTCAGGCACAATGGAGAGAACACACCTCCATGAACCCACCTCAGTCCCCTCCTTTGTAAAACAGGGATGATGTTAACAGTGATCATGGTGCCCAAGGCCAAGCCTGTGGTGAGCGGAGCAGGACCACAGGGTAGGGAGAGCGCAAAGCTGCCGGCCAGGAGAGAGAAAGGGGCTACAATTTTGAGCTGGGTTCAGAGGAGGTAGGCCGTGGAAGGGAGAACACCAAAAACAGACCTGGGGAGGGGACAGTGAGGCCCAGGGCTGGCACCACTCTCTCAAGTTTCTCCCAGCAGGAGTCACTGGAAGGCCGGCTGGTAACTAACAGGGCACGCTTTCTGCCGGGACTGAATAACCCCTGTGCTTTTTGGCCCTGCAGCACTGAATGAAGAAGTCAGCCATTTTGAAAAGCGCAAGATGTTTATTTTGGTATCCACGGTGATGACCTGGGCCCGATCCAAACCCCTGGATCCAGTAAGTAGAACTTGAGCTTTTCTTTTCTCAACATTTTACCCTTAGTTCTGTGTCATCTGCATGTCCAGGGGCCTTTCTGCAGTGAGCTGGGTTTTCTTACAGCCCTGACCCCTAGCACACTCCATTTTAAGGGGTCCCATTTTGTAAATGCTGCTAAGAAAGAAAACGGAGCTATTGCCCGCTTCCTGGCTTGGGTTTCCTGGGTCCTTGAGTCTGGCCAGGAAGGAATTCAAAGCCACATCTCAGCAAAGCCAAGCAAAGCAAACTGTGTCGGGGACAGAGCGAAAGGACAGGGAAGAGGTCCAGGGAAGAACAACAGCAAGGAAAGGCGGGGCCTCCTGCTTTAATGGGGTGCAGGGGCTGATCACTCTATCCCTTCTCAGGGTGCACAGGCACTTCTGGGGTGTTTATTGGTTCATAGGTCCAGGCAAGAGTTTCTAAGTCACTTCCCCTTCTATTGTCCTGGGGGGAGAAGGAGTAGTTACTGGGTCAGGGTCTGCCTTCCCTGCTTTGGTGCTTCTCAGTCTCCTGGGCCTTTAGCGTCCTGCCTGTAAGTGGGGTGGGGGCTGCCTGGTCCCCTCTGGGCAGTTCTTGACTCCCCCCTGGCTTCATCGGCTCTGGCACATGTTTCTTGCGGTCCTGGGTATGTTGGCCATTAATTTTTCTTTAGCCATCACCCTTCCTGCTCTCACTGCAACACTGCTGACTAAACTATCCAGGGGCTGCTTCTTACTTGTGGTTTTTATTTTGAAAAGCGCTGCCTCTTAGACTTACTTAGACCTAAATTTTTGTCATACACATTCTTGTGCACACATTAAAAGGAAAACATGAGCAAAATACAGAGGTTTTCTATCCCCCTAACTTCTTCCGAGTACGGCCTCCCTGGATCACGCCAGCGTTCTGTCCACCTCCACACACTCACTCAGTGCCAAGCCTGTGTGTGTCACTTCACAGTAGCTACTTTGCCGTACTTTCCTTGCCTGGAAAGCACCTGGCTACTGCATTGCAGGAAAACACAGGCTCATGGCCCTCCTCCTAGCAAGGCTTATTTTCTTTACTGATATCAGATCAACATTTGCCCGGGAACCGCCTGATTGCTTTATGTGCTGAATCAACACCAATATCATCTAAAAGACATTTTATTTTTTTTTTAAAGATTTATTTATTTATTTATACAAGCACTGGGTACAGTCAGAAGCGCAGGAGGGTGAGAGAATTCACCAGAGCCAGAGCGGGGAGCAGAGCAGGCAGACTGATGAAGTACACTGCTGAGGGGAGCAGCGGGCGGCAGGAGAGGTCTGCAAGCCATAAGGGACCCTCGCCGGGCGGCCGGAGATAAAACCGGTGCTGCAGAGGCTGTGGGCAGCTTCGCAGCCCAGCGCTCAACTGCTGCGCCACCAGGGGAGGCCCAAAAGACATTTTAAAAGGCAACTGGGTCAGCACTCAGTTGGCAAGTAAGTCAGCATGAGCAGTGGTGCCCAAGGTCACCCATCGCTTCCTGATGGACTCCCCCATTGACAAGACGCTTTGTAACTTCAGAAATGTCAACATGTGGAAAAAGTGCAAGTTCCCAATGGCGCACATGAAATGTGTACACTGTTATCATGCAGTGCTGCTTCGATGATGATAAAATAAGAAGTTATAAAAAATAAGTGAATGAAAATGCACATTTCGAATTTCTTACATGGTAGCAAATGCTGTTTGTCTGGTGATGTCTCCCTGGGTGAACAGGAGCGCCTCGAGGGCAGGACTGGAGGTTTCATGTCCTGTTGTGAAGTTCACACGCCTCCTCTACTTGAATGCCAGCACCTCAGGGAGTTGTCATCTGAGTCCTCACAGAGTTCCTGCTGCCCGGGCAGCTGGGAAAGTGTCTGCTACATACTCACTGGTCACTTGGCTGCTTGGCCACTTTGCTGACTTCCCAGTTGCCTGAACCCACTCCATTGTCAGCTCACTCCTAGGACTTAAGCAAACTGGGAATTTGTTGACTTACATGATTGTCATGTTGAAAGAGGGACTTCAGGCACAGCTGCATCTAGAGGCTGAAACTGTCCTCACAACTCACTCATCCATCTTTATCACCATTGCTGCTTTTTTCCTCCATGTGAGCTTCATTCTCAGGCCAGCTTGCCCTTCCTTCTGGCCCCCAGCAGCTACACAGCCTCACCTCCCTAGAACTTTAATGCTCTTTCCTACTTTGCCCATGGCCCATCGCAGGACTGCAGTATGGCCATACAGTGGTTAAAATCATTGCATAAATATGAAATTCCCTGCATTGTGTAACTGCTCTATGGTTATGTAGGGGAAGCGCCCTACAAAACACATGCTGGGGTTAAAGAGGAAAGGGCATGGCATAACCTACTCTCAGAGGATTCCAAAACACAGATGACAGTACATGTGTGCCATGAGAAAGAGAGAGTTAAAAACAAACCCCCCACTCAACCCAGGCAAGCTCTCCACGAGGCAGGGGACAGAGAACAGTCTTTTTATTGAATCAGCATCAATGGGGAATGTGATGCATACCTTGCTAAGCGATTGCAAAGACAATAGGGCTCTCCTGTATGTGAGCAAGCAGGTGCCGCCCA
The DNA here is from genome assembly GCF_014898055.3 of Talpa occidentalis. NCBI lineage: Eukaryota > Metazoa > Chordata > Mammalia > Eulipotyphla > Talpidae > Talpa > Talpa occidentalis. The sequence goes on along the minus strand of NW_023601104.1, from coordinate 97,116,066 downwards.
TTACATGCCCGTGGTTAAGGTACCAATGACTGGTTCTCAAGAGGTCACCGTGGATGCCTGAATGGGAATGGTTGTCACCATAGTTTGTCCTAAATTCACCTGGTAATTGGGGTGACCGTCTGTTTAGCTAATCGGCTTCATGCAGAAGAACAACAAACTTCCCATCTTCAGGGCAGGTGGTAGAGGAAGACCACCTTAGCAGCTGAGGAAGACCTTCGGCTCTTAACCTCCCTCAGAAGCTGAAGGGTGCGCTCTTGTTGGCTGTTAGCCTCACGCCTTTCATCCAGCAGCATGTTCTGCTCAATCACCGTCCAGAATGAATCATCAGTCCTCCTTTTCCTCTTCGTATCTGTGGGCTACTAAAAAGGCCTTCGTCCAGTCAATCCCAAGGAACAGCCTAAGTGTTCTTGTCCTAAGATTCATTCGGATCATCTCTGAGACTCAATGTCATGGACAGCTCAGGGGAGAGTTGGGAAATACTTTCCACCCCTGGCTTTCAGGGCAACTTGTTATTTCACTTATCTCCTGAGACCAATTCTCAAGGTCCCAGACATCAGGTTGCACCTGGCATGTTCTTATTAACATATGATTGATTTAAGGGGAAGGGCTGTGTGGGAAGGAAGAAACAAATCACAATTTAGATCAAAAGCAAAACTACAGACATGGTGACAGCAAATAGGAAATGACATTTCATGCCCTTATGGGATAACAATTACAAACTTGTCACCATCTCTATGAAATAAAGGACAACCGCATTTTCTTTTTGCCTGGATTAGGTTTAAATGATAACATTCAGCCAGCTAAAGAATTTTCCAGGAAATTAAATCACTATCACAGTAAGTAGTACCTTTGAGAATGCTTTCTTTGAGCCTAGAGGAACTTAATCAGATAGCCTCTTTAGACTGATGTTTTCTGAAGCACTGTCACTTTTCTTACAGGACGATTCAGAGATTCCATTCACCGAAGAAGATTACCGAAGAAGAAAGAACCATCCGAATTTTCTGGACCACATAAATGCTGAAAAAATGGTTCTCAAATTTGGAAAAAATGTAAGTCTGAAGCAGTAAAGCATTTTGAGCGAGAAATGGCCCTTTTAGGCAGCCTGCGGGGTGTCCAGGACTGCTGCCCAGCTCAGCTGCCTCATCCCAACCCATTACACCCGTGTTGGTCCAGTACACACCTGTGTTGGTCCAGTACCACCTGTGTTGGTTTCCTTGCCTTCCCTTCTAGACCTCAGAGCATCAGGCTCATCCAAGACCTACTGTCCTGAGGTCCTGACCAGATTCTGCTCTAACCCACTTAGTTGAAAGCCTCGTAGCAGGGCCCCAGCAGAGTTCAAGCCTTTCCCTTAGTCCCCTCCCCTCCAGGAAAGGGGAAGAGGAGGCCCAGAATTTCCCTGCGTCCAGAATCTACCACTTTGTTTCTTACAAAACTCTGACAAGTACATCTTAACTTCATCTTACAAGAAAGGAGCAGGAGGCTCCCAGGGGCTCACTGGCTTTTTTTTTTTTTTTAAGATTTATTTATTTATGCATACAAGAACTGGGGTATAAGCCAGAGGTGCGGGGGTGAGAGGATTCAGCAGGGACAGAGTGGGGAGCAGAACAGGCAGACTGACTGAAATACACTGCTGAGGGGAGCAGCGGGCGAGAGAGGAGAGGTCTGCTGTGCCATGAGGTTAGCTCCCTGGCCAGAGATAGAACTCATGCTTCAGTGGCTGGTAAAAGCTTGATAGCGCAGAGACTTTAACCCCTGTGACACCAGAGAGGTCCCTGGAATTTCACTTTTGAATACCACAAAGGAATTGAAAACAGACCAAACAGTTTCAAGCTCCCACTGATGCCATTCAAAGATTTTGAGACCATTCAGGAGTTGTAAAGAGACCAATCAAATTTGAGCTTGATCTGCGCCAATCAAGCAGCTGAAATTGTAAAGGAACCAATCAGGCTTGAAGGCGGGTACTCTGAGGGGGCTATAAGCAGGGGTTTTGAGGACTTCAAAATTTCAGACTTCATTCATCTGGATTTAGACCTCCACAGACCTTTGCAGACCTCCAGAGAACCTTGCAGCCCTCCAAGATTATCCTACCTGTTCTACACTTAAAACTGCAGTCTGAGCTGCTCCTGTCTCCAGCCTTACCTCCTACATCAGTCCACTGAGCCAGGAAGGTCAGCTCCCAGGTGGGGAGACTGAACTTGAGCCACTGCAGTGGCTGGGGATAGCTTGAGAGCCCTGAAACTTAACCCCTGTGCCCCCCGGGAGGCCCATCAATCCACATTTAACATATGTAGAACATAGTTAGAACCCCAAGCCCCATAATGATTCTGCTTCATTTTATTCAATTAGTTGAGAACTTAACCTAAAGGTCTCATTTCTTGCCCCATATCCCACCCCTCCAGCACTGCCCTTCCCAGAAGACCCCCCAGGCACCACCCATCCCAGAACACCTGAGGTAGCGCTATGTAATTATAGCGCTAAGCTGACACCTAGTGGCCCCGGAGGATATTACAGTGGGAACTTGGCCCATCCAAGTGTCTGTCCGTGTAAGCTGTTGGAAGCAACGTGGGGTCAGGGATTCTAGCCTCTTTTCTGCCCATTAACTTACAACCTTAACCAAGTCGTTAAACCCTGGGGGCTTGAAACAAAAAGGTACAGAAGGTATACATTTAATTAATTAGAAGGCATACATTTCTTCCAGTTCTAATTCTATATTTTTCTCCTAATTAAACATTGACTATTACCCACGATAGAAAAATCCATGATCACACAACACAAAATAATCTTCGGGAAGGAGAATCTAAATGGAAAATTATTATCATTTTCATATCTTTATTATAAAAACTCTAAATATGCCCCCTATTTTAAATGATACTATGAAAATCTCATTAAAAAAAATCTTCTCCTGGCAGTTCTCGAGTTCTTTAAGACTGCCCGCCTATGTCTATGCAGGCATCTCTCTTCCTTGTTTTCCTTTCGTCATTAAACATGCCATGTCTGAATTCTTTCTCAGAGGGACCCAAATACTCCACGCACCGAACCCCATCACCTGAACTCCATCAGAATCATTACTAAATTTAAAAAGTAAGCTCCCAATCCTTGCCCAGCAAACCAGTTTGGGAGGCTTAGGTGGGACTGAAACAGTTGGGGTGACAGCTCTGGACTAAATATCAGACAATAATGAGGATGATTGTCAATCGTTAATTAACTTGAATGTGATACTGCGGTTTTGAAGAGAACATATTTTTTAGGACAAGCATGCTGACCTAGTCTGTCTATTCAAGTAAAATGGTATGATGTTTGGGAATAATTTCAAATGGTTCAACAAAACAAATAAAAACAAATATGTTCCTGACAACAACATAAACAAACAAAAATAAGTGAATAGTCATCTATTCTTTTTATTCCCAGCTTTCTTTTCATCACTCTCTTCTGAATTGTGAATAAGACAAGGTAGATCTGGTCAACTTGGTCCTGCCAATGGCCCTTTTTAATTTTTTTTTTCAATGGCCCTTTTTAAACCTGTAGTTGGTTACCGTGTAGATGGGTCTGGAAGCAATCATTTGACCCATTCATTTACCACCTGTGCATTTAAATCCTATGACATTCCAGGCACTGTGACCACGAGCTGAACTCCCAGCCCTGGGCCAAACAGATGTGGTCTTCAGCACAATTCTGATTATGTACTGTAGCACAGACACAAGATGGACTCAGTATTTTTCAGACAAAGAGGAACCCTATTAATTATACAATTTGCCAAAACCATTCTGATTTGTCTCACACCTAACATAGCTTTCACTGGGCACTCCCATCTCTAAATGAGTTGCACTGGTTATTTTGAATATTTTAAAATAGTGAATTAAAAAAATATTATTGTATTGATTTCAACCAGACTTGGCCATCTGTTGTTGCAAAACTCATTTAAACTAAATCCTTAAATAGTCCCAACATACCTATTGTGTATATGGTCCTAAAAAATTACTGTGTCAATTTCAGTGGCAGTTTATAAACTTTCTTGTAACTGATCATTATCCCACTGGATAATGCTTTTTGGTGCTTATATTCTCCAACCAGCCCAAGTTACTCACGATACTTTTTTTCAATTAAAACTTTTCTGGGGGGCCTCCCTGGTGGTGCAGGGGTGGACAGCGCTATCAAGCTATCGCCAGCCACTGCAGCATGAGTTCAAGCCCCCGGCCAGGGAGCAACCCACATGGCACAGCAGACCTCTCCTGCCTCGCCTGCTGCTCTCCTCAGCAGTAGATTTCAGTAGATCTGCCTGTTCTGCTCCCCACTCTCTCTGGTGAATCCTCTCACCCCCCACCCCCCATACCTCTGGCTTACAGCCCAGTTCTTGTATGCATAAATAAATAAATCTTTAAAAAAATAAAACGTTTCTGGGTTTGCTTTATTTGAGATATTTGTATCCCTACCAAGTGAGATTGTTCATCTTTCTTAGTCATACTGTCTCTTTCTGGTTTTAGTATTTCTCTGGTGCAATTAATCCACATAAATATCCTCATACAGTTAACTGGGAACAAAATTCTCTATACCCTCCAACTTGTATGAAATTGGCCTTATCCCTTGAATATTTGGTAACGCTCCTTGTAAAGCTGTCTTGGACAGTGCGAAGGTAGCGGCAGGTTAAGGGACAGGAAACTGGCACATCGTGCTGAGTTCTCAACTTAGCTGGCATGAAGTTGTCTGTAAGTCCCGCAGGACTTTCTGAATCTCTGTCATATTTGTAGTTTGTCTCCCTTTTCAAAACTAACGTCTGTGAGGTCATCACCTTTCCTACTTGACTGGCCTCCCAGCAGATCCTCAGGCCAGTTCCTAAATACTCGTCCCTTCTTGCACCACCCTTTGACGCAGCGCAGCAAGTTCCATTCATTCTGTCTTCACGGCCTGAGTATACAATGCTGGGTCCAGGCCAATAGAAAGGCCAGAAGATGTCCCGGGCTGCCGCCTGTCCCCAGTGGAAATCTTTGTCTGGATTCCTATTCTGGAGTTTGAAACTAGGAAATCCATCAACGCTGCTCACATGAGGCATGGCCCCTGGCCTAACACCCCACATCAGTAGTAAAGATAGTATTTTGAACTCCATCTGTCTTTCCCTTTCTTTCTCTTATTTCAGAACCCCAGAAGGAAAATAGTGTCTCTTTGACCCCCTCAAGCACCAATTATGCTGTTTACTTGTGCCTTTCCCCCACTTTTTTTTTGTCATCAATCATAACCAATACTTCAGTTATTCTTATCAAAAGGTAGCTCTTGCTGTATCCATTCTTTATCTCTGTTTTTTAAATCATTAATGACTATAACATTATCTCTATTACATCTTCCTTCTAAGTTGGGTTTATGCTTTTTGAGTTAGATGCTAAGTTCACTAATAGTCTTTTTTCCCCCTAAAATAAACATATAAGGCCATAAATTTGCTACCAAATGTGGTTATGGCTGCATCCCAGAAATTTTGAAGTGCCCTGAATAATCTTTCCATCATTTATTTCTAAAACATTTATAAATTATTAAGACTTCTCTTTTGACTTGTGCGTTATTTAGAAATGTTTTTAAATTTTCCAAATATATGCAGGGGTCATTATCTTTTTGTTACTGATTTCTACCTCAGCTTTGTTCAGAGGCTGTGGTCTCTGTATTGCTGATTCTGCGGTATTTGGTGAGATGCTTTGCTACAGAGCCCATGGCCATTTATTTGCTTTTAAATTCCATATGGCCTGGGAAAACCTGTGTTTCTTTCTTTCTTTTTTTTTAAGATTTATTTATTTATGATACAAGAGCTGGGGTATAGGCCAGAGATGTGGGGGATGAGAGGATTCACCAGAGACAGAGTGGGGAACAGAACAGGCAGACTGACTGAAATACACTGCTGAGGGGAGCAGTGGGCAAGACAGGAGAGGTCTGCTGTGCCATGTGAGTATCTCCCTGGTCGGCTGGGATCGAACCCGCACTGCAGAGGCTGTGGACAGCTTCACAGTGCTGAGGCTTTAACCCACCAGGGAGGCCCCCAGTGTGTTTTTTTATTGCAAAAGTTGTAAAATTTCTTTTTGTAAACATAACCATCTTTTCTTGTGATTTATAAAAATAACCTTGTCATCTCACAAAGATTTTTAAAAATACCCATCTTTTTATAGCTCCTTATCACCCAAAAAATTCTCTTTCAAATGAGTTCCTAGAAAACAGTGAATTAGTGCAAAGTCTGTCTTCCAAAGTGTTGCTCTAAAAGCTTCTGTAAGTTGGTGGACTGGGTGGTGACACACATTGAGAATCTACCCTACAGTTTGGGCCTGCAGGGCAGTCAATGCTATGCTCTCAAACCAACACTCATCTGTCAGCACGAAGTGTCACCTCAGCCCCAGCTGATGTCCCTTTACTAGGGGTCTAAGAATAGGGAAATTGTATTTGTATTTGCCTCTATACAGTGCCATTGCCTAAAACCAATAGTTCTGTCCACTTCAAGGTTCTCTGATCCCTGGATTAAGCAGGTAATTTAACTTTGAAAGAGGAAGCCAAGGGAAGGGCAAGCTAAGTTAGGAATCATCAAGCTTCTCTTCTCCCCCTAGGGCCTGGGTCATGTTTCCTTGCCGCCTCTCTCTGAGCAGGCTGGTGTTTGTCTAGTTCACCCTTCTGTTGTGGGTGCACCCTTCTTTGTTGTGGTCCGGTTCCCAGACCCACCAGGTCAAACACCTTGTCTCCTCTACCCACATTGTTACAGGGAACCCTCAGGAAACAGGGGTCACCCAGGATGTGAGTCCTCACCTGCTCACTTAAGAACTCAGACAAGGAAGGGCCTCCCTGGTAGCGCAAGGGATTAAGTCTCAGCACTTTGAAGCTATCAGCAGCCACTGAATCTTTTTTTTTTTTTTTTTTGGTAAGATTTATTTATTTATTTATACAAGAACTGGGGTACAGGCCAGATGTGTGGGAGGGTGAGAGGATTCACTAGAGACAGAGCAGGGAGCAGAACAGGTAGACTGACGAAATGCACTGCTGAGGGGAGCAGCGAGTGAGACAGGAGAGGTCTGCACGCCATGTGGGAACCTCACCGGCTGGCTGGGACCAAACCGGTGCTGCAGAGGCTGCGGACAGCTTCACAGCGCAGCGCTCAACCGCCTGCACCACCAGGGGAGGCCCAGCAGCCACTGAATCTTTAAAAAAAAAAAAAAAAAAAAAAAAAACTCAGACAAGACCCAAAAGCAGACAGGCAGAGAAACATTCTTTATTTTTATTTTCTTTAATTTTAAACCTTTTTTTTTTAAAGATTTATTTATTTATGCATAAAAGAACTAGGGTACAGGCCAGAGGTGTGGGGGTAAAAGGATTCACCAGAGACAGTGTAGGGAGCAGAACAGGCAGACTGACTGAAATACACTGCTGTGGGGAGCAGTGGGCAAGACAGGAGAGGTCTGCTGCGCCATGTGGGTAGCTCCCTGGCCGGAGATCAAACTTGTGCTGCAGTGGCTGTGGATTGCTTCATAGGTTGCTGTGGACTTTTAGTGAGTCCTGACCCGCGACGGTGAAGGAAATCAGACATGGGGGACTGTCATGTCCAGCATGCAGCAAATCTTTATTGTCTTAGTGCTTATTATATACTATTTTAATTGTAGCAGGTGTAACATCAAAGCATACCACATAATGATAACACGTATGAATGATTAGTCTATTTTCTTACTATTATCTATTTACTTCAGACAGTAGGATACCAGGCGGTTAGTTCTCACACACATAATCTTATCGCCTCCTAGCCTGAGCCTGGGAAGTTCGCTCATTATTTTGTTGTTGTCAATCTGTGGAGATGTACGCAGTTCACTTCCAGGCTCTCAACACCAAGTCCTGTCACCCAGAGGTTTTCCTCCGAGACACATGTGTTTTCACATGCCTTAGAGACTCGGGTCAAGGCCCTTCTGCTTACTACGCAGGGTGGCCGCCTCCAACAGGTTGCGTCTTAACCCTTTGCGCCACCAGGAAGGCCCACCTTTTTTTAAAAAAAAAAAGATTTTTTCCATTTATTTATGCATACAAGAGCTGGGGAGTAGGCCAGAGGTGCAGGGGTGAGAGGATTCACCGGAGACAGAGTGGGGAGCAGGACAGGCAGATTTACTGAAATACACTGCTGAGGGGAGCAGCAGGTGAGACAGGAGAGGTCTACTGCACCATGTGGATCAACTCCCTGACCCAGAATGGAGCTCATGCCTCAGTGGCTGGCATTAGCCTGATAGTGCTGAGACTTAACCCCTTGCACCCGCAGGGAGGCGCTTAAAGAAATTTGTTTTTTTACCAGGGAAGTGAGGAGAGAGAGAGAGATAGATTAATTGGCCGGCATGTGTCTGGATGTGTTTTTCCTACCAGTGTGCCTTCTGAGCCGAGACCAGGGTGCCAGCTGAAGGTGGTGAATTAAGAGAGTGAGCCATCAGCCCAACATCAACCCTCTAGATGTGCGGGTTGTTTCCGCTGGCAGGCAGCCTCCAATCTTAGGTTGGTCTCACCCAGTTACCTGATTAACATAACAAAAGACAACTTTATCACTTAGGAGATTCCAATGGTTTTAGAATCTGGAAGCCAGAAGCTGCGCTAAGACCAAATATACTTTTCTTATTATAAATCACAGTGCCACATCTGAGCCCCAGTATCATTATTGATCTGTAGTCATTGGCAACTTACATCTTTAGATAAATACAAATATTCATGGTCTCTGAAACTTGCCAGGCTATCAAAAGCTAATTAAGAATTAATGCCCAAAATTACCAGAGACTTTACAACTTATCCATAATTAAAGTAGAATAATTTCTGATACTCACGGTTTTCACATATGTTTCCACAAGACCCAGCTCATAAAAGACACCTGTGTCTGTGAATTATGATACATTGGAAATGCAATTTTATGGCTATGTTTTATTGATGCACTACCTGTAATCAGTTAGTCATGTACTTTATTGATTTTTTTCCCCAAACAAGTACAGAATGGCCACTGAAAGTTTTAGTACAAATATCTGTGACCTTAATTAAATGAAAATGTTCTGTTTATGTATCCCCAATTTCACATTCTCTGATGACTTAATCACAGAAAGGAAAAGCAAACCTCTTCCCGGTAACTTAGTGTTTATGTTCCCATAAGTTTCCCACACATGGCATATAGTTTCACCAGAATTCAAACAAACCAGCCAGACTTTAGCTTTCTTCCTTGGGTTTTGCCTTGACTTATGTTTTATTCTTCATTGCCATGTAAGTCACAGGAAGCTACTGCTCACAGAAATTAGTGGTTTGGGGCACAGCACTCCATGCTGCCCAGTCTCAAGTCCTCCGTCCACTTCTGTTAAAGGGCCTCTAATCTCCCAGGGTGATAACAGTCATCAGACCTCCTTCAAGCTGTCTTGAGAAGAGCAGAAATTACGTGTATCCATTTAACTAAAATGGGAAGTGTTTCCGGGGCAAAGGAAATTGTCCTGTACCCCTCTGGGTTCTTCCAGGCTGGCAAAGATGCAAAGAAGCATCTGACAGGTTGTTAAGAGATAAAAACAAAAAGAGGTTCAATAACAGCAGTAGACATGGGAGAGACTCAGCATGACTGAATAACTCACCACCTGACTTCAAGGACCATCTTAAGTAGCTCAGTTAAGACACAGGAGGTTAGAGGAGAGGGGAGACAGTTAGGGAGTTTACCAAAGGCACAGCAGTCAAAGATATACAGAATTAAGTTCTGTCTTCACTGAAAAGAGATAAGGAGATTATTCTACCAGTTACTGTGAGGGAGACACCCAGGCAGTGAAAAATATACATATAAATGTCTTTTCCAAAAGCAACCTCCACCCAAGCTTCAGGGCCCATCCCAATAAAATCAACCTTTTCCTAAAAAGGCATGTTTTGGGCTAGCAGATTTTTATTCCCCCACATATATAATTAAATTTAGTTTTTTTCCACTACTAATCTGTCTGATGTGAAAAATCTTTGCTTTAATAGTCTGGGCAGAACCCAGAGAGGCAGAGAAATTTTCCTTTGTACCCCAACAAAGCTCATCATGGAAAGAACAATTTTATATCTCTTTTCTTCTCAGTGCCCAGTGTAAGGCTTAGAGATACTAAGTTTTCACAAACAATAAAATCTGGCTCTTCTCACATTAAGAGTCCAGTTACATTCTTTTTTTTAAAGATTATTTATTTACGCATATAAAAGCTGGAGTGCAGGCCAGAGGTGTGAGGGGGTGAGAGGATTCACCAGAGACAGAATGGGGAGCAGAACAGGTGGATCTACTGAAATATACTGCTGAGGGGAGCAGCTGGCGAGACAGGAGAGGTCTGCTGCACTCTGTGTGTCATATCCCTGGCTGGGGATCGAACTCATGTTGCAGTGGCTGCAAATAACATCATGGTGCTGCATCTTAACCCCTTGCACCACCAGGGAGCCACCCCCTCCCCCCAGTTACATTCTAATAGCTCTCAGAAGCATCCCGAGTGGTGTGGTGGAAGTGATAGCCTCAAAATGTTGGCTACACGTCCTAAAGTGCTGTTTCTACCTGATAATCTAGTTTAATATGATTAATAATATCACATTTAGCTTTTTCTCTGTTTTATCTAATAGGTGAAAAAATTCGCAACTTATGTAGTGGCTGCTGGACTTCAGTATGGAATGGAAGGAGGCATCTTACATTTTTTTTTTAAGGTATGACTTTTCAGTGACTCTGCGGGCTTGAACAATAAGACTGTACAATTTGAAGATGTCTCTTATTACTTCTAGAGTTGGCTAGGGCAGCATAACAGCAAAAAGTCAAAGAGAATATGAATGCAGACCATATCCACCACTTTTTCTTTCCTATTACTAGCAACATGTGTTCACCACTCACAGAATAAAAAATAAAAAAATAAAAAAAAAAAACCCCACAGCTCTCCTTTCACTCTTGAAACAAACACTGTGTGCTTACCATGTACCAGGAATAATTGTAGATGCTGGGAGTGCAGTAACAAGCAACAGTCATACACCAACATCACGAAGTTTCCATCCAGGGGTCCACACATACAATGGTGGTCCCAATGAGCTACACCACGTAGCCTAGGTGTTTGGTAGTCTATACCATCTAGGTATGGATTCTGTCTGCAGAATGACAAATCACTAATGATATGCATTTCTCCAAAATGATATGCATTTCTCCAAAAGTAGCCCCCTCGTTGAGTAACATGTGACTGTGATGTACTTGTGCTTGTGGAACTCACGTGTTAGAGGACTGGAGAAGAAGATAATCAATCAATATGTTAGCTAGAAAAAGTTGAATGATGCGAAAAATGCTATAAAATAATATGGAAGAAGAATGCTATGAACAAAATAAGAAAAATCATGTGAAAAACAACAAAAAGAAAGGCAGGAAGAGAATGCTGGAGTGGGGCTGTGTCTTATAGATGGCGGGTGTTGAAGGGTTTTCTAATGATGTGGCTTTTGAGAAGATGAAAGGCAATGAAGGTGCTGGCTCATTTCTCCTCTGGGGAAAGAACATTCCAGGCAGTGGGAACTGTAGGTCAGAGAAGTGTGCTAGCTGTGTTAAAGAACAGCAAGAAGACTGAGGGGCTCAGACACGTCTCCCCAAAATATGCCATTTTGCTATGTGGATTATTCTGAGCTGAAGGCAATTAAGATCCAAGGGCAAACTTTTACCTCAACCTTAATTACCTAAAAGAATTTAGATAAGGGGTCTAGCCCAGAGGAAGAGCTATTGCTATATTTCTTTTAACTTTTTATCTCGGCAACCCATCTGGATGGCCAGCCAACCATCTAATTACTCAACATCTGCTCGTCTGCTCACCCTGTAAATGCCCTCCTCCCCCTTGAAGCCCCACACCCCTGTTCCATTTCTTGGCTCAAGATGGCATTTAAGCTGATTTTTTACTGTTTTGGGATCAATCGTGTCTATGATTGCCCCTCCCCATGTATGTGATTAAATTTGTTTTTCTCCTTTAACTTCTCATGTGTTGATTTAATTATTAGACCTGCCAAAAGAACCTTAAAGAATAGAGGAAGATTTTTCCTTCCTGTAAGAACGATGTAGCTAAAATATGGGAGGATGATAGGTGAAGCGGAGTGATGGAGGAGTCAGGTCAAGTCCTCCTTGTAGCCCATGGTGAGACATTTGGCTTTTATTCAGAGTGGGTTGGAAAACCACTAGACTATTTGAACATAGAAGTGGCATAATCTGTCCTCAGGTATAAAAATATAACTATTGTATTGGCATAAAAAGCGAGAGCAGATAGACCTGGGTGGAAATGGTGGTGATGCTGAGATTGTCCAGATTTTGGACATTTTAGCACAATGTGGCAAAGGGGCAACTGTGGGCCCCAAACTTAAGGGGTACATCCTCCGAAAGGGATCCAGCCATCCGTGTGCACAAAGGCAAAGGAAGCAACTCTTAGTGTGGACGATCTTTAATAGAATTAGTGTGCATAGAGAGAAAAAGAAACTGCTATTCCTAATACAAGTTTCCCAATAAAACTTCCAAAATTATATGTTTGCTCATGGACAAGTCCCCAGCCTAACAGGGTTGACTGGAAGTGGGGCCACTGAGACATTAAAGCTTACCACAAGTCTAAGACACCTTCTGCAGGGAACCACAAGAGGGGGGTAAGGCAAGTCCTAGAGGGACAAGAGGAGAGAGTCATTCAAAATATACCAAATAATCCACCGTGCAATCAAGACAATGGCTGCCCTTGTGTCTGCCAGGGACCAGGAAAGCAGTCTCTCCAGGTGTCTCTTCCAAGTGTGTCTGCACGACTCTCCTCCATGTGTCCCCTTCAAGGATCCTTCCCAGCAGTTCCAGGGTCAAGCGGGGCTGCCAAAGCAAGATTCCCCAAGTCCCCGTGGGCTCAGTTAAATATCAAGCATGGCTGCTTGCCTCCACCCCCGGTGCCCTTGCTCAGGAAATCTGGTTCATGCACGTGGGCACTTGGGGCCACCATGCCAAGGTGGGAAATGGTGCCCGTTCACTGCACTGCACCTCCCCTCATAGGAGAGTTAGAGTCAAGGGGACTTATTCAAAGCTTGGATGTGAGGGTGACAGGAAGAAAGAAATGGGTGCCTTCAAGGACTTGAGTCTAAGAACAAGGAAGCATGTGGTTGCCATTTACTGAGAAGGGGAAAATGGGATGGAGATTGGGGGGTCACATGCAACAGGAAGTTTAAGATGTGTTGACATGTTGAATTTGAGATGACTGATGTCTGGTTATACATTCTGGGAGTATAAATACTAGGGAGTTTTGGAAATCACTGCAGTGGTCATGACTAGAGATATAATCTTGGAAAGGTGGACATAATATAAAATGCAGTCATCTGAGCCCCCTTTCCCTGGTCTAGCAGGCAAGAAAGCTAAACCATCTGAGTAGACATAGTCAGAACAGGCTCCCCGCTCTAGCCTAAGCAGGAATCTGTGGCTGGGGGATAAAAAAAGCTTTCAACCTCCACTAAAGGCCAAGAAGCAGGGTGAAGATTTAACGGTGGGTAGCTAGCACTTGCATATCCAGTATGTTCTTCAGAAATCAGGGAAATTATTAAATTCCCACATTGGTCCTCCATGTGCAGAGATAGCAGCAACATTTCTTTATGTCGAGATAGCTCAGGAAATCAGAAGATCTGAACATATAAATGGAAACCACAGCCCCCAGCCCTTCCATCTATGTAGACTAAACTCAAGCACGTGATGGCGGGAGCAGCTCTCACGGAGTAAACTGTTGGGCGGCAGCCCAGGTTTGAGTCCTCACGTTCATGATCTAATGAACTCTTTGTCTGATTGTCACTGGGACTTTTATTTCAGTCACCAGTTGAGGTTGGCATGTGGATGGTATTTAAAGCTGCAAGATGTGATGACAACCCAGGAAATAATATTCACCCAGAGAATAAACATGGGGGGAGGTCTGAGCACTCCCAATATTTGGAGATTACAAGAAGGTGGGAGGGATTCAGTAAGGGAGGCTAAGAAGGGTTCCCCAAGAGGTAAGAAAGACCCACTGTGTCAAATAATGGATTGTGTAGCTGGGCTCTCCTCCTTAGTTGTAGCTCTGTGATTGGCTGCCCAGCCAGCACCTTGGATGCCTTGCACAACCCAAACTATAGTGCAGGGGAGGAAAAATCATTTTCCCTTTACCCATCTAAGATACTGACACTCTGTAATACCAGAGATTAGCAGAAGAAAAACAAAAGTTCAGTGACATGTATATCACCTTCGTACGTGAGAGACCCCAAAAAACTCCCCCAGGTGATTTGAACCAATTCCTTAAATAATATCCTCAGCTAGAGACAAGAGATTTTCTCTTAGAAAAGGTAATTTCTACTCAGTTTTTAGAGCTTTTCCCATATCTGCTCTTTCTTAAAAATAGCCAGATCAAAATAATCCTTATACCAGTGAGACATATTTTGGGGTGGGCATTTTGCTCCCCTGCAATAGCTACAGACACTTCCAAACCTCTCCTAGGGTCTTTCCTTGGAAAATGAACCACCTTCCACCAAGTTGCACCAACAAGAACCCAACACCCCCTTCTTTCTCAGCCATCACAAAAATCCCAAGTCCTATAGAAGCCACCGGCTTCATATCTCCCTTCTCTCCACCCCACTCCCCTAAGTTCCATGCACATACAAGGCTCAGTCATTTCGTCTGCACAACTGTCATGGCCCCCGTCTCCTGTTTGGATTCCTGCTCCTCATCATTCCTTCACAAGCAAACATAAGCCTAATGCTGGCCCTTCACTGCTACAAACCCTCCATTGGTTTCCCAAAGCCCAAAACATCTTGCACGATCCCTGATGCACTGTGGCCTCCACCTCTACCTTTTCCACTCTTTAAAAGAAACTTAAAATCATCATTTAGCATGTGGCTGTGGTACTTTGTGTATTTACTGAAATACATAATGAAGGGAAGAGACATAGACTTGGACTCAGGGTTCAAGATCAAGGTTCAAATTCAGACTCAGTCACTTACCAGAAATGTAATCCCCTACAACACACTTCATTTATTAAATGTTCCATCTATGAATGATGACACTTGCCTCTAATTGAGAGCAGTAGATTAAAATGGGAATTATAAGCATTATATCTTTGACAGCGTTTTCTCCTACGTAGATACCCTGCAGAAGATGACTGAAGATAGCGGATGAGATTATAGATTTTTTTGAAAAGCATTTCAGACCTGGGGTTACCATTATTTCTCATAATAGGATTTGGTCTGCAACTAAAACTCATCAGATCTGATTGAAAAACATCTTTAGAGGGGATTGCTTTTGGGAAAGAGCTTTTGATGCTGACGGGCTGTGTACGAGAGCTGCAACAGTCGCACACAGCTTCGCTTTTCTCTCTTTTAGATAGCTTGGCTGGGCGAGGTCCCTGCACTGCCAGTTTTTGGAGATGGAATGAATGCAATCCCAGCAATTCATATTCTTGATCTAGCAGGGTAAGCATTCTCCCAGAGAGACAACTGTCCGAGAATTAATCAGCTAATGTGTTTGTTTGTTTGTTCTCAAATTGTATTGTCAGTCGTTTACACATCTGTATAATTTTAGGAGTACACCTTCCCCTTTCCACAGGTGCGCCTGCTTTACTTACCCTCTACAGAGAATCAGGGGATCCTCTTCCTCCCCCGACCTGCTCCTCCTTCCCCCGCAAATCCCCTCTGGTAACCAGTATATTTTTCACAGAATTATTTTTCACAGATTTTTTCTAAGAATTATTTCTGTTCTGTTTTGCTAATTTGTTTTCTTTAGTTATTTATAGTCCACCAGTGAGTGAGGCTGTCCAGTAACTGCCTTTCACTTGCTGGCGTATTTCACTCAGCATCATCCCCTGAGATTCATCCATTTTGTCCCACAAGGCTCCGTTTCATCTTCTCCGGTGAACACCTGGTGGGTGATTACCAGGCGCTACAACCCTCACATGTACCATCGTATATGTCCTTCACAACACCGTGCAGAAGCACCTGTTACTATCTACACTTTGCGTCTCATGAGATAATACCCTTCAGCTAAAAACTCTACACTTCTGACAAGTTCAAGCTCATCTTTCAGAAATGTAACAGCAGAAAAGATTGTCTTCCAGTTTTGTAAAAGAAAGCGCTTATCATGTGCATCTTGGGGACCTAGCCCTTCATTCTTCTGTATCAGATGAGAGCGATAGGCCCAACCCACCAGCATAAATTCCAGAACCAGATGGCGAGCTCTAAACCCAAAGACCGTGAGCGTGTGTGCGCCACTGTAGATCAGGTTCACACACGTTCTTCACACGGTCAGGGAGTCCCAACTCGGAGCTCCAGGCAGGTCGAGGGCCCTGCCCCTTTGCAGACCCTCCCCTAGGCATCAGGTCACTGAGATGACTTTGTGGCTCATCAGTTCCACATTTTGAGTCCGAGGGGCCTTATTCTGCCGCTGCCCCCTCGTCCCTCAGGTGGGAACACCTGCAGCCAGCCTCGAGCTTCTAGTTCCTACACTCCCCCTCCTCTCAGGCACTGGCCGCTATGAAATTAGTCACAACCCCAGGCGGATCTACATGTTGATGGGTGAACAATGAAACTTAAACTTTGGGGCCCTTCCTTTGTAGGGGGCCCTTCCAAGCCCCTAAACTTAATTTTTATTATGTTTTCTTAAAAAAGATGCCCCTACATTTTATAAGCTTCAGACTCAACCCAAAACTTAGATCTGCATCAGCCCAAAATCGACACTGGACATGGGCTGTCTGAAACGTACCCTCTGCCGCAGAGATTTTACTTTATGATGTCATCCAGTTTTAAAGATGTGGAAGAATCTTTTGCGTTATTAAAACAGATACCTAGCGTGAGTCTTTAACACCTGACTCCCAGGGCCTCCCCGGTGGCGCAGCGGTTGAGCGCTGGGTTGTGAAGCTGCCCGCAGCCTCCGCAGCGCCAGTTGGGTCCCTGGCTGCTGGGCGAGGGTCCCACATGGCGCACAGACCTCTCCTGCTGCCCGCTGCTCCCCTCAGCAGTGTACTTCGGTCCTTCTGCCTGCTCTGCTCTCCCCTCTGGCTCTGGTGAATTCTCTCACCCTCCTGTGCTTCTGACTGTACCCCAGTGCTTCTATAAATAAATAAATAAAAATCTTTAAAAAAAAAAATACTTGACTCCCACACAGACATATGAAATCACCTCCATTACAGCAGGACTCGGGGCCCTTCTCAGTAGCATTTTGAGGTTTCCTTACAAATTGTCAAACATTTAAGAAAGAAAGAAGCTCAAAGTGAACTGTGCTGAGAAATGGGTGTAAAGTAAATGTGGCGTAGACATTCAGGTGGGTGCATTTGTCTTAGTTCCATTTTACTGAAAAGGAAGCTCAAATGGAAGTAGGGTCGACATTGGGGTCGAATTCTAGTGCATGTTATTTCTCAACTTCTGGTCCCTATTATTTCTCTCTGGAGTTCTCTCACCAGCTGTGTGAATTTGGGGTAGTAACTTAACCTCTCTGGGTCTGATTTCTCATTTGTAAAAAGGGGTGGCAACTGCTCTCTGATCGGGCTGTGAGAAGTCAGTGGCATCACACCCGGAGGCCCTTGGGTAGGTTCCGGACGGAGCTCAGCCCTCAGGGCTGGTGATTGTCGACAGTCCTGGGCAGGAAATCTTAGTGACTCATGCTAAGGGACATCCCCAGGAGAGTCACCCTCTTCTGAACCTGTGTCTTATCTTGTGTAACATCACCGGCTCTAAAGCACAGCTGTGAGGCCTCACTGGGCATCTGGGTGTCTGTGGACTGAGTTGGTACCAACCAGCTCAGGCACCCTTTGCTGACACCGGCGGAACCCAAGCCAGCCAGAATGGGCTCCCCCAGCTTCTCAACCTAAGAACTCTGACCTCGTTGGAAGGGAAGTGTGACGACTTAGTGAAACACCAACCACCTTGCCTGGCCCACGGGGTGGGGGCCCATGCATCCTGTTATGATGTCTCTCTGGCTTTTTCTCTCCCCGACGGCTTGCCCTGTTGTCTGCAGAGTGATACAAAATATAATAGACCACGTGCCCAAGACACACTACCTGGTGGCGGTGGACGAGGCTGTTCTCACCCTCGAAGACATCATCAAGGTACAGCTGTGTCAGCCCTGGCCCGACGGCACTTCGTGAATGGTTTGACCCTAAAATCGAGTTACAGAGCCAGGTGTGCCTGTGAGGCCAGGGACTTTGAAAACAGAGTGGCCTGAGAACCAAGTTCGCTGTCTGCATTTGCAGGCCAGGAGTAGGCAACCACTGCCCCCACAGCCTCCTCGCCCCATTCTATATACTGAGGGGCTCAGGAGGCAGCTCTCGGGGACTCACACATGCGCATCACACATGGACACCCTAAGGTGTATATGTGAACGTTCTCCCCAAAGTGTCAGTGTGGTCACCAAACCTGCTGTGGCTCTGGGAGCCAGCAGTGAGGGCTCCTGTCCAGGCCCCTCTGGCCAAAGCCATCTGTCACCTGGGAGCCCAGTTAGCCTTCTCTTGCCCTTCCTGTTCCCACCCACTACTGACCTTGAAGATTCAGCTCATGTTAAACTATAACTACCTTTATCTGCAAGAGAGAAGAAAGCATTGAACAGGGTTTTTAGGGGGTTGCAACCTGGGAGTCACCACTTGGACCAGGCCATGTTACGGCTCCTGTGCAAACTCTCTGCAGCAGAGCTGCCCCCATCAGGGAACTGATAAATTGCCTTAATGTTTTATTTTAAAAGAGGAGCATGCAGAAAGGAGGGATGCTTTACACGCACAGTGATTGATAGATTGTCCTCCTTGAGGCCAGGGTCCCAGAATGCTTATTGACCTCTGGAGAGACTACCATCATCTCTCCAAACTCCCCAAAGTCCAGGTGTCAGGATGCGGGTGCAGTGGGAGTGGGGGTGATGAATGTGGTTGTAAATATAGGTTACCCAGCAGTCAGGTGTCTGCGGAATGCCCCTCTGACTCCAGCTGGGATATTCTGTTACCCATTTTAATTTCTCAACTTCTTAATCCTCTCCCATATCTACCTCTACACCCCCTGCCTCCTTGATACCTCCCGGGCAGGTCAGGTGCCTGTCCTGGGGCTCCTAGGCATCCCCTCTGCCAACCGCAAACACTGTTCATCAGTGTGTGTCCATCTGCCTCCCTCTGCAGACAGGGAGCTCCTTGGGGACAGGGGCAGACCTTCTGCACCCTGACCTCTACTCTCTGGCGTGCACGGGTGACTGTTCCATACACAAATGGGGCAAGTAAAACAGTGAATAGCCTCAATGCCCCACCTCCATTTTGCAAAGATTTCTTGTATTCTGTTATGTTTGCAATCTTTTGGGAAGTTTTTATCTAATGTCTTAAATAATCTATTTTCCCCCTAACAGTGCATCAGTAAAAATACTGGCCCTGGGAAAATCCAGAGAGTACCAAAAGAAAATGCTTTCCTAACCAAGGATTTGACAGTTAGTATATAAGAACTGCTTCTTTTTTTTCCCTCCTACTCTTTTCCTAAATGCATTGGCTCTTGAGGACTTTGGGATCAGAATATTTGATTCCCAACACAACTTCTGCTCCTCCTGCATAACTGGACATCGACCCTAAAGCAGCTTGTCTTCTGTCTGCAGACCTCTGTCGTCCTTTCAGAAATACCTCAGAGGTCATGGTCAGAAAGTATATTTGAAAGCTCTTTGATGAGCCAAGCTCTGTCCAGTCCTCTCCCCTTTTCCATGGGGGGTCTTGTCCAAAACCCCAGTGGATGCCTTAAGCTGAGGCCAGCACTGAACCCTGCTTCCGCTAAACATAAGCATACACCCCGATGATAAAGTTTAGTCTTCTGAGTAAGCACAGTAAGAGATTATTCACGATGACTAATATGAAATAGAACCACTTGATAATATTCTGTGATAAAAGTTATGTGAGTATGTTTTCTCTCTCTCTCAAATACCCTGTATAATATTTTCGAACCACAGTTGACCTCAGGACTAAAGCCATGAGAGCAAAATGGTAGATAAGCGGGGACTGAGGGCGCATACACTGGGCCCTTTCAGCCAGTCTGTGAGGGGCTGAGATTCTGATTCCATTGCAACAAAACTCAGCACCATGTACCCATGCAGCTTCAAGCTTGCTTTGGCACAGAATTCCTTTTAGGGATAAATAGTACCTAAGCCCGCATCTGGGATCAGTTGTGAAAGGCCTGAGCCTCCGAGCAGCAGACTGGTTGGGGGCGTTGGGTTCAAGGGAGTTTTTCCCTCTGGAATTTTCTTCCTTTTAGATTTTGAATGATGGGGTTTGCACTCTTCAAAAAGTAGATGTAACAAATGTTTCTTAAGGAGAAACAGATGAGGACCTGTAGGTGTCTCTCCCCTTGGAGTTGCTTGTCTAATGCCCCTTGGGAGGAGGGTGAGGTCATGGGGGGGAGAATGGGGTCAGGGGGGAGGTGTGAACCGGAGCACCCCATGCTAAGGGCTGTGCTCCTTCCTCTCACATCGAGAGCTTGAATGTGTATTTTTGTTTACTATTGGTGGTGGTTTGGGGCTGTTACCCCCATCTAAATGGAAAGAAAGACAAATCACTCATATTGTCTTATCTCTTAGCAAGAGAGTCTGGACCACTTGCTGGTCAGCCTGAGAATGGAAGCGCTGTATGTGAAGGAGAATTTTAATATCCGCTGGACTGCACAGTCAGGATTTGTGGAGAACATCAACAACATCCTCAAGGAGTACAAGCAGAGCAGAGGCTTGCTGGTAACTGCCCGGCCCTGTCTGGGCTCCTGGTGTCCGGAAGGTCCATGGAACCTCCAGGGCCATCCTGCCTGTGAAAGTGTTTTCTTTCTCCTGTGTCCAAACTCCAAAATTCAAATTCTTTGTCAAATTTGGCCCATGGCTCGAGGTCTACCAAACTGACGTGTATTTTTTTTATTTTTTATTTTTTCATAGAAGAACTGTGTAGGCCAGAGGTGTAGCAGGTGAGAGGCTCACCAGAGACAGAGTGGGGAACAGAACAGGTGGCTCTACTGAAATCCACTGCTGAAGGGAACAGCAGGGAGACAGGAGAGTTCTGCTGCACCATATGTGGGTCAGCTCCCTGGCTGGAAACCGAACTCATGCTGTAGCGGTGATAGTGCTGAGACTTAACCCCTAGGCCATCAGGGAGGTCCTGACCTGTATGTTGTATTAGTAGCAATCAGCAGAATATTAAACATCTTCAAATTAACACAGGTGATGAACCAGGCGTATCACACAAGGAGCGGGACCTTAGTGCAAGGTCGTCACAGAGTTGTCTGTACAATGAAATCTAGCAGGTGCCACACTGGCTGCCTGTTCAGCCCTGGGTAAACACAGTGGAGAGAAAGGACGGCAAGAAGCATGATTATTACTCTGATCGCTTCCTGCCGGCCGGGGGACTTGTTTATATATACCTTTTCCAGGTAGGTGTTCTTGTCTCCATAACATGGGTGAAGAGACTAAAGCTCAGGGGGAGAGGCACCTTCCTGAAGGTCACACAGCAGTGAGGGACCCAGTTAGAACAGCCTGCCTGACTCTAGGGCCTCTGCGCCTCCCTCTCTGAAATCAGACGAGTGTACCCCTAGCCCAGGTCTTGCTTAGTGCTTCGCCCAGGGAGTCCTAGCATTCCTAAGATGAAAGTGGATAAGAGATGAGGAAGTGTTTTGAACACTGGAGAGTATGAGTCACAGGGGCCACCAAAAGCGTAATCACATTGCGTGGGGGTCTGAGCAAGGAGGCCCTGCCTTGTATCTGAGGAATCATAAATCAAAACGAATTAATAAGTCAGGGGTGAGCCACTGAGTAAAAGAAACAATGGTCCCTTGAGCACCTGAGATACAAGGTGGCTGTCCCTGGAGACTCTTCTGAGACACAGACCAAGCAACTCCAGGGGTTCTCCTGGGTTCCCCTGGGTTGTCCCTGGGGCCCAGTGTGAAACCAGACAAAGGGAAGAAACTCCTGGCTCCTGGTCAGCAAGACTGGACAAGAACGGGGAGAAGGGGACCTCCCTGGTGGTGCAGTGGGTTGAGCGCCGCTCTGTGAAGCTGTCCGCAGCTTCTGCAGTGCAGGTTCGATTCCTGGTCGGCGAGGGGGCAGCCCACTTGGCCAGCAGACCTCTCCTGCCTCGCCTGCTGCTCCCCTCAGCAGTGTACTTCGGTCCGTCTGCCTGCTCTGCTCCCTGCTCTGTCTCTGGTGAATTCTCTCACCCTCCCGCACCTCTGACTGTACCGCAGTTCTTGTATAAATAAAAAAAAAAAAACTTAAAAAAAAGATAAAAAAAAAAAAAAGGGGGAGAAGGAGGAAGCATAGCTCGAAGCTGAACACCCTGGGGGCACGGCTCGGCACAGAAGCAGAGTCAGGAGACAGCACCTGGCAGTGAGTCAGCGCCTTTCCAGGCACTTCCAAAGAGAGGAGGTTTCCATGATCCCAGTTCCTTTCTCAAAGCAGTCATCCCTGCAGAGAGAGAGGCCCTGCGTCACTCAACTATCCATTCATCTAACTCCACATGTTGTGACCAAAAGCCTTGGAGTTTGTCTCCACAGCTGTCTGCCCCCAGGGAGTAAACGCCCACCTGGGACACGGGCACTGGGAGTGGTCTGAGCTCAGAGGTGCTGGGGGTGAGAGGATTCACCAGAGACAGAGTGGGGAGCAGAACAGGCAGACTGACTGAAGTACACTGCTGAGGGGTGCGGGGGGCAAGACAGGAGAGGTCTGCTGTGCCCTGTGGGTCAGCTCCCTGGCTGGGGATAGAACTCTTGCTGCAGAGGCCACAGATAGCTTCATAGTGTTGTGCTTAACCCCTTGTGCCACCAGGGAGGCCCTGTTTTTCTTTTCATAAATGAATAAGCTTCATCCTGACTTCGGGTCTGGAGAAGGTGTGGACGCCACCGGGCCCCTGAAGCAGAGCAGAGACAGCAGGACCTCAGCTCGAATTGAATGTCCCTAGTGCTCCCCAAAGCCCAGCTCTGCCCTTCAACCCTCGGCACCAGTCTCTTTCTCTGGCAACTGCCCACCCTCTGCTGCCCGCCATCATGGTCATGACCCCGTCTCAAGCCAACCAGGCCCATTCACGCTAACTCCTCCTTGGGGCCCCTGCAGTGTCCAGGCTTGCTTCCTTAGCCTTGGCTTTCTCGTCTCCCAGGAGATAGGGACAATCAGACCAACTTCCCAGCCCTCTGGCAATGGGAATTCTTTCCATGGGCATGTTTTTTAAAAATTAATTTGTCTTGCAATACACTAGGCCTCTATTTCATAATAGTTTGGGCAATTTTGAAAGAAATGACTCTTTGTAACTAGTGTTTTAATTTACTCACTGGGTATGAATGTGACAGAATTTCCTCAGCATTTAAGCAAGTTTTTTAGTGGAAGACAAGGAGGTGGTGTTCACAATGAGGCTATCTTTAAAAATTAGAATGAATTAGCAGTGTTAAAAAGGAAAGGCGGGCCTCCCTGGTGGTGCAAGGGGTTAAGACACAGCCTGTGAAGCTGTCCACAGCCACTGCAGCACAAGTTCAATCCCCGGCCAGCTGGCCAGGAGCTACCCACATGGCGCGGCTGACCTCTCCTTACTCGCCCGCTGCTCCCCTCAGCAGTGTGCTTCAGTCTGTCTGCCTGTTCTGTTCCCCACTCTGTCTCTGGTGAATCCTCTCACCCCCTCCCCCCACACACACACCTCTGGCCTGAACCCCAGCTCTTGTATGCAGAAATAAAAAATAATTAAAAAAAAAAGGGAAGAATAATCCAAGACCAAGTTCAGCCCAGAAACAATAGTCATGAGGCAATAAATTAAGCGTTCTGCACACCAGCTAGAAATTTCTTTGTTATCAACATGAAAGTAACAGGAAGCATGAAGGAAGCTGGAAGCTTTTAAGATTTGAGTTCTTTTGGGGATTTTGCTTGTTGTTTATTATTATTTTTGCTTGAGATCACATTGGTTTACAGCACTGTATCTGACCTAGGGGTCTAACACCTCCTCAGATGTATGTTACCTCACCCACCTCCAAGGTACCAGAAATCTGCTCTCGTTGTCCACGCCCCACCATGTTCCTGATCCCCCACCTCCCTGTTATGGCTCCAATGCTGCAAGACTTGGATACATGATCCCGTGGTGCCCTTGAGGTGCTGCTTGTGGAGTGTCCCCTCCCCCAGTCAGTGCTCACTCTACACCTGCCGAATGAGTGGACGTGAACGGCCACTAGCTGAGTGGGAAGCACTGCCAGGAGGACCTGGCAATGACCCTGACAGTGGGCAGTGATGGAAGTGACTCTGACAGTCACAGGATCTGGAGGCTTTCAAGGCTCACCCCTGAAATCCAACACACTGCCCTGCGGCAGCTGGTTCAGAACCCACCAGAGCATCCTGTTGTCTTTCAGCCCATCAAGATTTGCATCCTCGGCCCGCCCGCTGTGGGGAAGACCAGCGTCGCGGAGGCTTTGTGCAAGCACTACAAACTGCATCACATCAAATTAAAGGATGTCGTTACTGAAGCTATAGCGAGACTGGTAACACTTTAAACTACTTTAGTGGGAGTTTTTATGTTCTCAAAATGCCTTTTGAGTGCTGTAATAAGGAAGTCACTCATTTTACATGACGTCCTGCAAGGGATTCTGTTAGTTTAATTGGGGTGTATTGTCGGCCTCAGTTATGAAAATACAAACTCCCACAGGACTTTCCTCTGGGCAATGAAAGCATCTTTCATGCATTGCCCTTGAAATTTAGTCTGTCTCTAGCTGTTGCTCGAAATATTTCTTAGTGTGCTTACTCTTGAAGAGAACATTTTTAGGTTTTTTTCATTCTTGATGCATGGTTCTTTGACTATTTAGTAACTGCTTTAAAAAATATATATATAAAGGACTTCATATCCTTAAAACAGCTTTATCAGGTTCACAGCAAAATTGAGAGGTAGGCCTTATACACCCCAGCCCCTCCATATACGACCTCCTCCCGCATTACGAGCACCCCCACCAGGGCGGGACATTAGTTACGAAGGATGACCCTGCATTGGCACATCATGATCACTCCCCACCCCCGGCCTCTGTGTCCATTAGGCCTCACTCGGTGCTGTACTTCCTATGGGTCTGGGTGAGTGTATGATGACAAGTACCCACCGTGATGGCACTGCTATGTGACATACAGAGTAGTTTCACTGCCCTAAACATCCCCTATGCCTTGCCTTCCCCTACCCGCAAATTAAGAGCTTGTTATCATTTTCCTGGGAATGGTGGGTACTGAGGTACATTCCCATAAATGATCACCAAAAGTCCTGATTTCCACAAAATGTGGGTCCTTCAAGTAATACCTCCTGAGCTAGGAAAGTATTGATGCTCAAGCAAGAAAATATTGATGCTTAAGCAGCTCTGGCATGGGCAGATAGTTTCCCCAGGGATAGTGTAAGAAAACTTCCAGGTGTTCATCCACTTTGTGGATGTAGAGCCTCAAATCCCACTGCTGGTCACTGGCCCTTGAATGCTCCCCCTAACTGGTACCAGCCTTTCCCAAGATCACGTGCCAGGTAGCTGTGAGTGGCCAAGCAAGGTGGGGCATCACACAATGTGAATGTCCCTCTGGTGCAGGAGGCGATCGTTGCACCTAAGGAAGGAGAAGAGGAGGAAGTTGAAGAAGAGGAGGAAGAGGAGAATGTGGAAGACGCTCAGGAGCTCTTAGAGGGCATCAAGGAAAGCATGGAGCAGAACTCAGGTAATACGTGCAATGGGGCTGTGCTGTTCCGCATGGGCTGGACTGTCTTCAGGTCCAGAAGCCTTAGTGACAAAAATAGCCGCAGCAAAGGCTTTCGTAATCCAACCCCTCCCCCAGGGAAAGAAATCACCTTTAACATTTTTTGGTAACTTATGTGATCCAAAGGTGGGAAAAAACTGCATAAATTAAAAAAAAAAAAAACACATGGAGGGATGACATTGTACTCCCAAAACTATATAGTTATGTAAACAATTGGCAAATCAACTACTTTCGACAAAAAAAAAAAAAGTTCTTACTTTTAAGAAGGAAAAGATCAAATGTGCCGAGTATGTGGTCATAATTATTTTATAAGCATCAAATATCACTGATTACTCAGTAAGAGACAAACCAGGAAAAAATATTTGCCACAAATATGACTAAGAGTTTATAACCTTCCTATGTAAAGTGCTCAGGCAAACTAATAAGAAAAATCATGAAAAATCCTTAGTAGAGAAAACATGAATGAATAATGAATGTAAACCAGTAATCCATACAGGAAGAAATGACTGGTCAAACTGGTCACTCTAGCATGGTCTAAGATCAGTGCAACATGTAGCCAAGGGTTTGGATGCCTATCCTAGTCATCCTCCAAAGGACATGTGATTTCTTCCTTCTTCCTCCTCCTGTCTTGCTGCTGGCTGTTTCTGATCCTGGGGTTTGGGCTGGGGCTAGTGGGAAATAGGGGAGGACAGGGGTGTCAGTGGACCCTGGGTGACAGAAGGCATGCATGCTGGCCGCTCCTTCCTGGTGGTGTGCTTCTGTGGATGCTTCCCAGACGCCCCCCCCACACACACACCTGAGGAACCAACTGAATCCCCCTCGCCCCCCATGCTCAGCTCTTGACTGCCCACCCCACCCCCAGTCTTCTGGCTCTCCACCCTTTTGTTCTCCCAGAAGTCCAGGTTACCTTTCTCCCCCCAGGCCACACCAATATAGTTTTGGGGTGGAGAAAATGGTCTTGTCTGTGTGCCAAGCACCCACTTAAACTGACTGATGACTGAGTTGTGGCTCTGGCTTGGATGTGGCTGGTCCTTGAGGAAATGGGACTTAGAAGCCTAGAGAGGTTTCCCAGAGGCAGAGGAAGGGTCACAGCAAACAAGATCCATGCTCTGAGACACAGCGCTTCCTCTGCCTCATCCCTGAGACATCTGGGAGTCACTGTCCTGGCTTTAGAGCAGACATCTGCCAGAGTCCCTGCTCCCATTATTTGGGGAAGCCCAAAATGAGACGTTCCATCATGAGGATGCTCGTGGCAGGAAATCTGGCAAGGCCACATTAATGGTAGGGGGCCGGGCATTTTATGCATCCTCAGGAGGTTATGGCCATATGGACATACAGTTCCAGCCTGAGGAATGAGGCCAGAAACAGGGCGCCGGCAGCTGTGAGCCGCGTGGCCCCGGTGGAAAGGCAGGATGGCTCTTCAGATTAACCGGCGAGACAAATGCTGGGTACCTACTGACAAAGAGACTCACTGCTCTTTGCAGGCACCCACAGATCTCATCCAAGGCCTTCATGTAACGGGAAGGCCTGAGCTCTTTTCAAGCCCTGGGCGGTGGGCACATTAAATGAGAAGCAGTCAGGGCCAGGTGAGAAGCCCTGTCCTTGGCAGGAGACCCAGCTTTTGCCCCAGAAGCTACAGACGCACAACTGCTCAGCAGCCCTGCCTGGCGGGGCACTGGGAGCAAGCAGAGGCGGCATCTGGGGACACTGGGGGAGCAGACACTCTGCAGGCAGCAGCCTCCCTGCCCTCCCTGTACCCCATTGGCAGGCCCAGCAGCCACCCATGTCCTACAGACCGGAAATACTCATCCCATCCCTTCTAACCTTAGGGTTATTTTTTCCTTCCTTCCTCAAGTTTGTCCAAACACCCCTCCTATTCATATTTACCTGAACCTGGAACATGGACCCTGACTGTGGTTGAACCAAACAAGACCTTTGAACCTACTCGCAGACCTCGTAGAAATTTTCCAGCAGGAAACACAGAAGTTCCCTGCCATCTCCCTCGCAAGACCCGATTTGTTTTCACATGATTCTAGCATGACAGGTTTCTCCTTCCCTTGGTGAGGCTCCTCCACAGCGGCCTCCTGACCGCGCCCCCCCCCCCCGCCATGGCCCCCCAGGCCAGACCAGGGTGCACCAGCTGTGGGTATTTCTAGCTCCCTCTACATATTTCACAAGTGTGATGGGCATGTTGGGTCCAGCGGGCGGGGTTCCAAGTGACCATTGGAGTGACTTTCAACTTCTCTGAGTTTAGAAATAAAAAGTTGGATAGTGGTGGGTTATCAAAGTACTAACTTCACAGCATCTATTTTAAAATCTCAGTTGCTGCTGTGTCTTTTTAAATGGTATTTTTAAGATGAGCTTTTTAATTATGACTGGTGTTCGGAAGATTTTAAAATGGAAAAAAACCACAACAACATGGCATTTTTGAGGCTGTCAGCAGGGCTGTGCTCGTTTACTTGAAAGCAGAGTCCCTGTCCTGCTCCCAGGAGCTCATCACCCGCCCAGGCGGTCCCTTCGCGCACACTGAGCGCTTGTGTCCTGAAGCCGGAATAAACAGCAAAGCTGGCAGGTGAAATAAACTAAGGGGTGTTGGAAGCCAGATTTCTTTTTTTTATTTATGTATTTATTTATTTTAAATTGTGTCTCTTAAAAATAGTGTAATATATAAAGTCCTTTATTTTTTTCCTGAATTTTTTATTTTTTAAATTTTATTTTATTTATTTTTTACATCTTTTCATTTTTGCACAATGTATGCATTTTCATCTTGGTTATAGTCCCCATACAATTCCCCCTCCGCCTTGTTTTAATCCTACTCCCTTCTCCCTACCCCCACCCACAGTGTGTCTCTGGTTTATAGCAGCACTATTTACAATAGCTAAGCTATGGAAACAACCCAAATGCCCAAAAACAGATGACTGGATCAAGAAGATGTGGAACATATACACAATGGAATATTACTCAGCCATCAAAAAGATAAACTCATGCCATTTGCAGCAACATGGATAGAGCTGAAAGGGATCATGCTCAGTGAAATAAACCAGAAATAAAAAGAAAAATACCAGATGGTCTCACTCATAGCAGGAATTTAGAAAACGTAAATAAGGGACCAGGAAAAAGACAATTATAATAAAGTAAAAATCAAAATCAACAAGCAACTATAAACCGGAAGCCAGATTTCTGAGCAGATCTCTTTACTTTCCAGCAACACCTTAGACAATGGAGGCTAGACTGTGTAAATAAACCTACCCTTTGAATCTTTGTGAATCCCTTGACTTTTTAAAAAAACTGCCTTTATTTCTTTGCACCGCTGTGACCCTTACTGGGAAGTGATATAAAATCATTTAGAGAAATAGAAAAAGAAAAAAAAAATCCTTTAGAGGAATATCATTATATTAAAGAACACCTTTGATTTTTTTTTGGGGGGGGAAATAGGGGAGGGCTCTATCATAATATTTAAATGTCCAAAAACACAATTCTTTTCTGAATCAGTTTCTGCCTAGCGATTCATGTCACAGGGAAAATCAGAAGAAAGGAGAGATGTCCTTATGTTGTCATTAACAGAGTGATAAAGAAGAGGCCAAAAACATATTTTTTTAACATTATAGACTCACTGATAAGCCAAAAGTGGAGCATGTACTCTGGGGAGAGCTTCGGAGATCAATTTTGAACTTGCCAAAGCAGCGGCGGGGAGCTTGGTGTCTTAGAAACGTTAGCTGCTCAATAATCATGAAGTGATGATAAATGAAGACAGCAGTGGGGTGCCATCATATTGTCTTTTTTTGTTCAAGATGAAAATGCATACATTGTGCAAAAATGAAAAATGATGTAAAAAAGTATAAAATTAAAAAAAAAAGACAAGAGCTGGGGTGTAGGTATTGCCTCTTAACCTCCTTTAGAACAAACTCTTCCCCCACTCAGTTCCCTTAAACAGTGCAGGCACCCAGGGTCCAGTGCTTGAGAGGGAGCTGTCCCCTGGGCTCAGGTCAGAAATGCCTAGTGGAAAACTCAGCAGGCAGGACAACCCCTGTTCTGCAGCTTTGAAGAAAGCAGTGCCCTGTGGGGTCAGATCAAGCTTGATTTGTATTCAAATGCACAAGTACTTATGAGCACCTGCTATTGTAAACCAACATACATGACTATCGCCTCACTTAATTCTCAACAACCTTTTGTATTAAGCTGATAGAGGTATGATATCAAAATAGAATTGAGTCAACCCTACTGGCAAGTGGGAGCCCTCTGAATTTCCCGAGTTCTCATTCAACTTTACCCAAAAGGCCGTGACCCCAGAGAGACCATCACCGTGTTTTTCCTCTGTTCCTTCCTGTAAGCCAGGCCTCCAGGCTCTCTGACTTCATCGTGCATTAGAATTCAGGGGTTGTGTTCAAAATACAAAACCACATAATTATTCGCTTCAAGGGGGAAATGAATAATTTCAATAGTAACTTAGATGATGCAAAAATTCTTGAGATGCCTTTAGGGTGCAGTGCCTGTGGAGAACATGCCTTCCCAGTAATTTTTTTCTTTCTCTTAGGCCGCCTGGAAGATCAATATATAACTAGATTTATGAAAGAAAAGCTAAAATCCATGCCTTGCAGGAATCAAGGTTATGTTTTGGACGGCTACCCAAAGACCTATGATCAAGCCAAAGACCTGTTCAACCGTGAGTTCTAGTTCCCTTTACTTTGACCGTTTGTACTCAGACAAGCCTCCACTCCCTTGTTCAATCACCCCACTATGATAAATCATATATTCTGTTTTCTTAGAAGAAGATGAAGAGGAGGAGGAGGAAGTCAGAGGCAAATCATTTCCCTTCGATAAATCAATCATACCAGGTAAGGTTAAAATATGTCTCTAAAATGACATTTAAAGGAATGTCATTCACTATCTCTTTTGTAATGAAAGTCTTTTGGATGTTAATAAAGTAGTTTTTTTTTTTTTTCTAGGAAAAAGTGTAAAGTGATACACTTAAAACCAAACTTCTCAACTGAAGGATGCTCTGGGAGTAAATGTCAGGGATGTTAAAGTTATGATAGGGCCGGAAGCCCCGCGGAAGGGTTTACTTCTGCTGCTCAACCCTGTCACAAAGCCCACCTGCTGGTGCCTTGATTTCTCAGTCAGACATGGGACCACAAGGGGCTGGATGGCTGTTGTGTTAGGTACTCGTGATGCCATTAGCTTTTCCAGACCACATTCAGAGTCCAAAATTGAGACTGAGTGGGTTAAAAGCTTTTCATAAACTGTCAATTCCACAGCAGATTTCATCGATACCATATTTACATGGGGGTTTCACGACGTGCTCTTGAAAACAAAACCATAGGCAGCAGTCTGCAAGAAAGGGTTAGCTGAGCACCTGGCCAGCACTTCTTGTGACCTCGCCATGAGCTTAAAATTTTTTTTGATCAATTTGCATGAGGTGTTATTATAGGAAATAATGTTTGGCCTTAGGGCAAATACAACAGTCATGTTCAGCCCTTTGGCACATGGCTGTAACTCAAAAGGGCCTTTAGCTGTGCTGGAATCTAGGGAGGAATTGTTTCAAGACTGCAATGGCCTCTGCTTGGTCTCGGCAAGGCCTGCCATGGCAGCTTCTGAAAGCACTGGGTCCACTGGAGAGCAGTTACCTCAGGGCTGGGATTTTGTTGTTGGTCTGAGGGCTCTGAAACCTGTGGCAGAAAGAAGAAATGCCGAGAAGGATTGCCTCAGAATTCCCATTAACTTACCTAATAACCTCAGAAAAAGGTAAAAAATTTATTGCTTTAAGTAGCCAGGTCTGTGCATTGTCTGAGAGTTCATCCCTTCTAGGCAATAGCCATTCGCTGCAAACCCTGTTGAGACCTTGCGCTCTGGCTGAGGCGCTGGATGAAACTCATCCCTATTGACAGTTGTCACAAGCCAGGCAGCAACTGAGGCAGGAGTTCATTGGACCTCCCACGAACCTGTAAGCAGCAATTGTCCCCGTGATGCTGTTATAGAGCAGCCCTGATATTAAACGGGTTCCTGGCTGTGGGTCCTCACCCGCGCGCTTAAAAGGGAATTATGAATACTCCACTGCAGGCACACACAAAAGGTTAATAAAAGGTTTATTTACAAGGGAAAAGGAAATCAGGAAAATGGACAACTCAGGGAGAAAATAGGGAAATAAAGTCTTTAATGCGTCCTACCTGATCCAACGACCTGGAAACCCAAAGGCACTCTCAGAGCTGGCCGGACGCTGTGAGCTGACGGAGAGCCAGAATGGGGGACCCCCCTCCAAAGCCCACTTGTCTGCCTTTTATATCAACCTGGCTGCTGAACCCCACCCTCAGGTCCCAGCTACCTTCCCTTTGGTGGGGATGGGATGTGGAGTTCCCAGTGTCTTTGGCTTTGGCCTGGGGTGAGGGTGGAGTCCACAAAGCCTGTATGGAATTAAGTTTAGGACATCCTTTTCCCCCTAACAATTCCACGAGCCAGAAGCTAACGCCCAGAGATTATCCAAGTTCACATAACTGGTAAATGGAATTGCTTGACAGCATGCTGGGGTCTTCTCGCTGCACTGCCTCCAAAACCCAGAATTAATGAAACCCCTCCATAAGACAAGGATGGGAAACCCAGAGGTAAAGTGATGATTGATCTTAATCCTGGTCCACTGGGCTGCCCTCTCATGGATGGAAATAGTCCCAAAGTTTCTGGAATGTTTAGTTGTTTCTTAGTAAATTACCCTCCTTCCAGAAACTGTCATTATTTTCTTTGTTCCTGAAAGATATTAGAGTATTGTCTCACTTGTGCCCACAGGATTTTAATTGCCCCCATGGAGAGATTAATGCCATTGGTGGAATTTATTATTCGTATTTCCCCAGAATGGGGATGCTACCTTGCAGGGCTTGGTAGGAAGCAGAAGCAGGAGGCAGAGGAAGTCAATGCCCTTTATTGGGACTTATTGGGAAAGGTGAGGAGGAGCAGCGTTTACAGCTTTTTTAAGGGTCTGGCTAGTTTCAGTCATTTCAGTGGACTTTGGTCTGTAGTTGCCACGCAGCTAACCGTGGCATGATTTAAAGCAGGGGAAGCATTGACTAGGCATGTGAGAGTTGTATAAAGAGTGGTTGATTTGCACACGAGAGGCCTGCTCCTGGGAAACTGTGCTGTCACTGGGAATTAGCTAGCCCTGAAAGAGGCAGTCCCCCTCTGAGTCTGTAAGAACTTTGCTCCCTCAAGATGTCAAAGCATCATAAGATACAGAAAATAATAAATATGACCGATATAAGCATCCATACTTGAGCTGAGTGATGAGAACTTCGAATCTAGGTAATCAAGTTCTAGGTGGTTTCACCTCTCATTGATGAATGGATGCATTTTATCATTGCTGTTGGCCTGTATCCAATTTGATCCTTTTCAGATCTCCTAGTTGAAGAAGCCAGGTTTAAAGGTGCGCCTATGAGATGATGATAGAAAAGCGTTTTCACGTGACTCCAGATAGCCAACTACAGTTCACCCCCTTGTTATGAACAATCTTAGCAAGCAGAAATCTATGACTTGCTAATAGATTAGCCAATTTGAGGCAAGCAGATGCCCTGAATAATTATCTTGAGATACTGCAAAATCCTGACGTTCTCTCTGAATCATAAAAGAGAAGGGACTTTAATATATTGTCACATAGTGGGAAATAGCTTTCTTTTTTTTTTTTTAAAGATTGATTGATTGATTGATTTATACATACAAGCACTGGGTACAGTTAGAAGCGCGGGAGGGTGAGAGAATTCACCAGAGCCAGAGTGGGGAGCAGAGCAGGCAGAAGGACCGAAGTACACTGCCGAGGGGAGCAGCGGGCGGCAGGAGAGGTCTGCTCGCCATCTGGGACCCTCCTCCGGTGGCCGGGGAGCAGCCGGGGATCGAACCGGCGCTGCAGAGGCTGCGGGCAGCTTCGCAAACCAGCGCTCAACCACTGCGCCACCGGGGAGGACTGGGAAATAGCTTTCATCCTATTGCAATTATTTGAAAATTGGAAGCCAGCTATATTACTTATTATTCACAATATTTGGTTGTTTGAGATTTTTCATCTCCTGATCTCTGGGAAAAGATACAGTATCATATTGTGAAACTATTAGCTAGCTAACAGAATTATTAAGCTTTGATGTAGATTTCTGACATCATGGAGCATAATTTTGATTTAAGTACCATGCAGCACTGGGGAGAGGGGGGTGCCCAGATGTCAGTCTTACTTTTCAAAATGTAACTTACAGACATCAAATGATCAAAGATGAGCATCTAAACTAAACCAACTGAGCCAGCAAGGGGAAGTAATAGACTACAGTGATGAATTGATTCCACCGGCTCTGTCCTCAGTTTGTCAGTGACGGGCAGCTATAGCAGGCCCCACTGGCCACCAGACATTTCAGTGAAGTGGTGGCCGGTGTGCCCATTAGCCCTGCTGTCATTGTGTTGACTCAGGAGCTTCTTTCTCTCCCCAGAATTCGTCTGTGCACTGGACGCCTCGGATGAGTTCCTGAAGGAGCGGGTGATGAACCTGCCCGAGAGCGTGGTGGCGGGGACCCACTACAGCCAGGACCGATTCCTCCGCTCTCTGAGCAACTATCGGGAAATCAACACTGACGACGAGACAGTCCTCAACTACTTTGATGAACTCGAAATCCACCCGGTACAAATCGGTATGAGATGAACTCAGGATAACCTGAATGAGACCCCCAAATGCTAAGACCCCCCAGGCCTGGCGCCTGTCTTCGTGGGGCTGGGGGAGGGCAGGAAAGTGTGATCTTGTGCCTGGAGTGCTAGGAGGCACGGCCTGGACCACACACTCTTCCTGGGGAGTCGACCTGCTTGAGGGTCTGATGAGGGGGAGGGTTGTTATCTGAAAACACGAATATACTGTGATGTCAGACACCAAATTGGCATTCTTTTAAAGGACACGTCAGAGATATGTGTGTTTGCTGGTGGGGTTCCTTGGGGATAGCATTCCGTTCCCACAGTGTGCTGGGGGCTCTGGGCTCTTCCTGCAGCCCCTTCTGGGTTCAGACCAGCCAGTTCACCCCCATAGTTACTGTTAAAAAACAAAACACTCCTGACAAGTTTTGAATATCTAATTTTAGAGATGCTGTTAAATAATTCATGAACTAGGCCACATTCCCTCTGGAAAGCAGAAAGGCACTATGAGGAGCTGACAAATGGAAGGTGGTTCAAGTCAGAAAGAGAATAAGACAAGATTGTTAGCTGGAGGAAAGAAAGATTATTTTTCAGGCAAAGCTCCCTCCCCTCAGGGCAAGGCAGGGGTTCTTATCAAGAGATCATTACCACCCTACAACTAACCAGAAAATTCCAGATTGATTGGTTTAAAATTCCACTTTGGGAGAAGCTGAAACTGCAGTTGGGTCAGATGTTAATTCTTGGTGGAGCTTAGTGTCATTGACTCCATTTTGGGTCCGTTTCTTTTTTAATGCTGCTCAAAAAAGCAAATAATTCTTCATTGCGTTCCTCCTTGTTTCTTGTAAACAAGAGTTTTGCTTATAACAGTCACCCTGTAAATGTGGTCTCTCATCAGCCTCACCTGCATCGACATTGCTTGTGGACACAGCCCCAGCTGCCATTGCTGTTTTTACACCCCTAGGCTTGATGATCCCTCAACCTTCCTTTCTGGTTTCCTGGATCTTGACACTTCTTAACTCCCTGGGTTTGCTGAGACTCCACCAGCCTGGTGCCCAGGCTGGCCCCTTAGGCCTTCCCAAGAGCCACATGGGGCTACAATTGGACCCTGGAGAACTGGTGATACCAGCAAAATTTCAGGGAACCAAGACAAATATTGGGCAAAGCCAAGAGGTGCCCAGGGACCCCAAACAGTTAGAGGGGAAAAACCTTCTCCACTCTAAGAGTTTGTACCGCTGGTGGGCACAAAAACAAAGTAAACAGACTCTTGTGTGCTGAAGGGTTTTTAATAAGTGAGAGATTCAAAGGGAATAGGAAGAGGAAAAAGAGGAGTAGGGGAGAGCAGGATTTCAAAATCTAGACTCCTGATCCAACTCTGAAATTAACTATCCCCTCGTGGGCTTGAGTTCAACCAAACCAGCAGGACCTGAAGTGGACTGGCCTTGGAAAGGTAGCTTTGCTTTTTTTAGCCAAAAAAAAAACATGGTCTCTAAACCACTTTTTAGCTTGCTGAAAAAAAAAAAAAAGCAAAGCTACCAGGGAACAAATGCTGGTAGGAATCACAAACGAGGGGGTTACACAGAGCCCAAGAGGCCGAGAGAAGAGAGCTAAAGTTCAAAAAGTCCCACTCAAGTTGAATCCACAACGAGGTCCAGGTGGTGGCTGCCGTCATCTGCCAAGAGAGTCTCTCAAGAGGTGGGTTCCTCCCCCCTGACAAAGCACTGAAGCTAGAAAAAGAAAGCTTGGGTTTGCACATTTGTTATTTTTAGTTCAACACAGCTGGTCAGCTGCACCCTTAGTTCCCAGCAGCCCCGGACCAGGACGTCAGGTTCAGGGCATGCTGGGAGTTGTGAGTTTAGGCATTTGAGGTCTTGGGAATTTTGGAGATTTGGAGATGGGGGTGGAGTCCTGAAAGAGGTCCTCACTGGCTTGGAGTTTGCACCTCACTGATCCTCTGACATTGGGGTGATTGTGCTGGGTTTCAGATGATGGGGTGCAGTGGATGGGATTCTTAGGTGTCATTGAGAATGAATTTGGCAGCTGTCCCCGTTCAACAGCACATGGCAAGTTTAGGGGAAAGAAGAAAGAGGGCGGTGGCAGATGTAAGTGTGTCTGGTTTTGGTGGTTTTTCCTTCTATTTTTTTTATTTCTTTAATTTTATATATTTTTACATCATTTTTTTATTTTTGCACAATGTATGCATTTTCATTTTGGTTATAGTCCCCATGCAATTCCCTTGTTTTCATTCTACTCCCTTCTCCCTTCCCACCCCCCATAGTGTGTCTCTGGTTTATAGTTGCTTGTTGATTTTTATTTTTAAGGGGCTTGCTTCCTCACCCACCGCCCATACAGGGCCCTGTTCTTTCCCTTGACCTGTGTTATTCAGTAGAAGCTGATGGTGCCTCCAGTTGGGTCAAGTTTCTGCAGTGCAAACTTGGGGTGCAGAGCACAGCAGTGGTTGTGTGTGGGGGCGGCAGTGACCCAGAGGAAGAGCAGGGCTCATTGTTAAAACACACCCACTGCTCACCCTTCCAAGCAGACACTTGTCAAGCAAATCCAAGAGAGTGATGTCGAAGTTACTACCTTCATGGCTCCGGGGGAAATTCCTTGTTACCCCAACAAGTCTGTTTTCCTTCTTTTGGTCTTGATATTAACATGGTCAGAGATTCTGGAGTTGGGACTTTTTCTTATTCAAATAGGCTAACTGAAATGGTGATTTTTTTTTTTTTTTTTACTTTGAATGAATTGAAAACGTGCCCCCAGAATCACTGATTCTCAGAAGAAACCCGGAGTCCACCCTGCCTAACCCCCAACATGTGCAGAGTGAATTCTGTTCAAGCTCGTGGTGAAGTGCCAGGTCTCCCTGGGTCTGCCATCTGTGATTGCCAAGCAGTTAGTACATAACCAGGGTGGGACAAGCAGAGCAGAACTCATCCCTTGACAAGCAGTGAAGGAGGGACAACTTCCGAAGGACAGAGGTTTCCAAGCAACTTCCCTTGTAGGTTGTGAGAGGGAGCTGCTTTTAAAGCAAGTGGGGTGTCAGGGTTTCCTTAGGGGTTCGGGTTTGCACATGCTTTCTCAGGGCACATTTGCCCCCTTTGCTAGACTTGCAGGTTTCAACTGTTCTGGCTGATTCTTCGGCTGAACTTTATTTTTTTAAAAAACATTTTATTTTTATATATATATTTTTTTTTGTGGGACCCTCGCCGGCGGCCGGGGAACGAACCGGCACTGCAGGCAGCCTCGCAGCCCAGCGCTCAACCGCTGCGCCACCAGGGGAGGCCCTTCGGTTGAACTTTAAACAGCAGCAGCGCCTGTGTAAGATTCCACCCAGAAAAGGACAATGACTGGAAGAACACGCATTTAGTGAAAGGCTCAATGTTTCAGTTTCGTTCGGGGTGAAGGTTACTTGGATGCCTCCAGGGATGGCAAACTCACTCCTTTTGAGGGGGTCCATTCCCTCATCCATCCACTGAAATCAACTTAACGACCCCTAGGCACCCACTTCCTCCCGTGACTCCCAGGTGCCAGTCCGATATTTGCCAGTGAGATAAGAAATTCTGAACTACGCAGACAACTAGAAAAGGAAAGAGCAATGTGGCGATTGACAGGCTGCACTACGTAGTACGTGGGATTTCGAGTAGGAAAGAATTTTCCTGGTTGCTGGCAGACTCAGAATATAAGCATGTGTGTGGCTCTCCTTTCTGTCTCCTGGTATTTAAAGATGTAGGGAAACTCGAGGATGCTCAGAACAGACTTGCTATCAAACAGCTCATCAAAGAGATTGGGGAGCCACGGAATTATGGTTTGACGGATGAAGAAAAGGCAGAGGAGGAGCGGCAGGCTGCAGAGGAACGCCTGGCCAAAGAGGCGGCAATGGAGGCAGAGCAGGAGCAGAAGGAAGCCTTGGAGCTGGCACAGAGGATTGCTCGCTGGGAGGAGTGGGTGAGTGTGTGTGTGTGTGTGTGTGAGAGAGAGAGAGAGAGAGAGAGAGAGAGAGTCTGGGGGGCTGGCCACTTCCCAGCCTGCTACTAGAGAAGTATCCCCAAAATACCCAAACACTTGTGTGTGTTATGTACCATTTTTACTAAGATGCCTGTGGTCTTTTGCATTGTCTAAATGATAATGATAATCCCTTGCCATTGCTACTTGTCACCGTCTGCCTCCCGTTAATGTGCAGCATTTTTGCTGCTTGTCAGCACTGTGGTTTCCTTTTGATTTTCCTCCATTGACCCATCTCCCCTGGCTGGTGAGCCGCATCCCGCCCCCTCTATTGCCCAAATCACTGAGTCTTACCTAATCCACTCCCTAACATAGCTCTAAATCTACCCCCAGACAGCTCCCCAACTTCTGCTGCCAGTGTTTCTTCCCAGGGTTTTGTGGAGCCGTTTTGCTGGTCTCTCTGAGACGCGACTCCACCCCTGTTCAGCTTCAGTGTGTTTTTGTGCTGCTGCCAGGCCATCCTTCCAGAACACACATCCATCATGGCTGCTCTGTTTAAACTCTCAGACTTTCTATCATCTTTAGGCAAAAGTTCCAACTCCTCATTGTGACTCCCTGTCCCCCGGTCCTTTATGACGTGGCTTATATTTCCCAATTCTATTTTATTTTATTTTTTAAAGATTTATTTATTTATGCATACAAGAACTGGGGTATAGGCCAGAGGTCTGGGAGGGGTGAGAGGATTCACTGGAGACAGAGTGGGGAGCAGGACAGGCAGATCTACTGAAATTCACTGCTGAGGGGAGCAGCAGGCGAGGCAGGAGAGGTCTGGTGTACCATATGGGTAGCTCCCTGGCCGGGGATCGAACTCATGCTGCAGTGGCTGTGGACAGCTTCAGAATGCTGCGCCCAATCCCCTGCGCCACCAGGGAGGCCCCTATTTCCCAATTTTAAACAATGCCTCAGTGCCCAGTGCCCTCTGAGTGACTGTCTTTGGGTCTGTCACCTGTCTGCATGCTGAGAACCTCATTCAAGAGGGCTCGAGACACCCAGCGGAGGTCAGAACACCAGGGTTAATTGTGAGCAACAGAGCAAAATCCAGAACTTCAGGGAGTCCCCTTCTAAAGAAGAGACTCTTCAATCAAAACTGTAGCTTTGATTTTTTTAATAGTGTTCAGGGGCTTTTGGCAAGAAGCAAACAAGACACCATCATACCTGGGTGGCTTCTTTCTTGTCTGTTTCCCTGGCACCTGCACAGTTGCTGTACCTGCTCCATCATATGCCACATGTTCAGAAAATGAAAGCCAAATCCCACCCACAAGTGGAGATGCTGGTATTATACTAGCCCTTGGCTAGTGGGCTACTTTCGGTCTTTCTACGCATGCCTGGCTCTGATCAGTTTGGACCTGGGGACCCTGCAGCTTCTTCTGTCTAACTGTAAGGGGACCCATGCAGCTATAAAGGTTGTTCAAGAATGCATATGCTGTGGGAAAAGTTCACTGATAGAAACAGTGGGTCAAAGAAATTTATGGTAGGGACTTTGGAGATGTTGAAGTACTCCTGTCTGGGGGTTAATTTCCTCACTTGCCTAGTGTCTTTACTGAAATGTGCCATTCCAACAGGGTTTTTTCTAGACACCATATTAAAATTTCAACCCCTGCCGCTCCTGACAACATGCCACATCCACTTTTATAATGTTTAACTTCCCTCTTTGCCTTTGTTCTAATTTACTATATATTTTTAAATATGTTTATCTGCTTATCGTCTTTTCCCTGCACAGAATTTAAGTTACATGAGGACAAGAATTCCTGTCTGTGCTGTGCACTGCATTTATAATGTCCGCCAAGTAACAAGCACCCAACACATATTTGTGGAAGGAAGAAGGACAGGAGGGAGGAAACTGTCCTCATGCACACATATTGCTGGGTGGAGATCTGGCCCTTCAGCATGAATTCCTAAGATTCCCCCCCAACACACACACTCCAGACTGCAAACAAACACATCACCATTAGCTCAACTTTCCATCTTGTTTCCCACTTCCCTTCCTTTTAGACTACATAATTTATAATCCAGAAGAGTAATTTATACTTGCTAGTTCTACTTCTCACCCACCACTTCCATTCCATCTGCACCCCGACATGCTTTGCAAACTCCTCCCTTTCAGAGTTCAAAGGACTGAAATGCCAAGTTCAAAAGCCTATTCTCCAGTCTTAGCCTTCTTGTCCTCTTGATGGAACCTGACCACCTCACCACTTCCTCCTTCAAATGCAATCTCATCTTTGATCTCTCAACACTCTTCTGCCATTTCTTTCCTATAACATCCTCAAGCTTCTTCAAGGGCATTCTCTTCTTTAAGTCTTTTTTTTCTCCCAGAGTTCTGTCCTCCGCAATGTCCCCGCCATCTTCCCGGGCTACTGATGAGTCATTTCCAGTACGGCCCTCAGTAACTGTCTAACACGACGTATGTGAATATGTGTTAAATGAAAGCTTACCGAACTAAAATAAATGAGGCCCAGTTTTTTTACCCCTAGTTCAAACTGCACCCAATTTCTAAAACTGTGTTCTACAATCTAGACCATCGTCTGGATTTCCCTGAGACACAGACCCAAAATTTCCAGAGTGGAGCTCACTGTCTCTCCCCAGTCCCGCACTGCCCACTGCTTTGCTCATCCCAGCCAGTCCACCACCAGCCAATGACTGAAAAACAGTTTTTTCCACCCCCTTCCTTCAAATCTTTTGACCCTTTCTCCCTCTCCTGTCCCTCTTAGCCCCACAAACCTCACTTCCTTTATTATATACACCCATTTTTATAAGTGTCTTGCTTTGCCCCATAGCCTGCTATGTAAACTTTCAGTATTTGTCTTAGTCCTTCTGCCTGCCTTTACTGCACATCATTCCCCAAGACTCCTTCTGTTTCGCTGTATGTGGCAA
Source organism: Talpa occidentalis (assembly GCF_014898055.3). Classification (NCBI taxonomy): domain Eukaryota; kingdom Metazoa; phylum Chordata; class Mammalia; order Eulipotyphla; family Talpidae; genus Talpa; species Talpa occidentalis. The sequence goes on along the minus strand of NW_023601104.1, from coordinate 97,074,884 downwards.
CATTTCATCCTCCCTTCTGGCTGCGTGGTGTTCCTGGGTGTGCATATGCCAGCTCTTCTGGGTCCAGTCCTCTATCAGCGGGCACTGGGGTTGTTTCCAGGTCATTACTATTGTAAATAATGCTGCAATAAACATTGTAGAGCAGATAAATTTTGGATGGTTTCTTGTGTTTTGGAGAGATGTCCAAGTGTGGAGTTGCTGGATCACGTGGTGTTTCCATTCTTCGCTTTTTAAGGTAAATCCAGGTCACTTTCCAAAATGGTGGCTCCAGTTCTCGTTCTGACCAACAGTGTGATGGCTTCCTTCCTCCACGCCCTCGCCAACACTCGTTGGAATGCTGCCTTTTTTGTTTTTCAGTATGTACTGTATCTCACTGGTATGCAAGGATATCTCATTGTGGTTTTGACCTGATTCTCGTTTATTAAAAGAGATAAGGACTGTTTTTCTATGTTGCTGTTGGCCTTCTGTATATGCCCTTTGGAAATGTGTTTACTCAGAGCTGCTGCCCATTTGTTAACAGTGTTTTTTTTTTTTTTGTATTGTATTGTCATATCAAATAAGTTTTTTATATATCTTGGATATCAACTCTGAATTCCTAATGTTTGCTAGATCAGAATAGGTTTATTTTTGATACATATTTCTAAACTATCCTCCGGCAAGGTTAAACCAGTTCACACCCCATCTGGCAGTGCCTTTCTCTACACCTTCTCCAGCTCTCCTTGCTTAGTTTTGCTCACACTTGCCAATCTGATAAACGAGCCTATCTCATTATTTGGTGTTCATTTCTCTGATCATAGATTTAATGGCATTGCCTGTGTTACGTATTTCTGTTTGTTCTCATGTTGCACATTTTCTCTGTCCATGTGTGGGCTGTGTGCCTTTTTAAAAATACTATTTTGCAAGAACAACTCCTGATAAGGTAGTGTAACAGAAACAGGAATGGCCCTGGGAGATAAGGATCTCCCAAACTGTGCTGCTGAAGTCCAAATTTTTTTTTTTTATCAGTATGTGGCCCAGTGCAAGTTCCTCTGTGTGCCTGTTCTCCATCTGTAAAATGAGGATGATGATAGACCTCCTTTGTAGAGTCGTGGTGGTGATCGAAGAGTTAATACTTACACAACCTGGCCAATAGTGTGCATTCTCACAATACCCTGGCTTTTTATAGTACGTGACACGTAGTTTTTCTCAACTCAACATTTATCTTTTAACATTACAGTGCTTTTTAGCCATCAAAATGCTTTATGTGCACAGTAATCAAATCCATCAGTCTTTTTCCCATTTTGATTTCTAGGTTGCGGTCTTACTGGCAAAGACTTCTTTTCAAACAAATTATATAGTTAGGACTTTTGATCTTGCAAGTGACAGAAAAGCAAAGTCAAAATGGCTCGGGAAGACAGACAATGTATACATTCACAGCAGAGGCCAGGCTGGCTTCAGCCCAGGCTCGATATAGCGACTCAGCAACGCCCGCAAGCACCAGGCCACTCTCCTCTCTGCCTTCCATGCTGGCATCATTCTCAGGCTCTCCCTGGTGTGCTGGGCCTTAACTCACATTCACAGCCAGGAGGTGGCATGGACTCATGGGCTAAGTCTTACCCAAGACACTAGACTGAGAAGAGAGATTTCTCAAAGAAAAACTGCAGTTATTATTCCCGAGAAAGGGGGACTGTAGGCTGAGCAAGGAAGAATACGTGCTCACGTATTCCTGACCTTCCAGACTTTCTGTTAGCACTTGTATGATTTATTTTTCTTTCCTCCCTCTCTCCTCCCTCCCTCCCTCCCTCTCCTCCCCCATCTTTTTTTTTTTTTTTTAAACTGTGATTTATCTGAGTGGCTACAATTTTTTTTTTGTTTAAGAAGTGAGGTCAGGGTCCAGCTGGCTATTTCTAAATGACTCAGCAGTTGTTACAACACCACTTACATCTTTTCTCTGCTGATGGGAAGTGCCGGCATCACCACTACAGGCTGCTCCTTTGCAGCAGTATCTAGTTCTGAGCCACTCTGGGGGGAGCTATGTTGGGGGTTCTCACTTTTCTGACAATCTGTTTACTTACTCCCCCCCCCAAATGTTTTACTTGTAGAATAAACAATTAGAGGAAGTGAAAAGAGAAGAGAGAGAATTACTAGAGGCCCAGTCTCTCCCCCTGAGGAACTATTTGATGACCTACGTGATGCCCACTCTCATGCAGGGCCTGAGCGAATGCTGCACGGTCAGGCCAGATGACCCTGTCGATTTTCTGGTAAGAGTTTTTTATTTATTTTTTGCATAGAAGAACTGGGGTGTAGGCCAGAGGTGGATGTGTGGGGGAGAGGATGGGTGAGAGGATTCACCAGAGACAGAGTGGGGAGCAGAACAGGCAGATCTACTGAAATCCACTGCTGAGGGGAGCAGCAGGGAGACAGGAGAGGTCTGCTGCGCCGTGTGGGTCAGCAACCTGGCCGGGCATCAAATTCAGGTCACTACAATGGGGCATAGCAGTGATAGTGCTGAGACTTTAACCACTAGGTCACGAGGGAGGCCCCAGAGATTTTTTGTTTTAAATATCAATTTGAAAATAAGATGTGCCTGAATCTAAACAGCCAGTTAAGATCGAGAGACTGTGTTTGGTTATTTGGGAGACAGCCTCTAATACCTTCACGGTTTGTAATAAGACTTTTATTACTCATTTGTGTGCAAAAGGTTTATGTACTTTTATTTTTTAATTGTAAACACGAGTAGTACACATATATGACTAATAAATATCTCGTATCTTCTAAATTGTTAACTTAGTTTTGTTTTTGTTTTTTTTTTTCTTGTCTTTTTTCCTTCTTTCAATTACAGGCAGAGTATCTCTTCAAGAACAATCCTGAGGTGCAGTGAAACTTTAAAGATCTCGCATCCTACACCTTCACAGAGCTAGACACTATAGGCTGAAAAATTGTTTTAAAAAAGTGCAGTTCAAGTTTTTGGAAAAATCCATTTTTTTTCTTCCTGCAAACAAAGATTTTATTAAGTAGAAATCATTATAAAAAGTTATATGGCAATGGGTGAGTCACTACTTTGTTAAAGCTATATTTGAAAGGTAAATTGGCCTAGCTCATGTGGACAAATATGGTTTAATAGTTCATTCTTACATTAATGTTTATAGTAATTTATAGTATGAAGAGAGCCAGACTATATATTATTCTAATATGTAAGCTAATGAATTTACAAAATCTGTTATGGCCCCAATGCCAAAATTGGAAATGAAAATAAATGTGAATGGTTTATGCTTTGTTGAGTGAGGGTCAGTTGAACATCCTTGGTGTCCAAGGGCTTGCTTTTGAGTTCAGGGTCAGTGAGTAGAGCAAGTTGTAAACCTCTTGATGAAAAAATTTTATCACAAGCTGAGTAATTCTGATATTTGTGATAATTAGAAAGTTGCTGAATATTTTTAACAAACTAATATAGGTGTAAGCAATCAATCCCTATGGTCTTTGCTGGCTCTAAAGATTCCTTTAATTCCCAGAATAATAGTAATTGTTGAATTAGTTTAGTTTTATTTTAACTGCACATATCTTTCATTCCTTTAAATAATGTAATCTGAACATAACTATACTGTTTATACATAACATACATAACAATAAAATGTGCACAACATAAATTCTAACCATTTTAAGATGCACAAGCCAGTGACACTAAGCACATTCACCAAATAACACATCCGCTTTTCCCCACTATCTAGCTCCAAAACTTTTTCACTATCCCAGATGGAAATTCTGTAGCCACTAAGTAGTCACTCCTCCTCATCTCCTCCCTCATGCTCCTAACAACCACTATTTTGCTTTCTAGCTCTATGGATTTGTCTATTTTGGATAGTTCATATAAATGGAATCATACAAAATGTGGCCTTTTGTATTTGAATTCTTTCAGTTAGCATGTTTTCAAAGTTCATCCACATTGTGGCATGTATATTATCAGTACTTCATTCTTTTTAACGGCTGAATAATATTCCATTGTAGGGATACAATAACACTTTTGTTTAATTATCCCTTCGATGGTAGACAGTTGGGTGATTTCTACCTCTGGTACTGTGATAGCGCTATTATGAATATTCATATACAAATTCTTGTTTTGAATACCTGTTGTCAGTTCTGTTGAGTAGATACTTAGGAGTAGAATTGTGTAGTTACAAAAGGAATACCTCTTGTCATAAGGTAATTTTGTGTTAACTTATTGAGGAAGTGCCAAACCATTTTCCATAGCAGCTATACCATTTCACATTCCTGCCAGCAATGTCTGAGAATTCCATTTTCTCTGCATCTTTCCCAGCAATTGATAGGTTCTTGCTCTGACAAGTCAAAATAATAAAACTTACAGGATAGAATATAACATAAGAGGGCTTCTTCTTAAGGGTGGACAAAGACTTCTGAAGACAATATTAAAAGAGTGGTAATTCTTTCATACCAATATGTGCCAGGTCCTGTCTTGTGCTTTGGGTTTAGAATAGTCTGAATAGCAGGTACAGTCAGGTCCCTACCTTCATGGAGTTTGGATTTTGTGAAGATGACAGAAAATATTAATAATTAAAAAAATTAACAAGAGGGCTCTATGTAATGAAGACTATAATGCAAATGAGCAGTTTCAATAAGGTGATCTGAAAAGGCATTTGAGCTTTGATAGACTGAGCATACGCCAGTTATAGGGAGAACTCGGGGGCACTCTGATGGGGATGAGGACAGAGGCACTCAGACAGAGAGAGGTTTAGTGTATTTAAGAAAAAGACTAGAGACCAGTGGTGTTGAAGCAGGACCAGGAAAGGGGAAGAGTTGGAGAAGGCGCTGGAGAGAAAATCAGAAGCCAGATCATGCAGGGTCTTACAAGGCTTTAGACTTCAGAACGATGGGAAACTATTAAGTTGGGTTTAATGCAGGGGACTGATAAAATCAGAAATATGTTTTAAAAGTACAGATTCAACAAAGCAAAATACCTGTGAAACCCTAATTGGTTCTCATTGCTCATGCTCCAAGCCTGAACCACAAAGATGGTTCAGTCCAAGCCTGAACCACAAGATTGTCTCCACAAAGGAAGCTTTTTATTGGTGAGTGGCCCCATGTCAGGAGGACAGGAGAGTCAGGACTCGGGAAGATCTGCTCCCTGGAGTGGCAAGTGAAGGAAGCTTATATAGGAAAGAAAGGGATGTGAGAACATGCAGGCATGGGGAAGAGTTTCTTCATTCTCAGGTCCAGGATGGGGGCTGGGTGCTGGGCAGTCTAGCGTAGCTGATCACAAGACTATTGGTATTTCAGGAATAGCTGCTGCTCTCTTTTGTGTTACCAGTTAAAAAGGCCCTCTGGTATTGTCAGGCACCAATGCTATCAGCTTCAGGAAGGAACAGAAATACCTGTTCATGGCCCGGAGGAAGGCAGTACAGTGGCTTCCACCACAGGGGTCATCTTCCCCGTTCAGGCCAACCACAAATTAATAAAGAAAGTGAGGGTTCTGAGGTTAAGTGGAAGAGGAAAGGAAGAAAGGGATGAGGAGACATAAAGGATGGCGACAGGGAGAAAGAAGAAAAGCGGACATCAGGATACCCAGCTATCGGCAGGTCTAGAAGGGGGCAGATCTCAGTCTCTGAACACCAGCTCTGAATTCTCACACTGCTTTCATGAAAGTTGAAGTCAGAACAGAGTACAGAATAACCAGTTTCTTGCCTAAATTTCTCTTCACCCCCCCCACACTGTACACATTGAGTACCCGCAGAATGCCAGGCACTCCCTTCTCTGGTGATCAAGACAAACAAGCCCCGTGCTTTCAAAGATTTACATTCTTGTGGGGAAGATGAGGACAGGGGCCGGAGAAGGATCAGATGATAAAAATAAAATGGAAGTCCAGCTGCTCTGTGGTGAGAGGACCGGACAGCAGGATGATGAAAGCAGGGGAGGAGCAGCTAAAGAAGACAAGGTGAGGATGGGGGTGGTGGCAGTAGAGATGGCAAGAAGAGGCTGGATTTCATGGAGTTTGGAGGTGGAATCAATGGAATGTGGTGATGGATCGGATATGGGTAGTGAGGGAGAGGATGGCATAAAGGATACTCAGCTTCTTGTTTTGGCGAGTCTGGAAGATGACAGTGGGGTTGACGTAGAGACAGAAACCAGAGATGGCACAGGTTTCGGGGCAGTTCTAACCAACATGTTATTGTGCTGCTTTCTTTCATGCGAACGGTAGAAGACACATTCTTCAAAACAAACTAATGAGCATCTAAAAGGGAATGAGAATTCAATGAAAAGATGGGAGCACAGTACTCATTAGTTGAAAGTGTTTATTAATTTTACTTATTAATTTTACTTTAATGACTCATAAATGTGATTGTTGATTACAATCCACCATTAGTAGCCAAATGAATCACTGTAGTTGATGATTGGCAAGAAAATCTCCATATCACCAGTATCAGTTTAGAAATTCCTCCCACTGCTTAGGACTTTGTTGTGTGGAAAATGTTGAGTGAATGCTACCAAGAGACCAGTAGAAACATCTGCCCCTTTCCCAGCAATTGGTAGAAAGCAAGCAGGCGCTGGGGTAGGGTGCAGTGAAGAGGCAGCAGCTGGAGGCTTATTTTTGAGGACAAGCCAGGCCAGAATAACAACACAGATATTGTCTTACCAATACAGCAAGATACTGTCTTACTAATACACTGGTAATTGGCTTTATCTCATTCTCCATTTCCCTTGGCTCGGAAGGGTTCCTAAATGTTGGGGATATGCGGATATCTAGGTCCTTACCCATTTGTCAAATGTGAGTTGGATTAGATTGTAGTGTCTGGGGGGATATATCTGTATATATCTAAAGGCCCTTCCGGGACTGGAACCTGATCTCAAGACACGATTCTTGCTTCCAGAGTTGATAATCTCTGTCTCCAGGCCAGATTTTTCTTCTCAGTTCCTGAAACATAGTTTTCATTGCTGACAGACATTTCTGAAGGACCCACAGCTACTTGAAAATCAGCCTGTGTCACACTCCCCTCAAGATTCCATCCACTCACCCAGCCGGTTGTCTGTTTCCTATTTCATTTACATTTCAGCTCCATCCATTCTGTCACCCTCCCTGGAATCTTGGGAATCAACTTGGTCTTCTTCTACGCCATCACATCTTGCGTCCAGGATTAACTGCATCCCCTAAATCTCAGATCTGCTCCTTTATTTCAAGTTTCTTCATCTCCTACCCGATTACAGCAAGTGCCACCTCACCCATTCTCCAGCTTCAAAACCTCTCCCTATGCAAACTTATTCCCTCCCCTTTGAGTGATAATTCCAAAAATATGAATGTCATTTCATTTGTTTTAAAGCTTTCAATAGTTTCCCCCATTCATAAAGATAAAATCCAAATCTCTCTTAACGCTTTCAGGTCAGCTCCTCTGAGAGGCCTGGAATGACACCCTATCTATTGTTTCCCCCCCATAATTCTATCACTTATTTTATTCATTTTTTTTTGTAATCCCCTTGTCTATTTATGGGTTTATTACTTGCCTCCCTCCTACCCTCTTAAATGTTGTATTTAAGTAGGTCAGGGATCTTGACTGTAGTGTTTTTTTTTTTTTTTTGAGGATCAATGTTCATATTTTATTTTGTTCATGTGACAAGAGAGTAACCTTGTTATTCAGGATACATTATATTAAATTAAGAAGAATTTAGCATTCCCTGAATCCATATTTGGCACTTTGAGGAACTTCCTTTAATATACCAAGTCCCAATGCATTCTTTTACAGACAAAAAAAGGAAACATACCTATATACAAGTGAGTTGAAAAAACTGGAGGATTTTGGGGGAAAAATAGTCCCATCGAATAAGCAGCATTTGTCTGTATTTTTCACAGAGGGAAGTAACCCCCCTTAGAGCATCGATATCGATGTGGTCTGGCACGTGTGCAGTTACACTTTAGTGAAACCCCTCATGATTGGCTTCTCACTTGGACGTTCCAGCTTCGTTTCCACAACTCTTCACCATCTACCTTGTGGTCATGACTTCAAAAATCTCCCTTTCTTCAAATAAACTTTAAATCCTTTGCAGTATTCTTTCCCTTTTTACTGTTCCCTTGACCAGACATGCTTTTTCCATCCAGCTACTTACTAATCCTAACATTTTATCACCTCCTACATGAAGTCTACTTGGCTCCACCTGCAGGAATAGATCTTTCTAAAAGTCTTCAGCTGGTAGCACGATACCTCAGTTGTGCTATCTTGTCCCTCTTTGGAAGGGTGAATCAAAAAGTTATGGGGCAACTACAGGCAGAAAGCTTAGAGATTAAGGACCCTCTCTTCTTTCACTGCCTTCTGAGATGTCAGGCTCTGAGTTCCCCTTCTTTAATGCAGAAAGGACATCAGTGCTGATCTTTGAGTCATTTTTAAGACCACAGCCAATATTTTATCATTTTTTCTGGATCTCATATTTTCAAGCTTTTTTTTTTTTTTAAGATTTATTTATTTTTATATAAGAACTGGGGTACAGGCCAAATGCTCGGGAGGGTGAGAGGATTCACCAGAGAGAGAGCGGGGAACAGAACAGGCAGACTGACGAAATGCTGAGGGAAGCAGCAGGCGAGACAGGAGAGGTCTGCGGCACCATGTGGGATTCTCTTCGGTCAGCCAGGATCGAACCCGCGCTGCAGAGGCTGCGGACAGCTTCACAGTGCAGCACTCAAAACGCCTGCGCCACCAGGGAGACCCAGATTTTCAAGCTTTTAAGGACAGGTCTGCTACTGACACCTTCACCCCAACCTGGATGACAAGTGGGTAAAGGAATAAGCAGAAGAATTGAGATTCCATGCAAGTCTGTCTCCAGCTCAGTGCTATTGAATGGAAATGAGGGCCACATGTATTATTGAAAACTTTCCAGGCCTCCCTGGTGGCGCAAAGGGCTGAGCGCAGTGCTGTGATGCTGTCTGCAGCCCTGCAGCATGAGTTCGATCCCTGCCCGGCCAGGGAGCTGCCCACATGGCTTGCAGGCTGCTCCCCTCAGCAGTGTGCTTCGGTCTATCTGCCTGTTCTGTTCCCCACTGTCTCTGCTGAATCCTCTTACCTCCCACATCTCTGGCTTGTACCCCAGTTCTTGTATGCATAAATGAATAAATGTTTAGGAAAAAAATAAAAATTTGCAGTAGCCACATATTAAAAATTAAAAACAGGTGAGGTTAACTACCACTCCCCCACTATAACCTCCCTCTATCCCCTTGTCGCTTTCCCTCCCTGCCCCTTTAACCTCACATCCCTCAGGATGGTTATTGATGTTCACTGGCTTTTGAGTATCACGTTATCAAATTATCTGCTATATAAATATCTAGTATTTAACATTCCTTGTTATGCATAATTCGCTCAAATGCCCTGCACTTGTTGAAAATGTTTGCATTTCCACCTTTTTTTTTATTACTATTTAAATTTTTTTATATTCTCCTTAACAATTACAACTCCCTTTTTTGACCACAAGCCCTCTTTTCCCTGTCCCTCACCCCCCATAGAGTGTCTCTGGTTCATAGTTGTTTGCTGATTTTGATATTTTCTTTCTTATCGTTATTCTTTTTCCTGGTCCCTTATTTAAGTTTTCTAGATTCCTGCTATGAGTGAGACCATCCGGTATTTTTCTTTTTCTTTCTGGCTTATTTCGCTGAGCATGATCCCTTCCAGCTCCATCCATGTTGCTGCAAATTGCATGTGTTTATTATCTTTTTTGAATGCTGAGTAATATTCCATGGTGTATATGGACCACATCTTCTTGATCCAGTCACCTATTTTTGGGCATTTGGGTTGTTTCCAAAGCTGAGCTATTGTAAATAGTGCTGCTATAAACATAGGGGTGCAGGTGCCCTTTGGAATTGATGTTTCTGGGTCCTTTGGGTAAATACCTAGGAGTGGTGCATTTCCACCTTTCTTACGGCTTTAGAATACTGCACGGTGTGGCTACACCACATTTTCTTGGTCCAACCAACTGTCCGTAAACATTTAAGCTGCTTCCCTGTCCATGAAATTAATTTACTTACATTGGCTATAACGCAATTTAGCCAAAACCCTACTTTGACATGTAATCAACACAGCTCCTCGGAGGGGCAGTTATTTTGCACTTACAGCTCATGTTAACTGCAGGAGCTTCCAGGGCTCCCCCCACGTGGTAATCTAGAGTTCTGGACGCACGAGATTAGCTCCTGTGCTCTCCCCACCGAGCACCCCAGTCCCGCTAAACGTTCTGTGAAAAGAGGGAAATCCGTGGTCAAGTTTCCTGAGTTTCACAAGCGCCTGTTACCGCGTCCCGACTAGCTTTCCGGTGCGGGTCCTCCCGGCCTCTCCCCTCTGCTGAGCCTTCCTTGTGACGCTTCAGAACGCGACCCAGAGCCCGGGGCGCCCCGGTTCCGCCTGTCCCAGACCCTGGCAAAATCTTGCTGGGGGTGGGGAGCTCATCTCCCAGGTCCCTCCCGCACCCCCGGATCGACTGGGGTGCAAAACGGCCTCAGGGGAACGTGTGACGCTCCCGTGCCGCCGTCCGAGCGTCCGGCGCGGGGCAGGGCCACCCCGGCTCCCGGGCCCGCGTGTCGGGCCGTCGCCTCAGCTCGCGCTCCGGAACCGGGCGGCGTCGCGGCCGGTCCTGCCCGCGTTCACCCGCAAGCAGGGCCGCGCGGCCAGGAAGGGGGCCACGACGCCTGCAGGGCCCCGCAGCCCGCCCCGGGGAGCGGCGCTGCTCGCGCGGGCGGACGAGGAGGCCGAGGCGGGAGCGCGGGCCGCACGCCACGCCAGCGCCGGCCTCGCTCGGGCCTGCGCGGGTCCCTCCCGGCGTCCCCGCCCACGCCGACCCGGCGGAGCGCGGCCGCGCAACCCCCGACGCGCCGGAAGCGGCGCCTCACGCGCTCCGGGCACTCCCGGCCCTGCCTCCCGCCGTCTGGGCCGCCCGGGCCGGCGGACGAGCGCCGCGCCCCCGCCCGAGGGCTACCGGCCGACCTTCCCCCAGGCGCCCCGCCCCCGGCAGCCCCCGCGGAAGCGCGACCGGCCGGGGGCGGAAATCGCCTGAGCGCCGGCCGGCCGCCGAACTACCCTTCCCGTGAGGCTTCGCGGCGCCGGGCCCCTGGCGCGCAGGCGCGCGCACAGCGTGCGCGGCGGCGTCAGCGGTTCTAGAACGTTGCTGTGGTAGCGCTCGGGCGCCATGTTAGGACGAAGGGGAAGGAGGAGAAGCGCTTAAAGCGGCGGGAGCGGGCGCGGGAGTGGGGTTGGACCCAGGGCTGAGGCAGGCCCCCCCCTCCCTCCCGCCTCAGTGGATCATGCCCAGGGCGGCAGCGGCGGCGGTTGCGGGGGGAAGTGACTGGGCGGTGCCGGCGCAGGAGACGATGCCGTTGTAAGTGACTGGGGTTCTGTCTGCTCGCACGCCGGCGGGGCCGCGGGGCGTCGGGGGAGGGGAGGGGGGCGCGAGCCGGGCCCCGCCGCGGGGCTGCCGGGGGGGCCGGCGCCCCCTGCTTCGCGCCCCGTCGCCGCCGCGCTTGCCCGCGCGCTCGCCGCCCCGAGCCCCCTCCCGGCCTCTGCCGCCGCCGGGCCGGGGCCTTCCCCTTCCGGAAGAGCCGGGGGGCCGCTCGCCCCGCGGCTCCCGCGCCCCCGGCCGGCCCGCGGGAGGAGGCCCGGAGGCGGCGCGGCGGGCGGGCCCGGCTCCTCGCGCCAGGGCCGCGGCTGGGGTCGCCGCCCTCCCGCCGCCGCCGCCTCTTCCCGGGCCCCGCGCCGCCCCGAGCTGCCCAGGCCGGGCTTCGGGTTCGCCCCTTCCGCGTCCGAGCTGGCGCGACGCTCGTTCAAAACCCCCCGTTTGTGACCGTCGAGCCCCGCTCCGGGGACCCCCGGCCCGAGAAGGGGCGCGCTGCAGGCTGCCCTCCCGCTCGCGCGCCCCGCGCCGGCTGTGCCGGGCCCCCGCGGCGCTCGCGCCCCACGCGTCTCCGGGTGCGCCCCGTTCTTTTGTTTTTGGCCGTGGACTCGAAGTTGGTCTGTTTGTGCCTTCTGGGCTCGCGGGGCCTGGGTCGTACTTTCTCGGGTATTAAAAAAGTTTTTCCCTCCCTTAAAGAACGGGATGTAATTTGAGAACTCGTCGTGGGGCGGGGAGCGGGGGAGGTGGCAGCCCCCCCCCCCCGGGGCGCTGCCTGGCGGGGCCCGAGGCGCGAGACCGCGTTCCTCAGTGTAGGAGGTGCCCGTGTGCCAGTGCCCCTTTGAGACGAGGGGCACGGTTTTTTATTCATCTTTGTGGTCCCCAAACGAAGCATGTGATTGACTCTGGAAGTTTCACTTAAGGGGGGGGGAGTTGATAGTGTTTTGATTTCTGGACACCTAATGTGTAACAGCACCGCAAGTTTTAGTTTTTAAACTAAGGACACTTTTTTTTTTTTCTTGCAAATATGGTTATTTTACGATTTTAAAATGCGTGCGTGCAGGCGAGGTTGTAACACAGGCTTTAAAAATATCTCTTGCGTTTTACAGTAAGAAGGAATTTCCTGCTCCTTCCTTTTCATTCACTCCTGACATTTTAGAGACCTTCTGAACATGTTTCTTCTCTAATGAGAATATTTGTTTTTATTAAATATGCAGGTCCAACACTTGAGAATCTGCACGATATCTGTTAATTGATTCAGAGAAGGGTCCAAAGACGCTGGGAGAACTTACGTCTCAGCAAGATGTTTGTGCCATTTTTCATTTTAGCAGCAATTAAGATAAACCTTAATGTTTGCAGTGATGCCATGTGACTTCTTTGTCAGCGCATATTTTATTGCTGTTTTTGAAAATGCTTTTTCTCACAATGTCAGTTTTAAAAATTGATCCTCCATAGGAAATACGTGCTTTAAAAGACTTTAATGAAGTCGTAACTTAATAATTTGTGTCTTTCTAGGGATTAAAAGTACTTTTATACCTACTTTTCTCCAGCATTCTTTGCAGAAGGGAGCTATACATGTCCATGAAAGATCTAAGTGCTTCAGTTCTTTGGAAGTTAGTTGGAATGTATAAAATGGAAGACAGTCAAGACTGCACATCACCCACAGATACCGCCTTTGCAGTGTGTTTCTTGAAATGTGAACAATATGGCCAGTTTTTCATTCGCTGTCTCTCTTTTTACCTCTAAAGGCATTATAATCCTTTAGTAAACAGCATGGTGACCAAAGGTTACCTACTTAAATGGGCCTTTTTCCTCATTAATTTCCTTCCTTTGTTTTTCATATTCTGGTGTCACACTCATTTATTTTGTTTCTTTGGTGTTTTGAGTTATTTCCAGACTATATTGTATTTGACTTCCACTTCATTGCTCGTGTGCCTGTCCTGTTAAGTTTGGTGAGGTGGGGGGTAAGGCATAGACCATAGGTCAATTAGTTAGACTGGATTAAACCACAACAGATTATTGAGGTTTACGGTCATTACAAAACATTGTGGACGGTGTCCATATTTTGTTTAAAGATCATGTAATCGTATGAATAATACTGAAAGACTGATGTGATTTAGGAGCCATGGTGACGAAGCTCCCCAAAATTTTGATAGTCTCAGGATCCATTAACTCAGAGTTTTTTTGTGTATGTACTTTAGAGATACCGAGCTAGATAATTCCTTGCAGGGGGCTGTCCAGTGTATTGAAAAGTGTTTAACAGCATCCCTGGCCGCTACCTACTAGAGTTCAAGTCTTTCCTCCCCACCCCCTTTCTCATATGGTGATGACACCCAGAAATGTCTCCAGATTTTCCCAGATGTACCTGGGGTCAAACCTCCTTGTTGAGAACCACTGCATTACTTCTGCGTATGTGCCTTTAGGGAAACTAGATTCTAATTTTCCCTTTACTGTACTAGTCTCATAATTTGTGTCAGTGTAGTTTTAACTATTATGCTTACGTAAAAAAACTTTAAGACGCGTAACGAGTATCAGTGACCTGGCATTCATGCCACATTCATAGACTTGTTGCAGCTATTGGAAGAGAGATTTAGAGCATGACTTGGGGGAAAACAGTGACTTCTAAATATTTGTCAGCTTGCCACAAACGAGGGAATTGGAGTATTTTCGTGTATTCATAGCAGGTAGAACTGGGACCTGTTAGTAGGTAGTAATAACCATGTAACATGGTTCATGGAGTGAGATTTTGTCCAAGTCTTGTGTGTGGGGTTGGGGGGGAAAGGAAGGAGTTCCGTGTGATCCTTTCAGGGGTTAAATAGCTAAAATCATACTTTTACATAATAATGGCACTGAAGTGATATTATTTTTTTACTCTGGACATTTTCACCTGTGGTGCAGAAGCAGTGGTGGGCTGTAGTGCTGCCTGTGCCATAGGAAGAGTCAAGGAAGAGGCGCCCCTGTTGCAGGGAGTCACCGTGTTCTCTCTCACACCAGCCCTTGATGAAGCAGTACCAAAAAAGTGCTAATTTCATTAAGTTGACCCTTGAGTTTCTTAAATAAGCTGTGAGACTATGAGGTGGAAGTTGTGCATAACACTATACTAAAGATACGGTGTTTTCTTTCTTTCTTTTTTTTTTTTTTGAGAAGAACACATGTACGTGTATTTGATTTGTGAGCTAAACTAGTGCTTTACTCCGGAACTCTACTTGACCTGAAAGAACAAGTGATGAGCTGTGGGCATTCATGCTTGACTAGTGAGGCTGTCACTCTAGAGATCATGGTGGTGGTAGTGGGCCCGGATAAAATTTGAGCCTTCAAGCAAAAATTCAAATTTTGGAAAGCTTGCTTCTGCCATTCTGAGCTTGACAGCTTCTCAATAAGAATGTTTCTGGTTAGATTAGTGGTGATAGTTAATAAATATAAGATTTTTTTGACGTTGTGGGATAACATGTCAACATTTGGAAGATGTACATAATTCAGTGAAGCCACATTTTTCAAGCCACCAATCATGATGTAATAAAATCTTACATGGGTAAAAGGCACATTCGAAGTAGCCAGTGACTTTCAGTGCAACATAGTACATAGGGTTCACTGATGAAGGTTTCAGCTTTCACACTGTAGCTCCTCATTAAGAAATTAACCACTTCTGGAGTTTTGATAGTGTCATAGGAGAATATTCAGTTATTTGAAAATGTAGACTTAACTAATAATGGCGTGATGCTGCATTTTCTTCCTGTGTATCTACCAAAACAATTTATGGAAAGGGATTGAATGTAGGAGCAGATTCAGGTATCTTGCTGTGTATGATTTAAAGAGAATTGCAAAAAAGTAAAACATTGTCATTCTTACTAATTTTTGTTTTGGAAAGCATTTTATAAAAGTGATTAATATCTTGTTAAGTGAATAAATATTTACAATAATTTCCCATGTGGGAAATATTGCCGCCCTCCCCCCCCCCAACTCCTTGGCATCTTTGATAAATTTTAAGAGTTATAAAAAGATCCTAAGGCCAAAAAGGTAGAGAGCTTTTTTAGGACTGCTCTGGTATAATAGCTAACAGCTGCCCCTCACACTGCTGTTTCCAGTGCTTGTGCCAGTGCAGTAAGGTGGTTTCTGAGCACAGTCTGCAGGAGTGGATGCACATTATTTTCAGACATTTTTTGTTTCTTGTGAAAAACAATGTGTTAGTTGGCCTTAAAGGAAAATAACTTCTGAGAGGTTTTGATTTGAAGATTTTAGACCTTAAGAGATTTTGTAGTGAATTGTTTGATGCTTAGTAAATGTCAGTTATAGATTTGAAATGTAGGGGCCTCCCCGGTGGCGCAGCGGTTGAGCGCTGGGCTGCGAGGCTGCCCGCGGCCTCTCCGGCGCCGGTTCGATCCCCGGCTGCTCCCCGGCCACCGGAGGAGGGTCCCACAATGGCGCGCAGACCTCTCCTGCCGCCCGCTGCTTCCCTCAGCAGTGTGCTTCGGTCCTTCTGCCTGCTCTGCTCCCCGCTCTGGCTCTGGTGAGTTCTCTCACCCTCCCGCGCTTCTGACTGTACCCAGTGCATGTATAAACAAAAACAAACAAACAAATAAATGAATAAATAAATAAAACATGCCTCTATTTAAAAAAAAAATAGATTTGAAATGTATTTTGTCTTAAGACTGTTTTTAGTTTGTGCCTTTATTTATTTTGTAAAGATTTATTTATTTATGCATACATGCACCGGGGTACAGGCCAGAGGTGTGGGGGTGAGAGGATTCACCAGAGAAGGTGGGGAACAAAACAGGTAGACCGACTGAAACACAATGTTGAAGGGAGCAGTGGGCAAGGCAGGAGAGGTCTGCTGCACCTTGTGGGCAGCTTCCCACGCGATAAAGACTGAGGATAGCCTCACAATGCTTAATTCCTTGTGCCACCAGGGAGGCCCAGTTTATGCTTTTAGATGGAACAGTTGGGAGGAGGTTTTGGAGTTGAGGAAATCTGTATACCTATTCCCGTTTCCCTCCAGGGGAAGGCTTCTGACTTTGACAACAGGACTTCAAAGATGTTTTGATTTGTCATAATACTGGTTAACTAAGCCACCTTTAAGTTAATAGTGCAATTAAATTTTACCTTCAGTTGTATCTAGGCAAGTTATAAAAGCGACTTTGAGGTAAAATGAGGCCATTTGGAGTTCTAGCTATTTCTCATTTTTGGTGGGTTTCTCACTTTTGGAGGCATGTGTTTTATTCTGTTCTGATTATCCGGCAACTTTTAATAATTGCACAATCTCAATTTATGATTCACAGAGCTTTGTCTCTGTGAATGTCTCCAACTTTGTCGGAGGCATTAGTTCACCTTAAAGTTGGTTAAATTGAAGTCACCTGTTTGAAGTGTTGAAGCTGCTAAGTTGTAAATTGAGAGTTACCTCTGTGTTCCAAGTTACATTCTAATACTATATCATCTTCTGTGGACATTGTTGGGAATTTTTGAGCAACTAAGTTGAATTTGTTTACGTCTTAAATAGAATTAATTTCCATGATCAAGTTTTTTGTGTGTAGGACATTTGAATTTCATTTTCACACTGGGAAGATTTATTACATGCTTAGAATGTGCGTAAAGTGTAGTGTACTATAGAACTTAAGATAGTGTGTTAGCGGAATTTATTTATTTAAAGTCATGTACAGATTCACCAATCACAGACTGTATTTTGTGATCACAGTCTTTCAATGGAAGGGAAGGTAGTGTTTTTTAATCTTCGGGTGGTAGGTCTGCAGAATTGTATAACTTTCTCATTTGTGGAAAGTTAAGGGATTAGGGAGGACAAATATGTATGGATTTTGTTCTCTTCTGTCACAGTTATCTTTCAAATTTGTATTCCCTCTGTATTTCATCCAGAACCCAGCTTCTTACATCTTATGGCAGGTTTTTTTGGAAATAGTTTTTGGATTATGAATAGTGTTCCTAAAAAGGAAAAAAAAGAGTAGTAGATCATATTGGTCATCAGAGACATGTCAGTTGCATTTCCTGGAACTTGTCTTTTATATAGGCACACCTTGAAAATATGGTGGGTTCTGTTCTAGATCATCATGAAGTGAATATTGCAATAAAGCAAGTCACACCATTTTTTTACTTCCTAGTGCATGTAAAAATTATGTTTACACTGTAGTATGCAGTGTATAATAGTTATATGTAAAGAACAATGTATATACTTTAATGAAATGTGACACAGACAGGAAGTGAGCTCATTCTCTTTGAAGAATAGTACCTATAGACTTGCTCCACGAAGGGTTGCCACATTCACTTTGTAAAAAAATGCAGGATCTATGAGGTTTGATAAAATGAGAGTGGCTTGTATATTGACTTTCTTTTCTGTACCTTTTCGGATTCTCTATATTTCCTTCATTTTCAAGTCGTCCTTGGTAAATTGATGCAGGAGTGCTGTGGTTTGGCTAGATTTTTTAAAGATTTATTATTTATGCATACAAGAACTGGGGTGTAGGCCAGAGGTGCCGGGGGTGAGAGGATTCACCAGAGACAGAGTGGGGAACAGAACGGGCAGATCTACTGAAACACACTGCTGAAGGGAGCAGCGGGCAAGACAGGAGAGGTCTACTGTGCCATGTGGGTCAGCTCCCTGGCTGAGAATGGAACTCATGCTTGATAATGCTGAGACTTTAACCCCTGTGCCACCAGGGAGGTCCAGGTTTGCCTAGATTTTTAAGTTGTCCTGACCATCTGGAGAAGAGGGCATAGGGGCAGTTGGAAGTACCCCGAAGGAAGGCAGGCAAACGAACTTGGTTTTGGAGTATCAGATAGCATTTTCCTTTCTATATTTTTTTTTTAAGATTTATTTATTTATTTATACAAGCATTGGGTACAGTTAGAAGCGCGGGAGGGTGAGAAAATTCGCCAGAGCAGGGAACAGAGGAGGCAGACAGATGGAGGACACTGGCAAACAGATGGAGGACACTGCTGAGGATGGCAGCGGGCGTGGCAGGAGAGGTCTGCACGCCATGTGGGACCCTCGTCCGTGGCCATGGGCCACGGGGATCGAACCGGTGCTGCAGAGGCTGCGGGCAGCTTCACAGCCCAGCGCTTAACCATTAACCACTGCGCCACTGGGGAGGCCCTCATTTTCCTTTCTAATCCACCTTGCATTTACAAAGTTTGACCTTGGGATTCATCATAATTCCATTTTAGCATAAATTGTCACTTCATCTATGTTTGAAGTTCTGCTGCTGCTTACTAAATACTGGCTGAATGACCCACCTGGAATACATATTTTAAGAATATAGTTACATAGTTAGTATCTTACACAGAACACCTGGCAGGCCAATGTGTTGCTATCCTTAGAATAATTTCTCAGTGAGGCAATACATTGATTGACTGTAAGCTACTAGTACAATTAAAATGTTTAAATTTTTGTTAAAAAGATTATATTATTTCTCCTAAGAATATTTAATACACATTCAGATACATTAAAGAGATCCCTTATTCCTTTTCCTCCCCAAACTTTTTTTCCTGCTCGCTCTGAATGGGGACTGTATGTTTAAGGTTAAAGCCTTAACAGTAAATATACTGTGGTGAATTGTTCATTCAATAAGTTATTCTGATTTATGTGCTTCCAAAGAAAACTGTCAAGCAAGTTGAGCTTGCAGTTTTAACTTGACTAAAATTGAACTAGGGAGAAATGAACTTGAAGTGCTTTTCTGTTGGCTAATAGCTATAAAATGAGCCACTTGTTCTAATTAGTAAGGTGGGCCACAACATCTTCCAGGTGTCCAGTATGAGGAGTCGGGATCACATCAGAATGAGCTTTGCTTAAATTGGGATACAGTGTCATTCAGTAGTAACTGTTTGGGAAAAGAGCATTAGTGATTTGTTATCCTTTCCATGTGTGCGAGTCATCTGCCTAGATGGTCCCTGTCCGCCTTTCCTGTCCTGTCTTCAGTGTGCACGTCCGTCACCTGTTAGCATGGCCTGTTGTTGGAAGGGTCAGAATCCCACACTAAAATTTAAGATTGTCACTAAGAACAGAGGTAATCTTTGGATTCCCAGTTTTAGCATTCTTACCGACATATTTAGGAATTCAGTAAATTATAGCCTGGTAAATACTATACTTTCTGGCAAAAATTAATTAATTGAGGAAAAAGTGCTTTTCGGAAAACTGATAACCTTGGGTGAGTTAACAGTTTTCTGAAGCAATATGTACGATCTTCTTTGTATCTACTATTTTAATCACAAAGTATTGCATGGAAAAATCTGTTTTTAAAGTCTTGTATTATTTCACTGTAAAATACTGTGTTTTGATTAGCTTTTTTAGCTAATAATGGAAAAGTAATTAGTATTTTAAATTGAGCACTTGTTTGGTGTTCCTAGTTGCCACAGAATGATTTTTGGGGAGTGATTTTAGCTCCCTGACTACCATTATTTTAATTTGATTTTCAACTTTGTGTAACAGTATTTATTGTAAAAATAATTAAACAGATTGGAGCAAAAGTTTATAAAGTATAAAGTGAAATTCTCCCATCTTATGTCAAGCGTGGGTGTGTCTATGCATAGATAAACATAATACACAGGTAATTTTTTTAAAGATTTATTTATGCATACAAGAGCTGGGGTACAGGCCAGAGATGCAGGGGGTAAGAGGACTCACCAGAGACAGAGCGGGGAACAGAACAGGCAGACTGACTGAAATACACTCCTGAGGGGAGCAGCGGGTGAGACAGGCGAGGTCTGCTGTGCCATGTGGATTGCTCCCTGGCGGGCTGGGGATCGGAACTCATTGCAGAGGCCTTGGATTGCTCCAAAGTGTGGTGCTTAACCCTTTGTACCACCACCGAGGCCGAATACATAGATAATTTTTAAAGGTACAAAAGTGTCTTGTGACATGTATAGAGGCACTGCAACACAGACGTTTTCGATTATAGATGCCTGGATTCATATCTTGGCCAATGGATTTAATAGAGTTAGGAACAATTAATAATAATGTCGAATGCTTGATACACTATCTGAGTTGCATTGAGATTTTAATAAGTGCTAGTTAATAGCATAGTTGCTAACAGCTTTTTTTCCACCTGACATAGTGTGAGCATCTTTCTATGCTATTGTATGTAATAACCACGTAATTTATTTATATGCGTGTATATATAGCATAGTATTACATTGTAAGACTTGTATATAACCTATCTTATATTGGTGGATATTAATGGTATTCATTTTGTTTTGTGCATTGCATATAGTGCTCCAGTGCACAGCCTTGGATATCTTTTGGTCTTATTCCTATGGGATTAAAATCCAGAAAGTGTGGGGTCGGGGGAGGTATTTATTTGTAAATACCAAGCTTGCCCAGTCTATCAGGGATAAATGAGACACTGCTCATTTCAAGCTTATTCTTGCTTTATTCGATTTTGGGCCCATATCTGACCTGCCTTCTAGTCCTTTATACACCTGTTGCAGGAATAACTAGAAGCTTGAATTTTATGTACTATTTTATATATTAAAAATGTGTTGTGAATTAAAGAGGCTGTCTTGCCCAACATAGGACCTTCAGTTTGAGTCCTGTATCCTAATATTTTTCTAAGATAGATCACTAGAGATGAAGTTGTTAGACATAAACTTGTTAAATTGAAATACGTGTATTTATAATTTTGATGAGTATTGCCAGGTTGCTTTTTAAAATAATGTGCCAAGTTCATTCTATCATTATGGATTATTGCTCATTTTCTTACACTATATATTGCTAGTATATCAGCTTTGTTTTTCTTCAATGTGAAAGAAAAATGGTTGTCTTAATTTGCTTCCCTGATGTGTAGCAAACTTTTTTTGCTTTAACATTGCATTTGATGTATTTTTGCAATATAAAAATTGCAATTTTTATGTAGGCAGATCTGTTTTTGCGTGTGGCTTTTGTGAGTAGCTTAAATATGGTTCTGAAAATAGTGTTCGTTTTCTTTATTATTTTGAAAAGCCTGTAGTTCTTAAATATGTTGAAATATCACCATATTTGGGTTTTAGGTTTTGTTGTGGCTATCCCAAAGCTGTTTTAGTGCAGCAGTCCCCCCTTGAACAGGAGATATATTCTAACAACCCTCACCCCCTACCCCATGGATGCCTGAAGCAGTGGATAGTAGTGAATCCTGTATACACTGTTTTTCCCTATACATACATAACTGTGATAGTCTAATTTTTATTATAAATTAGGTACACTAAGAGATTAACACAATAATAAAGCAGGGCAAGTATAACAATATAGTAACAGTTGTGTGAATGTGGCCCCTCTCAAACTATCTTATTGTATGTAATGTTTTTGGACCATGTGTTATCACAAGTTTACATACTGACCAAGGAAAGTGAAACCACAGATAATGGGGTACTATCGTATTCCATTCTTTTCTCACTCACTTGAAAAAGGTTATCAGCTTAATATATCCAAAGATTGCCCATTCTTTGGATGTATGGCGACTCAGCAACACTTAACTTCTAATCTTATGAACTTGCACTAATTGAGTTTGCTTTATAATTATTGTGCCAGCGTGGCTTTTGATATTTTAGAGTGTATATATTTGTTAGTTGAACGCTTAAACTTTTGAAATGACAAATTAGCAAAATAAGCAGCCTATAGTCACAAAAAATGTCTCTGTTCTGTTACCTAAATATCTAATTAGAGTCAGGTCTTGGAGAGCCTACCATTGGGGAAAGGAAAACCTTTATTTTGAGTATTGGCTTAAAAACTTCGTGTGTTTGAAATTCCTTTTTATTATTGTAATATTAAAATTCCTAGTTTGCCATCTGACACAGAGAAGAGGTAATAAGAAAAATGTACCCAAATGGCATGTGAAATTAGAGTGCTAGACCTAGTGGGAAGTGAGATCATCCCTGCTTTCTTTATTGCTGCCTTATCAGATTGCTTCTGAGTTGAGATCAGACTTTGTAGACAGTTTTGAATGTGATTATCAGAAGTACAGTAGGTTTGGATTCTAATAGAGAGCTCCTGGATGGCTATCAGTTTTACTCATGGTATTCTAGTGGTAATGGTATTTTTAGGGTAAATACAAATTATAGTCATGAGGTGCAGATATATCTGTTGCTGAAGAAAAGCACAGGTATTCTTGATACTGAAAATCAGAACAGGATTTTCATTAACCACAAATACTGTCCATCTAGGGTATTTTTTAAAATGTTTCACATAGTTGTGGAAGTTATTTTTAAGGTACAGTGTCTAAAAAAAAAACCTTAGATACTGGTCAAAATGTCTCCAGAAAGTGATGGACATGGGCAGATGTCTAATGTGTTCAAGAATGGGAAGAAATGGCTTTGCATTGTTGGGATTAATAGCTGTGTGGTATGATTTCAGAGGCAGAGTTGGTGTTTCAATGTGTATATAAAGCACAGTCTTTCACATTGCTCAATATTGGAGTATGTAAAAAAAATTTCTTTGTTAGAAATAGTTAACAAATGTCTTAAATTGTTTTTTATCGCTTTATTTAATTTCTAGTATTAAAATTGAATGGAAAAACTTATTTCCTCTGTTTAAAGTACAGTTGTGACTGAAGCTTTTAGGGACAGTTTGGACAACCAAAGCATCTAGCACTGGAATTCCTAGTCCATCCTCTTTAGCTTAGATTAAGCCATTTTTATTGGGGGTGCAGGTATCTTTAACTTTCAAAACCTGTATTTCTTTCTTTATATTTGATTGTGTTTTTTAGATTTCTTTCATACTTGTTCCCCCCCTCCCCGAATTGTATGTTTGAATTAGATATATGGCCTGTATGTATACATGTTGTATATGTTCTGTAGTTAGGTGGGACAAATGTCATTTTATCTTAGATGATGTGACTATGTTTTGAATAAAGTAATTAAAAACTTGCAACTGGAGTATGGTTTGTTTTGCTATCAAAATGTTAATGTGGGAACCAGTGCAGACATCTTTTTTTAATTCCAAATTAGGATGAACAAACTTGGTGTGTCCTATTATTTTGTTAAGATAGTTAAAGTAGATCGGAGATTTCAAGCTTTTTTTGCATGTGACGATGAAAAACCTGATATTTGAGAAGGCAAAAAAAAATGGGCAAGAGAATAAGCAAGGAATCTTAACCCCACAGAAAATGGATATGCATATTTTGTTCAATACAGACTCAATTGTAATAAATTTGTTAAACCTCTTTAGAAAGGAAAAGACTGATGAGAAAGATAATAACTACTCAAAATAAAAAAACACAGCGCCTCCCTGGTGCCACAGGGGTTAAAGTCTCAGCATTATGAAGCTCTCACCGGCCACTGAGGCTAGTTCCATTTCCAGTCAGAGAGCTGACCCACAGGGCACAGTAGACCTCTCTTGTCTTGTCCACTGGTCCTCTTAACAGTGTGTTTCGGTAGATCTGCCTGTTCTGCTCCCCACTCCTGTCTGGTGAATCTTCTTATCCCCAGCACCTCTGACCTAGACCCCAGTTCTTGTATGCATATGTAAATAAATCTAAAAAAAAAAACAAACCAGAAAACAAAAGGGCCTCCCTGGTGGCTCAAGGGGTTAAAGACCGCACTATGAAGCAATCCACAGCCTCCTTAGCGTGAGTTTGATCCCCGGCCAGCCAGGGAGTAACCCACATGGCTCAGCAGACCTCTCCTGTCTCCCTGCTGCACCCCTCAGCAGTGTATTTCAGTACATCCGCCTGTTCTGTTCCCTACTCTGTCTCTGGTGAGTCCTCTTACCCCCTGCATCTCTGGCCTGTACCCCAGCTCTTGTATGCATTAATAAATCTTTAAAAAAAACCAAACAAAATACAATCCAGTAGTGGTTTATTACTTGAAGTTATAAAAACATGAATACAGTTTAACACTTGGCTTGAAAACTAGCTTGAACCATTTCTAACTAGAATGAACTTTACGCTTGTTTTCATTTCTAGTTATACTCATAGTCAAAACATTTATAAAAGTGCCTGTTCATAATCCTGGGATAGTCATGGGGACTATAGTTGACTTAAACTCATGAAGCAGTAGACATTGTGAGAGAACAGTATTGTGCTATAATGTGGCAAGTATTTTTTTTTTTTATAATTCAGTATTCATTTGAAATTGGCTGAAAGTATTGTCTGAAGGAGAATTCAAATGGTTATGGCAGTTTTGAGGGTTACCTTTTTGAAGTCAGTTTTATGGAACCTGATAACTATTTGTTACCTGAGGAAAATATGTTAAATTTTGAATTCATCAATAATTTGTGTATTTTCATCACAGGAGAGGCTACATAAATTTGGAAAATAGAATATTATTAATGTAAGAGTCTTGAGACAGTGGTGCTCATTTGGATCACCAGTTCTGTGGAATTAATATCATGGCCTTGTAAAGCTGTGCAGTCCAGAATAAAGGAGTAGGAAGAAATAATGTGAATTGCTGTAAGAGAGACTCTGATTCATGTTTGTTTAGTAAATGTTACTGTAAAATCTGAATTAAAAGAGAAACAGTACATGCCAAGACTAGGAAATATTGACTAGATGATTGCCCAGTGGCTAATAAGTAACAAGCACTATGGGTTTCCTGGCATTCTTAATATTCTGTGTTAATATTAGGAGACAAAATATTAAACACATCCAGCAGTGACAGCATAAATCAGAACCCAAGTGGGTAGGTAGTACACAGTGGTGAGTACTGCACAATATTCTTAGTTTTTGCATTTTGATTAAGTAGATTATTGCACTTTTAATTTTAAAAAGAAAAATGTATTTAGAACTTGGGAAAGTGTAGGAGTGTGTGTTTGAAAACGAACACTTAATTTCCTGTGGAACAGAATGTGGGGGAGATACCAGATCCAGACATCAGGTTCTTTCCTTAGCCCTTACCTAGTTTTGCACAATACTTGATTTGTTAGCTTTTAAATAATTGTTCTGTTTATCTTTGAAGTCCTTGTCCATTGACTTATAAGTTATTATTTCAAAACAACAATGGATATCACCAAAAAATAATTGAATCAAAATGGTTCTTTCTAAACAAACTTTTCACCAGTTAAATAAAATCCTGCTGGTTGAACAAATCTGGAATTTCTCTTCAAATGCAAAGATCTATAATCTATAGATTATAGCATCATTGTTGAAGTGTAAATCTGCTACTAAAAATCTGTAAAAGCTTAATGTGAATAAAGTAATCCTTCCCCCAAGTTATATTGGTTATGTTTATATTATTTGCCCTATTATCTGTGGGTTTTACTCCTTGAAACTCAGATGTTCCAGTTGTATTGGTAAAATAGTACTTTCATAGTATGCTTGTGCTTTAGAAATAACAATGAAACAGATTTTCATTCCTCCTCAGGAAGTAAAATTTCTTAGACATTCACTATGTTTAGCATTGATTTTTTTCTCTAGTGTTATAGTTGATCTATATTCTTGTCAATAGTTTATTTAGATGTTTAGGTAGTGGCAAAGTTAAAATCCTTGGGGTTGGAGGAGAAATGTTTTCTTTTTGGTCACTTGGTTTAGGTTTCTTAGTCTTTTTGGATATGGCAAGGAATCAACTATATTTAGAAAAGCACTTTATTTAAGCAGTTTTTCTGGTCATGCCGACTTGTTTTAAATCGTAGAGCTATTTTGGCAATAATTTTATCCAATTTCATTTGTAGTCCAGTTACAACGCAGGGATCACAACAAACACAGCCGCCACAGAAGCACTATGGCATTACCTCTCCTATCAGCTTAGCAGCACCCAAGGAGACTGACTGCATACTTACACAGAAACTTATTGAGACACTGAAGCCCTTTGGGGTTTTTGAAGAGGAAGAGGAACTGCAGCGCAGGTAAATTTATCATACATATTTTTAATTTATAATTTTAATTAATATAATGCACTTTTTGAGACTTTCTCCATTCAGAAAGTCAGGATTCTCCCATTTATGTATTAAACAAGAGCAATACCTAGAGAAAACTTTCTATACCAAGTTCTAGTTCTGTAATTTTGAATTCTAATGCTTTGGCAGTAGTACAGTATTGTCAAGAGAAATGGGAAGGCCTTGCTCACCTAAAGGAATGCTGTACCACATGTTACAGTACCCATGATATCGCTAAGCACCATGTTCTTTCTCATAACTTAAACGCTGGTTAAAATTTAGAAAACATCTATTGAAAATGTTTTCATTTTAATTGGTAGTGATAAATAATAACAAACAGCTTGATTACTTACTGTATTTGCTCTGTCAACAGGATTTTAATTTTGGGAAAATTAAATAACCTGGTAAAAGAGTGGATACGAGAAATCAGTGAAAGCAAGGTAAGGTGACTTATTTGCATATAAAATAATGTGCCAGTTGAACACAGCAACTGTCTGTTCTCATTTGAGTGGATTTCATTTTTAATTGAACACAGTTCATTTTAGACTACTGATAACAAAATTTGTATTTTGTTTCTAGTTATTTTGAGAGCAGGAAAAACTGAACTGAGTTCAGTGATGCCATAAACATTTTTGGTTGCAACATTCTAAAGCTGAAACTAAGTAGTTCATAGAAGAAATGGATATTTTTCTGAAAATGTGCTTTAAAAATGTAAACACATATCACATATCTGAGAATTTTGTTAATGTTTAAGGAGTCCTACAACAGTGAAAATTTTTTAGGTTTTCACATATTAGACTTTCAAACTGAATCTCTTTTTATAACCACCACCTTTGAGTTCCTAATATTTCTTTTTGAAAAATTGTACACACAGCTAGTGAATACATGATTGAGCTTCTGGTAAAGGAAATATATTCTTAGAGTTGTGGAATTCATTTCACCCATTTAAAAATCCCCTAAATAGTGGTGATTTTTTCAGGATGGTACAAATGAATATTTAATCCGTAACTGATGGAAAGAGAACCAGGGGTAGAAGATAAGTAAATTAAAGTCTTCAAATTCTAGTCAAATCGATAATAACTGCTTTCTTAAAACTATGTGTATTTTTTTCGGGTGGCTGATAAAGCTTTCGTAATGGTAATATGCCAAATTGGGGGGTCTGTTAAATGTTTCTCATTGTTAAGAGTTTTTGATAAAAGTCAGATTGTGAAAAGGAAGTTTTAGCTGAGCAAAAGATGTTTAGATTTTTTTTTTTAAGTTTTAAAATATATACCTTTTGGGCCTCCCTGGTGGCGCACCAGGTTGAGCTTAGTGCTGTGAAGCTGTCCGCAGACTCTGCAGCTCAAGTTTGATTCCTGGCCAGCCAGGGAGCAACCCACATGGCGGGACAGACCTCTCCTGTCTTGCCTGCTGCTCCCCATGGCATTGTTTTGGGTCAGTCTGCCTGTTCTGCTCCCTACTCTGTCTCTGATGAATTCTCTCACCCTCCCATGCCTCTGGCCTGTACCCCAGCTCTTGTATAAATAAAGTAAATCTAAAAAAATAAATAAAATATATACCTTTTTTCCCTTCCCAACTACAGAGTGAAACAGTATTCATTCTGAAATTTAAGTATTCTTTACTCTTTTATTGAACTTGGTATTTCCTTAACCATTCATAAGGGAACATAGCTTTGTAATAGCCTTTTCTTAGATGTAAAACATAGTCAGGTAGACAAGGCCAGACTTAAATTATTTGTGAAACAAGAATATTACCTCATTGATAGTTCTGTTTCAGTCACTTGACTTTCTAGTTGCTTTTACAGAAAATTTTGATACAATTCTTCCTGCCTGTTTTCTTGCAGGAAGAATTGTTTGGTTAGTGAAATTAATGCTCATTTCTCTTAACATTTGTCATGTCTTTTTCTTTATAGCTTACTATATAGATAGTGGGTTAGCAAATGGGACTAAAGAAGTCAGTGAGGCTTCACAAGTTTTGATCTTTTGTATCTGCCTTTTGTGAAGAGAATTTCTTTTTCAGTCTGGTTAGTTTTAAGACTTGATACAGGATTTCTTGATGTTCATGCTGTGTATACTTTGGGGCCAGATGGTTGTTTTTTAGGTGGTCTGTCCCGTTCATTATGTTAAGCAGTATTCCTGTCTTCTGCCTATCAGATGCACTGCCCCTGCAGCCTTTCTCCCCAAATTGTGACAACCAAAAATGTCTCCAGACATTGTAATATGATCCTTTGGGGG
This sequence comes from Talpa occidentalis, assembly GCF_014898055.3. Taxonomy (NCBI): domain Eukaryota; kingdom Metazoa; phylum Chordata; class Mammalia; order Eulipotyphla; family Talpidae; genus Talpa; species Talpa occidentalis. The sequence continues at coordinate 97,046,531 of NW_023601104.1, read as the reverse complement.
TGTAGAATCATCCCTGGTTAAGAAACCATTGATTTAATATATAGTTATAATTAAGCTATATTATTTTGGGGAGATTTTTTGAATTTTCTTTTGTTGTTTGTTTGCCATGTAATCCTGAAATAAGCAACAACAAAAAAATTACTTTGCAACTGAAAATGTTTTCCACAGCCTGAATTAAGAAATCTTTTCATATTCTGAGACTGAGTGGAGACTTTACTGAGTAATTAGAAGCTACAAAGAGAAATACTGACCTAGCACATATTAAAATCATGCCTTTTTTTTTTTTTTAAAAGATTTATTTATTTATGCATACAAGATCTGGGTACAGGCCAGAGGTGTGGGGAGTGAGAGGATTCACCAGAGACAGTGGGCAGGCAGATCTACTGAAATACACTGCTGAGGGGAGCAGCAGGGAGACAGGAGAGGTCTGCTTCGCCATGTGGGTTGCTCCCTGGCTGGCTGGGGATCGAACTGCTGCAGAGGCTGCAGATTGCTTCATCGTGAGGTGCTTAACCCCTTGCACCACCAGGGAGGCCCAAAATCATGCCTTCTTTTTTTTTTTTTTGAGACAGTCGTCACCCTACCACCAGGGCCATTAGAGCTCACCATCATACTTTAGATGAGTGCCCACGTCAGGAAGATTTTTAAATGCTTTACTTTCATCTTCCTGGTGTTTCTGCTCTTAATAAGAAACCATCAGTAAGTAAGTTCTGCTCAAAATCTTCCCATCAGAACTTCTTGGAAATCTAAACAACTAAACTGTTACAGTAGTAATACCTTTAAAGAGAGTCACTTTTGATATGGTGGAATTATGCATCAGTATACTTTGAAATATTTACTGTGATCATCGAATGTTTTGTTATCAGCTGTCAGAATTTGTGTTTGTTATATTCTGACATAATTTATTGCAGCATCTTTGTCATGAATAAAATCTCTGATTTTTAACATTGGTCCAGTAGAATCACATGCTGTCTTCTACCATAGTTCTCTTTATAGCAGTTTCCATAATATGGCAAAATTCTAAAATAGTGTGGGTCTTCATTAATATATGTTCTGCTGAAGAAAGCACAGTTTGGGTCTTCATTAACCAACACTCATTAAGAGTTGAAAATTGCTTGAATTTCAAATTCGGTTGCTCTGTGAAGACCTGGTATTTTGTAGCGTTTATAGGGTTTGTTTACCTTTTCTATAAATTTGCACTGAAGTCTTGCTTTTTTCCCCCTTCTATATTTTTAAATATAGTGTTACTTGAATAATTTCCCCTGTGTTTCACTAACAAAATGACCACTTTTTGGTTTTTTGACAGAATCTTCCACAGTCTGTAATTGAAAATGTTGGAGGAAAAATTTTTACATTTGGATCTTACCGATTAGGAGTACATACAAAAGGTAAATACTGTATAATTATCTTGAGATGGAATGCTTTTTTTAATTTCTTAAAAATTATAATGACATTCATGCATTCATGTCAGTTACTTGTGTTATCTTAAAGCTTAGGTTTGCATGGAAGAGAGGGTACTTCAGGGAGGATAGATTTGGTAAGAAAAAAGATATGAAATGCTGCCTTCTATACCTGCTCTGTCTGTGCAGTGTTAAGCTAAATTAAATATTCAGTTCCTCAGGAAAAGTAGCTTCAATATGTATGTTCAATAGCCACACAAGGCTAGTGACTGCCACAGTGGAAAGTGCAGACACAGAACATCTTTACCATCAGAATCTTTTGGATAGTGCTACTCTGTATATTGTTTCCTCTCTGAGGAATATTAGTCTGGAAAGCAGAACAAATACGAATTACAGCTTAAAAAAAGGCTGTAGATTTTCTTTTTTCTCCATTTGTTTATTATAATTGTAATAAATACAAACAAAACAGTTAAAAAGTTTATCTACAGCCCACTGATAATCACTGTCAATGTTTTGTTATGTATACTTGGAGTTTTTTTCCTCTGCCTAAATATGCAATAAATATATTATGGTGGATAACATTTATTGAATTCTTTCTCCTAGGCTAAAGCTTTTGATTGTTACCTTATTTATTCCTCGCAGTACTTTCATGTAACAAATAGGCATCTGAGACTTAATGAGGTGATGGAGCTTGAGTATTTTCCCTCTGTGATCTCTTGGCAGAGCTAGGACTCTCCTACCTTGGGCAATCCGAGGGCCTCTCTAATCACCTCTATGTTTTGAAAGCATCTGCCAGTACCATGTGCTCTGTTTTGACATCTTTCTTTCCCACAGTGGTAGTGTGTTTGCTTTCGATGCATCCTGTGCACTCTCCACCCTTCTCCCCCATCGGGAATATGCTAAACATACAGCTTTCGAGTATTGCCTCAGCTGTTGAGTTTTTTTAGGAAAATGATGAGGTTGACCTGATTCCACATTGATCTCTCCCTTTTGTGGTCTCAATTGTTTTGTTCTCTTTTAGTGTTCCCTTTATATACTCGGTGCATGGCCTGCTTTTACCACAATCTGCTCTTTGGATTCTTACCATTGGTTTTAGAAATTTGTTCTATAGATCCTATTTAGGGACCAGGTTGGAATCTGTAAGCACTGGTCACATAATGTATAGAAGAAATTGTATTTTGGGACCCCCTAGTGGCCTAGGTTGGGTTAAGCCTCGGGGCTATCAACACTATGGACTGAGTTTGACACCGCACCCCCCCTTCCCCGCTGGTAGCTCACATGTGGCTCAGCAGACCTCTCCTGTCTTGCCTACTGCTCCCCTTAGCAGTGGATTTCAGTAAAAAAATCTCCCTGTTCTACTCCCCACTATGTCTCTGGTGGATCCTCTCACCCTTTTCCCCTCCCCCGCACCTCTGGCCTACACCCAAGTTCTACACATAACATACAAAATAATAATAAAAATAAAGAACTTTTTTTTTTAAACACTAGTAAACTTGACTGTGACTGACTGATAACTTCAAGATATTATGTGTTTTCTTAAATAATTCCCTCTCTCTACCATAAAAGTCCTACCCGAGTCACCTTTCTTATCCAGCTCTTCTTGGGCAGTTAATGGCTGATTCACTAAAAAAATAACGATTCATCAATTACAATTATATTGTTCCTGAACTTACTATTATATTTTTTTTAAGGGGAGGGGGTGTATTTGTAGTGGTTCACCTGTATAATACTAATAGATTTTCAATACAATTTCTGTTACGGTAAGATACAAAATAATTTTCTCATAATTACAATTAGTGGTTGATGGACTTAATTTCTTTTAGGTGCCGATATTGATGCCTTGTGTGTTGCACCAAGACATGTTGATCGAAGTGACTTTTTCACCTCATTTTATGATAAGTTGAAATTACAGGAAGAAGTAAAAGATCTAAGAGTGCGTAAATGTTTGGGGTTCAGGGGAGGGGTTACAAAAAATTAGTTGAGTGAATTTTATGATACAGTGACCATTTATTGAACTCTTACAGGCCCTTGTAAGTGCATGCCTGTATGCTTGCATTTTTTTCTTTATATATTAGCCTTTATCATAAATGTAATCATGTACTGATTGGGAAATGAGGCAAACAGAGTAAGTAATTTTTGACCACAATATGTATCTGAAAGATAGAAATCAAGAATTTGAACCTAGATTTGTATGAGTCAAGAGCATAGTGTCTTAATATTAATTGCTGAGAACCTAGTCTATGTCAAGCATTATGCTAAGCTACATTTAAACAATTTCAAGTATCAAATTTATTGAAAAGTACTAAAGCAAGTATAGGTCTAAATGTGTAGTTTCAGAAAAACTGAGCTTGTTTAAATTTCTTACAGGCTGTTGAAGAGGCATTTGTACCCGTTATCAAACTGTGTTTTGATGGAATAGAGGTGGGTCATAGTTTATATGTTTTTTGCTTATGTGTAATTTTGATCAATGTAGGTTAAAGGCTTTAAAATGTAAAGGTTTTATGAATCTAAAGTTTTATAATTATTGAATTGGTGTGATAGTAATAAGTTTTTTTTAAATAGAATCTACTGCCTGTTCTTTGTGGAATATGTCATTTTTAGTCTTGTCTTTTTGAAGAGCATAGTGAAATTAGAAACTGAAATATAGCTAGAAATAGTGACACTTTGACTATGAAATGATACTATAAGATAGTTTACCTGTAAGTTTTTTCCATTTGCAAATTTTATATACTTCTAGTCTCTAAGGCAATTGCACAGTATCTTTTTGGAAATAGAACTTTCGCTTGACTTTAAATTAGATATTTAAAGAGATTGAGATAAAATCGTGATATGATACATTGTAAACAGAAAAATTTTTCTGATAAAGGGGGAGGAATTTATGAGCCTAAATTCTGGAGATCATATGAAAGTAATTGGGACAAAAGTGACAGTGAAGCAACTGTAGTTTTTGTTACATGCTGACATACATAATGGTGCTGGAATGTCACTAATAAGTCATAATGAAGATGATAAAAATTTGGAAACTGGAAGAACAATAATTCATTGTTTTATGAAAAAGTTTCTATAATTGCTGTATAAAATAACCCAACTCGATCTTCCACGAAATGTCATACCTGACCTTAATAAGTTCACATAAAATGTTAAATTTAGTAAACAGTTCTCAAGTTCAAGTAGTTATGATTTACTGCCAGTGTTTAAATAAATTTGAAACAATGTGTATGTAACACAAGGTTATGCCCTATTTCCCTAAAAAAGAATATTAACAAAGGGTAGATTTATTTATTTATTTTTTTGGTGGGATACTCAACCTCAGTTATATAAACTTTATGGGCTAGAAATGAAAAGTCAAATGGCTAATGAAATATTTAATGTTTTCTAGCCACACATTCTATAAAATACAATGCTATTTTAAGGAATTTATTTCCATTTCAACATTTTGTGAAATACTTTATCCTAACATAAGAAAGTCTCCTTCATCACTGGAATGCTTTTCGAGTGAACTGTTTTTGTGAAATAATATTTATTTTTGTATATATTGGGGAAGAATACTAGACTTTGCAATCTGTTTCATTAGAAAATGTATGCTCTGCTTCAAGTACTTAATTTGAAGAGTGTAGTTTTTTTTCTATCTCATAGTTTTATTTAAATCATCTTTCACTATAACCTTTTAAAATACTGCTTTTTTAAAGTGATCTTATAAAAGTTTTATTTGTAACAGCAGGCAGCTTTTTGGAACCATGAAGTCATACCCTCAGGAACAACTGCCACATCTGTACTTCCTTTGCCTTGCTCCTTTTCAATGGGGAAAAAAAAAACAAAACTGCATTATATAATATCCAAAAATTAGCCAGCGTTTTACTCCCCCCCTTTCCATTTAGTCAAAACTAAATTGAAGAAATGTACTTCAGTGTTATAGATATAAGTTCTTTTGCTCAGAGGTTTGTTTGGGCTACTGTAAGGTTATTTGCCTTATATTTGGGCATCCTTTGGTCTATAGTCCATAGTTCATATAGTTAATTTTAATTAATTCAGTATATGCATGTAACATACTTGGTAAACCCATTAGATGTATTCAGTAAACTTAGCAAACCTAGTGTGATGAAATGATTAATAGATATTTGTACAAGTTCTGGTTCATATCTCCATGATTTAACATCTGATTTAAAATATGATATAATTTGATATTGTTTTGACCTTTTTTTTTTTGGAGACGCTGTTCATATTTGATCAAAGTGCCTGGCTTTAAGGAGTACTAAGTGTTTTTTAAAGAATTGCCTTAAAAATAGTTTGACAGATATGGAGTGTTACATTTTGGTTTTGTTTTAGATTGATATTTTGTTTGCAAGATTAGCACTGCAGACTATTCCAGAAGATTTGGACCTACGGGATGACAGTCTACTTAAAAATTTAGATATAAGATGCATAAGAAGTCTTAATGGTATGTCATAACCTAATATCTCTCTGCATAGTAGCAGTTTTTGTCAAGCATGAAATAGGTTTTAACTAAAATTTTATAATGAAGGTTTTTTATAGTTAATGTTTATAGTAAGTCAGTACAGTGAACTTAAATTAATAGATGATGGGGGGGGGAGGAATCTGGTTCTTTCGTTTTACTCATTGGCCTCATATTCAGCCACTTTTCTTCCTGGGACCTTTTAATATATAAAAAACTGATGTTTGTATTCTCTTGTAAGTGATTCAAGTCTCACTGCTATAACCCTAATTAATTTTGATCATGGTATCCTTTGTAATATTTTCAGCTGTTGTGTTACACAAAAGGGTTACCTTTTGAACACTTTTATATTAGCATTGCTTTGTTACTATACTCTTGAATGAATTTTGGAAATTTAAGTGGATTAGACTCCTTAGTGTATCTGTACTAAAAGAAGTTTTAATTATCAGTTGAAAGCTAGCTATTAGGCAGGTAGCGCTTTGGTTGAGGTAGTGCTTTTCATAGGAGATAAAAGTTTTAGATTTTTCTATTTGTTATTAGCATTTCTGGTTCTTCCAAATAAATTTTATTTGACATCATTTTCAGAAAATTTAAAGGAATATTGTCATTAAACTTGGGATGATTTAACATTCTGTTTTTCACTCCTGTTAATCAGGTTGCAGGGTAACCGATGAAATTTTACATCTAGTACCAAACATTGACAACTTCAGGTTAACTCTGAGAGCTATCAAACTGTGGGCCAAACGTGAGTTCAGAATTTGTTGGCTAGCTTATTAAAAATGTTTAAATTTGTGTTCAACACTAACTTTTCTTTTTGCTTTTCCCTTATCAACAGGCCACAACATCTATTCCAATATATTAGGTTTCCTCGGTGGTGTTTCCTGGGCTATGCTAGTAGCAAGAACTTGCCAGCTTTATCCAAATGCAATAGCATCAACTCTTGTACATAAATTTTTCTTGGTATTTTCTAAATGGTATGTGTTTAGATTACATTAAAATAAAATTGTTTGTAGACACTGAAGTTTAGTCTTATTTCTATGACATTTCTGCAGCTGGTTTCAGATTCAAAGTTTAGTTCATGATGGTAGTCATTTAGATAGTCTTGGGGAGATCATGTATCTAAAATGGAAAACCTAAATACCATTTATTTCCCCTAGATTTCCCAGGATAGTAAGGCAGGTGCTATTTATACATCCATGCATAAACTTACTCTTTAAATAAACTCTGAGCTATAATGTTTGTTAAAATATGATGAGTTGGTAGGTTGGGATATCAGTTACTTTAGATAAAACTTATATATACTACCTTTTTTTACTCTTCGAATTCATGTTAATCTATAGCCCTTTAGTTTATTGTGACTGTTTTTTGCTTTCAGCTGTCCATTTATTTTTGGCATGATATTAAATATGCAAATGTGTATAAAAAGCTATTAAGAATTAACAGTGGTTGGGGAAAAGAAAAAGTGAGATTACTCATTAATCCAGGAGATTTTTTTTTTTTTTTTTTAAATAGCTCCCTTTGGCAGGTTAACATTTGTCAACCACTATTTCTTTTAAGGTTAAAAGATAAAAGGTTATCGCCATTTCATATTGGCTGCTTTGGCCCAAAAAATTCAGAGTTCTTGGTTTTTCGTTGAATTGATCTCAGTTATTCGTCTTTCCTCCCTGTTTCTACCCCACCCCCTATATCTCTTCCCTCTGGAAAAAAGTTCTTTTCTAGTTATTTGATAAAAACTAGAGTTATTGGAGGTAATTTATGATTTAGAATTCTGCTACACTTTCCAGTATGCGTTTCTTTCAAGATTTGATTACACCTAATCATAGACAATCAGGTGTGATTATATAGACTTGAGAATGTCAGAGTTTCTCTTAATGCTACCCATATATAGCAAGCTTTATTTTAAAGAAGCTAATCTTGATATTAAAAGTGGCATACATTGTGCAGTTTTAAATCTCTTCCATAAAGGATGAAGTAACAAACTTACAGACTGCGTCTTAAAAACAGTGTATTCATGTCACAGTTTTATTACACACATTCATGCTACAAGTTTTAAGTTATGAGATAAAGTTTTCCTAATCAATTTTTGTAATTATTCATACACCTTTGCCTATAATCAGTTAATTTTTTCAACCTCCGTTGTCTTTGGATGGAACTTGTATAAAGGCAGGGCTTTTGTATTTTGGGGAGAGATTTAACCTTTGCAAGGTTGAGATGAACACATTATAAGTCTTGGGATACTACTTCTTAATTTTATAGTGCTTTATTCATTCTTTGAGAGGCAGAGAAGATGGCTGACTTCCGCTGCAAAATAACTTTAGGTTAATTTCATAAGAGGAAATGTATTTTGAATAATGTAATGTCTACAAAGAGCAATAAAAGGTTTTATATACCAAGAGGGCAGAATGAATGAAGAAGGATCACATTCACAAATGCTGTATGTTTAACAAAGTACGTTTAGATGGTAATATCCAATAGTCTTATCAAGTGCTACAATCTTTTTAAACAGGGAATGGCCAAATCCAGTGCTATTGAAACAGCCTGAAGAATGCAATCTTAATTTGCCTGTATGGGACCCAAGGGTTAGTGTATTATTTTTTCCCCTACAAATTCACTGTGCAATAACAAGTAAAAATCATCTGCATAAACTTCAGGGAGACTTCCCATCCTTTTACATATGAGTGGACATATCCGTATTACACTATCTTTGATAATCTCAACTATAATTGTCCTCTGATGTGAGACGCATCATTATGTATTCTGTAAAAACATTTAATTGTACATAATTTATAATACCAAATTTACTAACATTTTAATTTATTCTATATAGAACTGCCTTGTAAGAGAAACTTGTGTGGGCATTTGTGCTTAAAAACAAAATAAAAGGATACTAAAAATCCCTGTATTTTTTTATTTGATCTAAATATTTTGTCAGAATTGGGTTGTAGGAAAACTGTTGCTTAATGTTTCCATGTGGCAGATAAACTTCTAGGCAATATTTTAATTAGTATGCTGTAATTGTGACAATTGGTTTGGATATTATAGATTACGAAAGCACGGTTGGGCTACAGAAGAGCTTCTGCTCTGCTGCTTAGGAAGTTATGATCTTTATTGTTTGCTTAGTTTAAATGCTAATAACATGCACTTTATTAATTGATGAAAGAGATGTAGGTTTGAATAAGGCTTTCTAGATTTAAAGTCTTTTTTACATCAATTTACCGTCTTATTACAGTATCAAAAATGTCAGTTTTAACTTCTTAATTACATCAAGCTAAGCTATGTCAGGCCCCCACACCCATTGTTTGTTTTCCAAATCTCAAGGTTTTTAGTTATGGAGGGGTGTGAGTTTACATTTTCCTTTGTGGAAATATGCCACTAATCATTAGTACTGGAGTAACAGTTACTAAATCATTTTATTTTCTCTTAAAATACCAATATGGATATGTAGTTGTAGTCTTTGTTGATAAGCTTATATTCCTTTAAGTTAAGGGTATATTAGAAAATAAGTTTCCATTTTTCTTAAAATTTGTTTTACACAGAACATACTATATAGTAAGACATTTCTCCAAAGCATAGTTGTGTGTGCACTCCTATTTCTATTGGGGAAAAAAAAAAGGAAACCCAGACTTCAGTGGATTCCCCAGGTAGAATCTGTTTAGCTTAATAGTCACACTTTTTACTACTAAGATTGCAGACTAGTCATGCCCACATGGTTGCTACACACCCCATTATTCTAAACCAAATCTCTTGATTCTATAAAGAATTCCTGTAAATGCAGTGTCTGCTTACATGGTTTTTCTTTCTCAACTCCAGCTATGAATGAAATAAATTTAATCATTGGTTCAGTTTAACAAGGGGTAAAAAGTCCAAGTATCTGTTGCATATGTACTTGAAGAAACTGATTGGCTGTTGTTGTATGTAGGTAAACCCCAGTGATAGGTACCATCTTATGCCTATAATTACACCAGCATACCCACAACAGAACTCTACGTACAATGTGTCCGTTTCAACACGGATGGTCATGGTTGAGGAGTTTAAACAAGGTAAGTGTTTATCCTTATGCTCTCCTTTAAACACGAGGATTTATATGCCCTTGTAGACCCAGTCCAGTATAAACTGAAGAAAGCATTCACTGAAATGAATGTTGGGAGTCATTAATTGATTACAGTATATACTTGAGAATTTCCTTGGAAAATTCAGATTAATTTTCTTTTAGGCAATTTATTTTGGATTATATATTAGAAGATTAACCATTAGTAAAAGCCGTGTCCTTAGCTGGGCCTTCTTGGGCTGGTGAGTGCCATACTGTGGCCATGTAAAGTTGACTAATCATAGTTTGTCTCTACTGGGTGACAGCAGAGATGCAAGCAGGATTGGGATCAGACATTTTGAAAGAACCTCTAAACTATTCTGAATCTCTGTACCATTAATTTGAAGGTTTAGCTGTTGCCAATCTTTGAGAGAAGGTAACTGGAACAGGATCTTTGATTGTGACATCAGACAAGGGAATAGCTATTGGATGACAATCTTTAAACTCAGCAGAGTAAAATTTTTTTCTATAGTCTAAAGAGACTCTTCACTGGAAGATATTGCTGTCCTTTTAAAAAACAACAGGAAGCGTGTTTTTAGAAAAATGGGTAACTGTAGTGCCTAAGCTGCTAGAGTGATCCTACCGGCATGATATTTAGAGTGCTAGTAGTTTACTGGAAAGCCGACTCCCAGAACCCTCCAGCGTTTTGGAAAATGTGTATGTATGAGTCTGTGCTCTATAGTCATAGGCTAAAATTTCTGTTAAAATTAGGATTTTAGGATCATACTGAATGCATGTGGTATGTTTAAGAATTTAAAATTTCTAGATTGTTAGACTGAAGCATGCAAACATTTTAATATGTTTTTAATTTAGGTCTTGCTATCACAGATGAAATTTTGCTGAGTAAGACAGAGTGGTCCAAACTTTTTGAAGCTCCAAACTTCTTTCAGAAGTACAAGTATGTATTTTAAGGCATGTTGGACATGTTGCTCTCTTTTAAGTAATGGTTTAATAGTAGCATATGTGACATCTCTTCTTTATAGACTCATGTCATTTTGAACTTTCCTTCAAACATTCTATAGAATTCTCTTTATCGCAAAGGGTGTACTATATTTAGTAAACCCCTTATTTATTTATTTTTTTGTCAAGGTAAATTGTAGCCCCTACAATTTGCTGCCTGCTGTAACAGAACCTCTACATGTAGCAACGCCAGTTCTTATAGGCACTTTCTAGTCGTCTTCAGAACTGTATACCTTGACAAAAGAGGGAACTGTTAAATCTGTAGTTAATATGCTCTGTTAAGAGAATTATTTTCAGCTAGTTCTGGAGGCTTTATCTCTAAGATTCTTTATAACTCAGGCAAAGCTAATACAATGTCAATATATATTCAGATGTTTTTCAATAGTTAAGGTTATGATTGGCTTGCCCCCCTATGTCTTTAAAGCTCCTACAAATAGGTTTCATGGGATCTAAGTGGGTGTAATAATTTTACTAACGGTTTTAATATAATGATTTAATACCTTAGTACAGGTTAATAGCCTGATTGTGTTGATTTTGATGAAAATTGTAAGTTACAATAAATCTTACTTTAAAAAAAAATGGACTTGCACTTTTATTTGCCCTGAGCTGAAATCTTGCCAGAGTCCCACTTAAATTTTTTTTCCTTTAGCACTTGAAACTTGACCATTTGATCTTGTGTTGGATTGTGTTTTGTAATAATCTAAGCAAGATTGCGTTATGCTATTTCCCCAATTAAAAGCAAGAATGATGACCTTCATTATGTCTCTGTGTTTTGTTTCTGTATCTTTTGCATGAAAAAGCAATAATGGAGCCAGCTTAATTGTTGTGTTCTGGGAACACTGCTATGTCAGTTAAAAACCTAGCATAACATTGAATGCTCGTTTATTACTCCCCATAAATTGTGCTGTTCCATTTGGCAGATAATTTTTCCTTATTTTTATTTTAACTAGTGTTGAGGGAAGTACCTTTGAACATGTAAGCTAATGAATGGATGTTTGATACTATAAGAACTACAGCTTGAAAGAGTACATTATTACCTATAAGTAGAAAATAATAAATTCTTGTAGAAAAGTGTCAGCATCTCTTAGTCCCTGAGAATCAAAGGTGAAGCTAGATTATTTTTCTTATCTCAGGAAGTGGGTAGAATGAGGGTTTTGAAAGTACCGACTTTCTCAGTGACTTTCTTCACTGTGAGAGAGGTTACTGTTGAAAATGCACAAAATGATAGCTTCATTCCATTTCAGAAGTTTGTGTTGTGAGAATTTGAAGTTTTTTCTTTGTTTGCTTTATTTTTTTAGCTCTTAAGGTAACCTTCAGTCTATGCCAAATAATATTTAGAAAATTTTCATTTGACTAATAAAAATATTATAGATTGTTATCTACTGATTCTAGTGAAAAAGCTCATTTTAGGTTATCAAAAATTAAACATTAGAAATGATAATAGCAACAAACATAGAATATTTTATCAGGAACATTTAAATTTCGGCTGTGAGTTCTGAGGAAAGTAAGTTGAAAATAGGACAATAGGCTAGTTTTATCTATGCCAATTTCTATTTATGTTTTTAACTTTTCTCCCAAAATTTCCTTCTTCAAGGTATCTTGCGATTACTATCATTGACTTAGATGTAGTCAAACATACGGATTTTTTAAAAATTATGAACTACACCAGCAGTTGGCTGCACAACTGAGTTGAAATCCTTAGTTTTCCCTTGACTCAAAGTTATTCAGCTGTGTATAGGAAGGATGTCCTGAAAGTGTTGCCATTTGTCTTGTGTAGGATTTTAGATTGCATGTAGTAACTACCTGCTATTCTTGCAAGGGAGGGAAACGTAGAGAATTTCATTTGTCTTAAAAAGCATACAGATCATCTTTCAGAAACTAATGGTGTCCCTGCAGAAATAGAGTACATTGCTCGGTAAAATTTTAAGTCTAAGAAAATTTTTGCTTTTCCTCCAAGATACTCAATAAAGCAGCAATAAAATAAATCATTAACAACTGAATGCTTCAGGTTTTCTGCTTCACTTGGAAGCAAGGAAGGAAAGGTACTTAGAAAAACATTCTCTGAGGTGTAAAGATTATTTTTAAATTCATTATATGTATGTATGTATAGAATATCCATAAAGTGCTTGAAAACTTTAACTCTTGTTCCTGAGCTAGTTAAAGATGGAATTGCAAGGACTTTTGCCTGAGATAATTCCATTTTTAGTACATGTGGGAGAAGTATGATCTGTCCAGGTAAAATGTTAATGTGATGAAATGACCACACCTATTTAACAATGCTTTTTTTTGAATAGATGTTTGATGATGAAAGCAACTGAAGTATGTGTTCTAACTTAGGAGTATTTGAATAGATTTTAGTTCATTCGGGGTACGTTTTTATAGTTAATTTTTTTTTTTTTTTCATCAGAAGCTGATCATCTTTGGGGAAAAGTTAACCACAGTTGCATTAAAGAACTCACAAAGGCATTAGAGCATCTCCAGTGTGATAGTTTTAAGTGACATAGGAGATAACATTTTGAGCGAGAGTAACACAATATTGCCCAGATGTGGAAGAACTTGTACTTTTAGCCTCTGCTCTGATAGGGATCTTAGGAATTGAATACATATTCTGGCTTTTAAAACAAACTGAGTTGGCTTTTGTTTTCATTTTCTTAGATGGATTTTGTAAATGAATTTCTAATCCACATAAATATTTGCAGATCATTTCTGCTAAACTCACTGTATTGATAATCTCCCACTTTAAATTCGCTTAATTATTGCTGAGTAAAGGACATTTAACCTCAGCACAAATACATGTTAGTTTTTATTTAAAGTATTTAGCTATATGTAAACAAGCACCTCTGTGCAAAAACAATGTAAAAGGTAATTTGCCTCTCCTTCCACCCATAATTACCTCTCCTTCCCCCCATTTCAGTGGGAACCAAACTTGAAATCAAACTTCAAAACTTTAAACTTAGAAACACCAAAAATTATATTCAAATGGATCGTATATTTTGCCTTCCTAAATTGAACATTGTACATGATTTTGGCTTTTGTGGAAAACTGGCTGTTGAGATCATCCAGTATACTAGTGTGGCCAAAGTGATTGAGACTCTGAATTGTGGTGCTTATCCTTGGTTAACCAGACAACTTTGTTATTTTTTAAGTTTTTGTGTGCATGCCTGTTTTTTATAACTTTGTTGTCTCCTGTTTTGTTATACTTCTGTCAGAGAACTCTTCCTTCATCTCCACTTTTATTTATTTAAAAAGTTCTTTTGCCCATTTAAAATCTAGGATAGAAACTAGGTTGCCAAACTTGTTAGGATTTTGTTTGGTTTTCCAGTATTTAGGGCTCTGAAAATGGGTTCCTTTCTTTGTAAAATGCATAAGCTTTTGGTGCTTTTTTGTGACATTTACTGACTTATTACTTGGCCCATCTATGTTTGTTCTATATATTTGGCTTACTCCAAACAATGTTGAACAGTTAACCTGGTGAAAGAAGTTTTGACTGGACTGTATAGATTGGGCTGCTATTTTTCTGTCAACTTATTTTCATATGTATGTATATTACCTCTGCTACTTTAAGTTTAGAAATACTTGAAGTCATTTGCACTTCATAGTTGCTCACCCAGTAAGATCTGTATCCCATTTTATAGATGGTACAAACAAGTCTTAGACCTGTTGAGAGTTACATACCTATGAAGACTAAGAACTATTTCACGTACTTTGTGAGCATGAATAACAGTCAAATAGACTAAAGGAGCATGACTTTAAAAACATGTTTAATTTAGCAAATCTTCAGTATCACTTGGCTAAATATCCTTTTTCCCTCCGTTTTTGGTTAAGTGGGATTAGGGTTGGGGTTTTTTTAGGTCTAGGTTAGAATTTTCCTTTTGGTTGGAAACTTCATTTGGAGAATATTAAAACCATAAAGGCTTCAGCCTTTTAGAAGAGTAAAGTAGTGGTAAATTTTAGTTCATACCTGACTTTCCAAAGTCAAGATCTGTACTAGATAATGATGTCAGTTTGGGTTTTTTGAGGTTAAACTTCTGGTGAGAAGTTTGACTGCCAGTACCTTTTGATTTTGTAGGAGAGTATATTGGACTGAACTTTTTAGTAGTCTTGTGAAAGTGAAATAAATTAATTTTACTTCAGTTGCAGATAATTTTTTTAATGACAAAATAGATATATGGTCATTGTGCTATTTTCTAAAATGAAAAAAAACCTACCCTTAATTTGAATGAGTTTGGATTCCACATAGAAATCAGGTTTCTTGTTCATATTAGTGTTAACTTCTTCATTATATAAACATACTGCTATTTAAAAATCATGAGGCCCAAGTTCAGTGTTCAATTTAATCTTTGCTACCTTTGAATTACGTAGCATGATGTGTTTGATACTATTTTTAAAGGTATTTCTGTAATGTGTATCTAATGATCCTGTTTTGGGGGCCAAAGCCCTGATGCTTTATTGCCATTAAAAGAATTTGTTTTCATAGATTATATTTTAATGAGCAGTTCTTAAAATTTTAATAAAGCACCCAGCTATTGTCAATGTTTAGTGTTCTTGCATTATATTACTTTTTTGGGTAATTGTTTATAAAATAACTCTTTTAGAAGAATTAAAGTCTCCAGTAGTTAGAAACTTGAGGAATTTAGCTTTTATGATTTTTGCAATTCCTCCATGCTCAGTTGATGCTGATCTATAATTGTAACGAAACTTATTACATTATGGTGTTGATATCCAGCACAAAGCACTTAAGTGAAATAAATAGCATGTTGTCTTTATCTTCAAAGGCATTATATTGTACTTCTAGCAAGTGCACCAACAGAAAAACAACGCCTAGAATGGTGAGTATAAGACTAGTTCTTACAGAAAAAATGAGTTGGGTAGCCAGAGAACACAGTAGGAAATGGGAGAGAGTCCTTTAGTCATCCAGTTTTGTTTTATTCATAAATGAAATTTTACTACATGTACTGGAAATGCAGGAGTTTGGGGGATATATGTTTTTTTTGGTTTGCTTTATAAGGTCCATGTATTTCTCAACTATACATTGCTTTGTTTAATGTTGATTTTTTTTTTCTTTAGATAGCTATTTGTGGGGATATCTTTTTATAACTTTCCTACTTTGAATTATGACCTGATTCTCTCTTCCCCCCAGTTTTCGCTTCAACATTTTTGCTTAGAGCATAAAACTTTGGTTTTATGTATTGGGTTCAAACAGTTGAACTGCCCTCATGTGTGTTTAAGTATGATCTTCATGTTACTACTTTTTATAAACATTTGATTTTGTACCTTTGATTTAGTTTTTTTAAATCACCAGTATTTTCATTAATACTAAGTGACGTTTGTTCAGGGTGGGCTTGGTGGAATCAAAAATCCGAATCTTGGTTGGAAGTTTGGAGAAGAATGAGTTTATTACACTGGCTCATGTGAATCCCCAGTCATTTCCAGCACCCAAAGAAAATCCTGACAAGTAAGCAACCTTGAATCTCTTTGCTCTTCCACTTTTCAGCGTTTCTAGAGCTTACAGGCAATTTTTAGCAACTGCTGTCACTATTGTGTTGATTGCATCCACTTTGAGATTTATAGTTCAGATTTTCCTAATTAGAAAATTCAAAGTGAAGATCTTTCTTGGGAAAAATTTGCTTCAATAATGAAATAAGTTGTTTTCTCTGATAGACATCAGTAATTATGAGGTGCGTATTTAACTAGGTTTAAGTTCCCCAGATCCTACCCTTTAGCATTTGTTAACATCCCTTTCTTCCATGTTTTAAATTGTGGTTGTCAGAATACCTGCCATGTCAGTATCTTTTTTTTTTTTTTTTTTAAAGAAAGCATACTTTGACCAGAGTTTATGATGGATTCTAGAACACTGAGAATACAAAGTAATAAAAGCAGGCTACTTTAAACTTCTAATGTTCTTTAATAGGTCAGTTTCTGGTTTGTTGCCATGTCATTCTGAGACTGCCTATATTTTATTGCATTTGAAAGGTGAGGGAAGTATTAGGATTGAACTTTTTTTTTTTAAGTCAGCTTCAAGAAAGATTGGAATTTAAATGGTTTAAGATTGTGCTATAATAAAATGTTCTGATTATACACTTTATTATAAAAGACAAGTGTAGGGAGGGGGGTAAAGGGAATTTTGATGGAATTTGGGCTTAGAGCCTTAGTTTGCTTACACATTTGCATTCTAAGTTTTTCCATGTACCTCAGGTTCTCAGCCTCATTCACAAATATAATTTTATTAAATTCTGATAAACTAAGTAATATTCCTCATTCTTTGCAGGGAAGAATTTCGCACGATGTGGGTGATTGGGTTAGTGTTTAAAAAAACAGAAAACTCTGAAAATCTCAGTGTTGATCTTACCTATGATATTCAGTCTTTCACAGATACAGGTATGTCTCTACTTGAATAATCAAAATATGCATTTGCATATTTGATACTTTGCATATTTGATACTCTTCATATTATACAGTAGTGCTATTTTCTATAATTATTGAAATTTCTTGGAAATAATGAACAGTGATCATGAAAATTTATTGTTTTGATTAGTTATTAAGTGAACTTTTTTGTTGGATATACCTAAAGTTAAATAAAGTTAAATCTGATTTATCCACAATTACTGTGACATCAGAAACCACTTGAATGTATGTGATTCTCCAGAAGACTTGAGTCTCTGACTGCTTTATTAGTATTGGACCCTTAGGAATTTATCCTTGTCTAATATAGACTGAAATGTTAATTCGTGGGTGTAGAACAGGATAGTTAGAGTCACATTTCAGATTGACCCATACCTTTAGAGTAAAGGTATGTGTTAATTAAATGGTGAATGATGTTGACAGAGCTAAAGTTGTATGTAGATACATAGCTTCTCAAGGGACAGGTAAGCATGCATAGGAACATTGAAGACTGTGTCTTCTTTTGGGACTATGTTTTTCTTTCAAATATGTCTCCCTTCTCCCCCATTTAAAAATATTTTAGTGTTATTTTCACTTGTTCTTGTAAGTTTTCCCCAGAGGGCATTGAGATTTAACATTAAATTATTTACCTCCATGGAGAAGGAGAGACAAGAATCAGTACATTTTTAAAAATCAGTGTCTCATGCAGAAGGAGATACAAAAGGAAAATAATGTGTTTCAGAGTGTAAAGGTTCAAGTTCAAGGAGTAGACGACAGGTAGTCAGGTGACTTTGTCTTTATGTAGACTCACTTGTCGTTGACATCTGTGGATTCCTACTGATAACAGGCATTACCTGTTGTGATTCAGAGACCACCAGCAGCCTTGCAGTTGTTGGGGATGTGGTAACATTTCAATGGAAGCAAAAAGTCACCTCTTGATATAAATGGGAGTTGACTTCCTGGAAAATTCAGATTAAAAAATTTTTTTTTATGGAAGGTTGAGTTGAGCTGTTGATTCAAATAGTTGACAGGTAGGTTTTTTTATCTTTATGTAGGAGATGGTACAGTTGTTCATTGTGAAGAACTGTCCGCATCGAAGGACTGTCCCTAACGGTAGTAACCTTTAGTCCCTGTGGCAACAAAAGCACTCGAACTTGAGGATGTGATTTGGAGTGTGGTACTCCTTTTGCTGAGCACATATCAAAATGTTGTTTTTTTCCCCCTCCCAAAGTACGAATTCTAACATACTTAAATAATTTATAAACTAATAAAACATGGAGAAATACTTGGATTAGAAAATTTGTTTTGTACATCGCATCAAAGCTGAGCTGTTTATCAGATTGTGCTAATGAACCACCAGGATTTTCAAGGAACTTTGAAGTTTTTGGTAAAGAAAATCTGGAAACATTTTAATGGGATACTTTGTCAGATTTTCTAATCAAACAAATTTAACGTGTTGGAAATTCATTCTTAACCAGTCTCCTGCAGCATCTCTTCAAATGTTTTTGATCCTAAGATGCTGACAGTTCTATCTTTGTAATTGTCCAAAGTAGAAATTTTGGTATCTTCCTTGATTCTTGTTTGCCCCCTCCTTGATATTAATTCATTAAACTACTTGCGTGTACTTTCAGAATACATTGAGATTTACTGCTATTTCTATTGCTGTTCCCCTAGTCCAAACCACTTACCGCTACCCTGTTGGGTGGCTGTCCTTGCTCTGGTTCCCCTGTTCTGCCCTTTATCCACCTTCACCCATTCTCAGCCTGCATCCAAAATGGTACTAAGCCAGATCATGTTTTGCCTGCATAAAACCAATAATGGTTATCCATCTCACTTGGAATAACAAGTTCAAATCCTTAGGGGAGTTTATGACCATTTACCTAATCAGGGCTTCTCATTATGTTTGTGACTTACGTTCAGAATCTTTATCCATGTCTAAGGGCCAGAAGAGTAGTAAAGTTAGTAATATTCCTAGTGGGACCTGGAGTAGCATTTGGTAGTGAAGGACAGTGACATTTCTGCAAGGAACTGTTTGATAAAGGTAGAGAACAAATGGCTTCAAACAGTTCATCAGGACTTGTTGCCAGATCAGCTCTTGTGTCAGTCTTAGGAGAAACTGTGTCCACAGCTTTTGGGGTCTTAGAATGACAGGTAAAGGGATTATGGATCTTTTCTTCTTCCTCAGTGGCCTTTTTGTTGTTCCTCGGATATTCTAGGCATCCTCTTCATTCCGGACCTTTGGTCTTTTTTTTTTTTTTTAAACATTTTCTTTTTTTTTTTTTCCCCTAGATTTATTTTTTTTTTATTTATGCAAGCACTGGGTACAGTCAGAAAAGCACGGGAGGGTGAGAGAATTCACCAGAGCCAGAATGGGGAACAGAACAGAACAGACAGACTGAGGAAATACATTGCTGTAGGGAGCAATGGGCAGGCAGGGGAGGTCTGCGTGCCATGTGGGACCCTCGCTGGTGGCCGGGGATTGAACCGGTGCTGCAGAGGCTGCGGGCAGCTTCGCAGCCCAGCACTCAAACGCCGCGCCACCAGGGGAGGCCCAGGACCTTTGGTCTTTGATGTTTGCTCTTACTGGAGTACTATTCCCCTAGGTATTCTCCCTTCACTCACTTCCATGAAGTCTCCGCTCAGATGTAATTTCAGTTTCCAGGTTGAGCCATTCTATCTTCCTAATCAAATTTTCTCCATAGCACTTAACAACATGTAATATGAAATATATTCTGCTTAGTTTTTTTCTGTTTATTATATTCTCCCTATCAGAATGTAGATTCTGAAGTACTTTTGATCTCTTTATTCTCTGCTACATCAAGCTGCCTGTCAAAAACAGTGTAATGCAGTTAATAGGGCATCAGCAGTATTCATTGTAGGTCTGAACAAATGAGTATTTCCATTTTGGGATCCCTTGGAACTAAATTGTTTGGATCCATTTATTTTTAGTAATTTTTGTTGTTGTTTCTGTAACCTCTTGATTTCACTTATTTCTGTAATAGAAAATAACGTCTTAAAATTTTTCTTTCAGATTCATGAAAAGGTGTCTTTAGGTATACTTAATTTGACTTGTTTTGCTGCATTTGTTGCATACATGGGTTCGAATTTTAAATTCCACTGCTAGCATAAAAAATATTGGGGTTTAAGAAACCCCTTTTCTCCAGTTCTGCATTTCTTCAGGGAGTTACTCTTTAAAGTTAATACTTTAAGGAGTTACTGCACTGGAAGAATTTTATCCATCATGCACACCTTTTGGTAACAGGCAATGAATAATGTCAGATTAGAGGCAGCTTTTGACCTGGTACTTTTTACAGTCGAGTGGTGTTGATGGAAAAAGGATTCTGATTTAGAAAACCTTCTCCTATGTTAGTTTAACTGCCTTTATTAAAATGTTTCTATTTCTTATAACAATTTCCTAATTGTGTAGTTTATAGGCAAGCAATAAACAGCAAGATGTTTGAGGTGGATATGAAAATTGCTGCAATGCATGTAAAAAGAAAGCAACTCCATCAACTACTACCTAATCATGTGCTTCAGAAAAAGAAAAAGGTAATTTTAGAAAGTACTTACAAAAGCATTACTAACCTCCTGTTTTATGCACCCAGCTTATCAACACGTTAAAATTTAGACTCAGTTTAATAAGCCATATTTGAACTAGATCAGCATTTTAAGAATAAGTTACTTGGAGTAGCTCCATTATGTAAAGCCTTGCTCCTGGCCAGGTTTCTTGCACACACTTGCTTCCGACCTAAGAGTCATTAATAGTGATGCTTCGTATCCTTATTTTATAGACTTAAATTCCTTTTTATTCTTTTATTCTTATTTAGTGCCCCACATCAGTAGCTAACATCCTTCTCTTCTAAGTGACAACAAAATTAGGTAATGTGTGAATAAAGTAAATTATGTGACTTTTTTAGTAAAATGGCTTTATTTTGGTAAGAATTGTACATATCTATTACTTAAAATTAAAATTTATTGATTATACAGATCACTGACAGTTGAGTTCTGGTATTAATCTTTCCTGTTAATAACTTATAGCCATGTTCTTATTTGGACTTCTGATAGAGGATATGTTGAAATTTTAGTGCAGAGGTGACAGCTACATTTTTACTTTAAGTAGTTCCAAAAATGGCTTATTTCGATTACTTTTACACAGCAGTGAAAATAAATTAATTAGAGCTACATGTATTAATATGCTGAGTTAAACAAAACGGATGTAGATGAGTACCATAAGTTTAAAAAATGTAAAGCAGTATATTATTTCAGAATTTCAGATAAATGTATGTACTAGAGAATGGTACCTGGCAGTTGGGATAATGAATGGTTGGTTATCTGTGACTGGGAAGAGAGGATGAAATTAATATAATGTTTGTTTTTTAAATTTAGATGGACTTGACATGTGACATTAGTTGCCGATGTAGTACAATGTGATTTGCTCTTGATATATATGGTGAAATCTTCACGAGGTCAATAATTTATTTAAAAATGAAATAAATTATGGTACAAAGCAGTGAAGTTAAGAGTATGGACTCTAGAGTAGACTGTCTGATTTCAATTTTAAGCTTCAATGCTTCCTAGATGTGAGATGTGGGCAGGTTGTATAACAAACATTTTTGGTTTGCCTCATCTTTAAAATAGGGATGTTTACCTACTTCACTCAGTATTTTGTGAAGATAAAATGAGTCATTATCTGTTAGCTTAGTACTTTTGCATTTTGTAAATGTTCTCATATTTGTCTATGGTCTTATCACTTACCATTTTTCATAACTAAGGCGTAGAGAAACTTGGATTTTTTGGGTCTAAAATGCAGTTTTTGAAAGTATGCTTCACTTTAAAAGAGTAATGTGTTGACTTTAAAGCTTTACATGGCTTAACTTGCTAGCTGTTGTTAACCTGTTTTATGAGTTAATTAGGTAATCTAGGAAGTAACAGAGATGTACTGTCTTTTCTCAAGCAATGTTATTTTGTTGTAAAATATACTTAACACACAATTGACCACTGAATAATTTTATTTTTAAACTAAACTATCAAGTCAGACATTTGTCTTCTAATTGTCCCTTGATGTGTTATATTATTAATGGGTTAAGGCAACCGTATTTAAATGTGTGTTAACTATATATAAAAATATTCAGTGTGCTTATGTGGTTTTAGATGTGAAGATAAATAGTTAATATTCTTTAACACTTGGCCTATTTGTGTTGTTAAATCAGTTATTTATAACTGAGAGTAGTTAGATTTTCTAGAGTCCTTGATTTAGATTACCTTTTAAAACTGTTTACATGATAGAATTGATATTTGGAACAGCTAGTGTATAGTTTATGGAAATTTAATTTTTAGTCTATTGAAGCCCTATCTGTGGAGATACAATTTTGTAGAATTTATAAAAAGTATCACTAATGATCAGAAATTTTGTCCAAAAAGTATGTTTATCAAATGAAGTTTAATTAAAATCTCATCACCAGTAGTACTCTTAACATTTTAAATGTTTATTTTTACACAGATTATTCTGTGTTCAGTAACCATATGTATCTATTTTTAAGATTTTTAATAGCATTTTGTGACCTGTTTTTTGGGGGTGTTTACAATAGTGGGGCTATCTAAATTACATGAAATTACTAATGTTAAATAATTGCTTAGTATCTTTTTTTATTTTTTTTTAAAGATTTACTTATTTATATAAGAACCAGGGTACAGGCCAGATGTGCGGGAGGGTGAGAGGATTCACCAGAGACAGAGCAGGGAGCAGAACAGGTAGACTGACTGAAATACACTGCTGAGGGGAGCAGCGGGTGAGGCAGGAGAGGTCTGCTGTGCCATGTGGGTATCTTGCTGGCTGGCCAGGATCGAACCTGCGCTGCAGAGGCTATGGACAGCTTCACAGCGCTTTGCTCAACCGCCTGCGCCACCAAGGGAGGCCCTGCTCAGTATCTCTTTATGACTACAGTATGATTAAATCTGTCCTCCAACGTCATTTAGATTATGTCCACATTTCTACTAGAAAATAGGACTTAACTTTTATAAGTAATAAGCATCTGGAAATCTAGATCTATGAATATTTTCTTTGTACTCTTATTAGTAGCTTCCTTTTATTTACTGCTATTTGCAAAGTACTATATCAGTCTTTTTCTATATTGAAAGAGACAACAATTTAGGGGTTTTGTTTCCTTTATAGAAAAACAGCAGTAAAAAAAAAAACTTGCCTAATGTCAAGTAGTATGAGCTGTGAATTTGACTTAGGTTTGATTTCACAGTTTGTGTTTATTTCTCTCTGTGGTTTACCCTATCTGTATCTTTTATTAGAGATTAATTTTATTTATTCTATTAGAGATAGAATATTTATGGAGTTTTGGCATTGAAGTCTCTTATACCAAACTTGGTAGACTAACAGAGGGCAAAGCAAAGTAGTATAATGCTTTTTTGGTATTCAGATCAACTAGTGAAAAAACTCACCTTCACAGATTATCCCCAACAGTAGTCTGTTAGCTCACAGGTGTTGGATTGGCTGGTCAGGCAGGTGACTGTAAATAATTGAGTATAATTTATTTACTGAACAAATAATTGTCTTGTGGAGAATGAGTTTGGTAGCATTTTTGTACAGGAAAGATGTTCTTTTAGAATGTTAGAAAATTTATTTCACAACTGACTTCAAAAGAGGCGGCATTACTTTCTCTTCCTCTAACTTCTGCCAAATGTAATCTTACCCATTTGATCAGTATTGACTTATGTAATATGCAAGTGGTCTCTCTGTAGTACTAAATCTACAGTTAGAATATCTTGTTGTTGGAAGTGGGAGAATTTATACATAAATGTTTGGGGGAATGGGTTATTGTCAACATAGTAAATTATTTCCATTAAAATGTCTCTGAGAGTAAGTGAAGATTGAAGTGAGAGGTTTTCTGGGGGGGGAGGTAGTTGAAATCGATGTGACATAATAGCACTGATTGCAGAGATGGGAGCTTTGTCACTTGAGAAGTCAAATTTCATCCCATAATATCATTTTTAACTCTGTTAGCTTTATTTTGGTTTTCTTACATTAGGTAACTATTCTTTAAAAATATAAATGCTTTAATATTTAAAAATAAGAACCAACTTTACTTTTCAAAAAATTCTGCTTTTATTTTCATAGGAGTTTACACTATTTTATTGTGTTAAAATCCTAAATGGTCATTAGAGCACTAGAAAACACTTGCTTTTTGAGTGACTCTTCATTTGTTTACACATAGGAGAGGCACTGAATTATTCTTACTTGATAATGTTTTTTGAAATTACATAGTTTTCGTATTCATTGTAGAATAGCAATCAAAAACCATAAAAATCCTATTCTCACTAGCTAGAAATATTCATTGTTGGTATCATGTTTATAGTCAAAGTTTTCTGATAGATATTTATATGTGTGTATGTATATGTGTTTATAGCCCACTGACTTGAGAATCATGTGTTTCCATATTATGGTGTTTTTTACTTGCAGTGTTTTAATTGAGTGCATACAGTTCATGTAGCATTCCTTCCTTCTCTTTGTCTGTTCACAGGAGAATTATAGTTAAGTTGAAGGTCTCAGAAGGCAGGAAGTAGGTGTCTCCCAAATCTTTGCCTTGGTAGTGAGCAAGCTACTTCTCATTTTCATAAAAACTTTGATTTGTGCTTTTTAGTAGAAATCACATATCAGTTTAAAAGATACATTTTAAAGAATTAATAAAATAAAAACGTATTTGATTATTAATTGCAGCATTCAACGGAAGGTGTCAGATTGACACCTCTGAATGACAGCAGCCTTGACTTGTCTATGGACAGTGATAACAGCATGTCTGTGCCTTCACCTACTAGTGCTATGAAGACCAGTCCATTGAACAGTTCTGGCAGCTCTCAGGGGTAAGGAAAAGAGGGCATGGAAGTGAACTGACTGTTTGTTAAACACATGTTAGATATGTTCTCTTGTTAAAGTCATCTATTAAGAATAGCCCACTATCTACATTCTATTAAGAATAGCCCACTATCTACATTTTTTAAAACAGCAGTTTAACTTCTGGTTTTGGGGAAAGTAACTTACTTTTGTTCTTCTGTCTCATGCCATTTTTCTGATAGATATGTCTTTATTTGGTCAGCTATGAATAAACTTTAGCACCATTACTCCTCCCATTTTATATAGTGACATCTCCTGCCTATAGATTAACTGTTTGGCTAAGGAGGATAGGTAAGAGGGAGAATAACCACCATTCTGTCCTGGAACTGCTTATACTGGTGTAACAGGGACCATATTTGTAAAGATATTATTTTCTAAGGAAGAATGTTTTTAATTAGAGGAACCTTTTGTTGAAGAATTGTCTCTATAAAAACATTTAAAGCAGCTAAAACTTTTTATTACCAGACTCTGGTGTTAAAAAAAACTTAGAACATAAAAAAAAAATGCTTATATTTAGCTTCTATAAATTGCAGAATGTTTTTTGCGAAGGGAGTTCTTTATGGTAGACTTCTGGGCTGCTAATACTCTAAATTGTCATGGTTATACTGACCAGATTGTTAATTGATATGTTGAGACTTAAAACCTGAACATTTTTATGAATGCATATTACATTTCAGTTGTTACAAAACACACTTTAAAATTGCATCATTAAAATATAAGCAGTGACAAAGGCACAGGTTGGGATGATTCTCTGGATAAGAGTGAAATAGAAAATGTTGAGGTGCAGTGACTAGGTTCTCTCTTTTCCCTCAGACTTTGAGTGCAAGATGTGTTTTTAGACTAGTCATTCATAATTGAAGACTTCAAGTGTGAACGTAAAAACGATTATGTGTTTGTAGAGGGTTAACTTTCAGATTTTATTTTTAATGGGGTTTTTTCTAAGTGAAGAAAGCACTAATAGTTCTTCTAATAAGAATTTTGGGATTTATGAAAGCCTTTGTGTTCTTTGAATTTATGCATGTGTTTATAAAATAAAGCGTACATACATACTACTGTGTCATTTCAGAAGTTTAATAAGTTTCTCGAAACTATATTAGACAACATGTATAAATAACATTTTTGCATTTTAAGTTGGACTATACATTTGTCCAACACATATTGAGTATTTGTTATATAATAGCCTCTCCTCTAGCTATTTTAGGTTTTCTTCACACATTCTCCCATTTAATCATTATACTTGTGCCCTTCAGGACTCTGTCCTCAGTCTTTCATCTCACCTTCATATTCTCCCTGAGGGTATGGTTTTCACCTGTGCTGTTGACTTCATTTACTTACGTGTGCTAGTGATCTCCAGAGCTTTAATAAACCACCTGCCCTGTTGTTGCATATGAATGTGAGGTGCACACCAAGTATTACATCCTGTAGTGCTGACCCCCATTGTCATGGCATCCTCCAGCTCCAGAGCATGAGCTCTAGCTGAGGGAGAGAGAGTAACCATGAAGTATTTTTTGCCCTTTTTCTTTGAGGAGGTAATATTAATTCATTATTTAAATGCTAATTATAGTATTTATTTGAAACAGACATTTAAGAGATTAGAGGGATGATTTGAGTTTCCTAAAATAACAGGAGGGAGTGGAATATAGAACATGGCAGGACTTGGACTTTGAGAGACGTTAGTGTTTATCTGTGCCATTAGGTAGGCTGTTAGATTTTGTATGTAGGAATTTATTTCTCGGGCCATTTTCTTGGTTATAGCTTTTGATAGGATTTTCTTATACCCAAATGAGAAAAGAACAGCCTTTTTTTTTTTTTTAGATTAAGTTTAATGTGGTAGTAACTAGCCCTACATGTGACAGTTTAAATTTATTATTTAAAAAAAATGAAGTATTCAGTTTCACACTATCCGTATTTTAGGTGCAGAGTATTTGTACAGTAGTTGCCATAGTGGTTAGTGCGGATATAGGATATTTACATTATTAAAATCCTAGTGAACAACACTGCTTTTGGTTGTTGGTTATATTTTATCAGGTAAAGTCAGTTATGTGTATGTGTGAGAATTAAAACTAATCATTTACTTTACAAAATCTGTACATATTTTGTAATGAATTTTATTTTATATACTTCTCTTTGCTTTTTTACTTCCTTTTTTTAGCAGAAACAGTCCTGTTCCAGCTGTAACAGCAGCATCTGTGACCAACATACAGGCTACTGAAGTTTCTGTGCCACAAGTAAATTCCAGTGAAAGCTCAGGGGGTAAGGAGATTAGTTTGATAGATTTGAGACTACTATATTGTATTTGATTTTAGCCTTCATTTTGAAAGATTATTGTTGATAAGTTTGAATTCAATTTGTTAATGCCATTTTATTTTACATGTAAAATTACCAGTGAAATTAAATTCACAGACATAAAACTTCACTTGTAGCTTAGTGTCCACATGATGTATTTTAATTTTTATTTATCTGTGTCCTTACCATTCAGGTACATCGAGTGAAAGCATTCCTCAAACTGCCACACAGCCAGCCATTTCACCACCACCAAAGCCTACGGTCTCCAGAGTTGTTTCTTCAACACGTCTGGTAAACCCACCACCTAGACCTTCAGGAAATGCAGCAACAAAAATACCTAACCCTACAGGAGTCAAGAGGACAGCCTCACCTCATAAAGAAGAGAGTCCCAAGAAAACCAAAACAGAAGAGGTATCTATGTATTAGTTAGCTGTGGGTGTACCAGCTTGCCAGTTTTAAGATGCAGTCATAGAAAATTGAGAAGGAACAAGGAGGAAAGCTTTCAGAAACTGTGTAGGCTGTGCTTTAGTGCCATAGTTTCTCTTCACCCCTCTATTATTACCTCGTCCCTAAAGCTGTGCCTCTTGTTTAAACTTTTACAGCATGTCTCTTCTGCAGCACAATTTAGCATAGCTATAACATGTCATCTTTATTATTCTCTCATGACTCTGTCTTTTACGTGTAGTGATTCTTTGACAGCTCCTTTGAACACAGTTTTTTCCTTCTGTGTTCCAAATGAAGTTTGGGAGTTTCTCTGTTTACATGGCATTACAGGATGATTTAATACAAGAGATTCTCAGGGAATTTTTCCTGAATGATTGGCCAAGCTGCAAAGTCAGATTAGTTTTGGGAGTTTGAATGATTATTTTCCCTAACACTTTCAGGAAAACCTTTCTAGCAATGTTTTTGCTTTTTATAAAAATGGCTGGTTTAACTTGTCAGTGTCAAATAGTTTTAGAAGTAGCCTTGTTACACAATCTCATTGCTCTCTGGAGTCCCTCTCATGTTGTTTCCTGAGACCTGCTTCATTGACCCAGAGAGGATAGTCCATGACCACCAATTTCCATATGAATTTTGGCTGGTAATTTGTTATTTAGGAATTTGCCACACCAACATTTCTGTAGAATGGGGGAAAGAACCTAAGTTTTTTCAGGGAGTGCTTTGATTATAATGGTGAAAAATTTCAGTCCCTGGTGTTTGGTACCATAGCTTTTTTCTGAAACCTTTTGATTTGGATTTTATTGGAAATGGTCACCACTAAGTAAATACGAATAATTTGATGAGCTTTTTATCAGTGATGATGCTAAATGAGAATGAAAAAATGGGTATATCTTTAAAAGATATATTCTAAAAACCAGTTGAGTGTGTGTCTGTCTCTTATGGCAATGATTTTTCAGCCTCGGTTGTTCATCAGAATTACTTTTTAAATTTTTCTTTTTCAAAAACAGATTTTTAGGATTTCTTCCAGGTACACTGAATCAGACTCTCCAGGAGTTAGGCTTGGGGCTCTTAGTAAACTTCACGTTTCTACCTAATTGTGTGGTATAGCAGCCTGAGAACCTGTTAGCTTAGGTGTAACTCCACATTCTGTTTGCTTGGAGTTGTCAGAGCCTTTCAGAAATCACATTTCTCTTTATTGGCGTGTACGTAAGCTTAACTGTAGACGCCAGTCGTCCTACTTCCTTAATGTTAATGAATTTTTTTAATGGTCCCTGAGAGCTCTGGCTAAATAGGTACAACACAATTCTTGTAATTTTGTTTAGATTTACTTTGGTGTAGAATAATGCTTGTTTTCTATCTAGTTTAGAGAGGCAATTTAAAGTTAATATGGAAACTTTAAAATACAAACACAAGTCAAGGAAATCACTTCATGTCCCCATGTATACCATCATCCAGCTGCAGTTACAATGCTCTTGGCCAGTTCCTGTACAGTTAATTCCTTCTGCCTTTTCCATCTTCTTCACATTTCCCCTTTGCATTAAATGCCCAATCCAGACATCTTCATTTCATTAGTATCTTAAAAATAATGTATCTAAAAACATAAGGGTTACAAAAAAGAAAGCGTAAACAAAACAAGCTTTTGTTTAGAAAAGTGAACAATTTGTTAACATCAAGTATCTAGTCAGTACTTAGATGTCCTCCCCCTTTTTTTTTAACAGTCTTTGTTTAAATCTGAAACTAAATAAGACCCCTTGATTGATGTCTTATTGTCCTTTAAAACAGACTTTTTTTTCTTGCAATTTTTTTATATAGTTTTGCACAGTCTGTTTTTTGCTTATGGCAGTTGTATGGAGTTGACTAATAAAAATCAGAATTTTCAGATATAGAAAGGAACTTGGGATCTTTGTTTATTATTTCATAGGCTGATCTCCTTATTTCACAGAAGAGAAACTTGAGATCCAGTGGCTTTCCCATTTATACAATTAGAAAGTCAGAGCAAGGATTAGAACTCAGGCCTAAATTTCATGGTGCTAAAGTTGAAGAAGATTGTTAAAATATTTAATTTTGTAGTTCTCCTAAACTAGGTCTTTTGTATTCTCTCTTAATGATAATGATACTAGCAATTTTAGCAAGCCAGAAAGAAACTCTGGTCCTAATCAATTAATCAATTATTACTACTTCAGTAGACATGAGAATAGTTAAAAGTATTTCCTTAATTTGCATCCTACCCAAAAGCTTTTCAAATACATGTAAATGGTAGGAATGTAAGGTAAAACTAGGAAAAAAAAAAGGTTTGTCCCTTCACTTGGATTATGTGATTAATGATAATTATATATATGGCTAAAAATATATATACTTTTTTTTTTTTTTTTTGGAGAACTTTTATGGGAAATTTCAATCATGTACAAAAGTATAGTGAACAGTCCTGTTTGCATCACTTAGCTTCAACAGTTAACTTATGGCCAGCCTTGCTTCAACTACGCATCAACCCCCTTCCCCATAGTTATGAAGCAAATCCCAGGCATATTATTTCAATCATATTTCATTTTATATTTAAAAATACCCATTTCTGAAAAATGCAATTAGAGTATTTTTATCACCACATATATTTGTGTGTGTAGACACACATAAGTATATTTACCAATATTAACAATTCCACAGTGTCACATGTCCAGTCTGTGCTGAAATTTGCCATGTTGTGATTTAGATTTTTTTTTTTTTTAATTTTGTATGTTCCCAGGATATAATAGTGGTCCTTCTGGGAGTTAATGTTGCTATTAAATCTGCTCTAAGCTATAAGTTAGGGTGTGGTTTCTAGGTCTTGTTTTAAGCAACATTTAAGATTAAATTTTAGTTCTGCTTAGTAAATAAAGCAGAGAAAAATTAGTGTCAGAGTTGTTTTTCTTACGAAAGTGATGTTTATTGTAAATCACTGCAGGACTGGGAAGGTACAGCTATTTTTGGCTCCTGCCCACCTTTTTACCAAAAGTGAGTTATTTTTAATGGAGTTATAATTAAAATATTAAAACTGGAGGAGAACATTTCTCAAACTTCCTGTTCTTCCCGATGTTAATAGGTGTTATTTAGCAGGAGGATTTTGTGGCTAAGTTTGGGGAAGTTAGAGGTATTTTTTTATGGAACTTCTTATAACTTTTAATTAATGTGTGTGGAAACTTGGGGTGGAGGGGTTGGGGTGGGGGTGTCATAGTAGTCTAAGTTTCTGAATTGTTTGACCAAGGAACTTTTTTTGTCCTCTTCTTACAGAAATATTCTATGACCTCATAGTGGTGTGGGAAATGGTGATGATCAAAAATAACATCTTTCCTTAAGTTCTTTTTAATTTTGATAGTTACTAAAGCCAAATTAAATTGGTTAATTGGTTATCTTAAGGCTATCCTTGATCTTACAGGTTAAATTATAATTTAAAAAATTATAAAGCATTGATTGGCAGATAATCTAAATTTTTCATTTTAGAGAATAAAGCTTTTTTTTTTAAAAACAGGATGAAACAAGTGAAGATGCTAACTGTCTTGCTTTGAGTGGACATG
The DNA here is from genome assembly GCF_014898055.3 of Talpa occidentalis. Lineage (NCBI taxonomy): Eukaryota > Metazoa > Chordata > Mammalia > Eulipotyphla > Talpidae > Talpa > Talpa occidentalis. Next base: position 97,015,075 of record NW_023601104.1, on the reverse strand, counting down.
ATAAAACAGAAACAAAGGTATACTAATTTAGCCTTGGGATACATGCACAATATGAAAAGTACAGAAGATGTGCTCTAGAATTGTCTCTGGAATATTGTACTGTATTTCGTTCTGTAGGTTTTAGATCGTCTTCACTATTATTTTTAGAGACGTGTTTGTCCTTTTTTAATGTTACCTAAAATGCTGAAATTGAATTCCTCGAGTGTTTGAGATCCTGCCACAGTCGGTTAATGTGGTGAACACTGACTAGAAGTAGTGGTGAGGGAAGAGTAAAGGAACATAATTAAGGTGAGAAGAGGAAGCCAAGACTTGATGAATCACATTATCAAAGAAAATTGAAGTAATTGAGTGGGGGTTTGGGTGAGAGGGTGTGATGTTATTTTTTTCACTTTGGAAACAGTGAAAGACTCAGAGAAGGCAAATGTAGAATTTGAGATACTTATAGAAGCTAGAGAGTGTGGGGTTTTTGCCAGTCCAAGATAAGACAGTCACCTCACTGTTGGGGTGAGGGTGGCATGTTTGGAGAACCAGTTTTTGATAGCTTCTGGCTAGAACCTGGGACGCATAGCGATGAAGCAAGGTAGATGGCTGGAATACTGATTGTAACCAAACTATTAGACTTTGAATGTCATTTTATCAGAAATTGAAATGTACTGAGTAAGACTTTCAACTTTTTTCCCCTTCCTGTAGAAAGATTCAAGTCTATTCCCTTCAAATTATCCAAATTCTCATGATATATATTCTTTTGGTATCTAGTTTTTATGTGTGCTTACCTTCTGATACCTTTTGCTTTCAAATCTTTACTCAGTATGTAAATCAAGAAAAATTGTTCATGAAATTATTTGTTCTACACGATAGTGTTAGTAGCTACATACAGTGCAATCTTAAGGCTATTAACCATATTTTATTCAACCAGTTCCCTGTTGTTAGCAATTGTTTCCATTAAAAGAAGAAAGTTGCTTTATGCTACTGTAGTATTGACTGTAGCTAAATACATGCCATCTATTATATGTTTATTTCATAGGATAACTTAATGAAAGGGGAATTACTATGGCTAACTTGATATGTATTGTCAAGTTGTGCTCCAGAAAGACCACACTTATTCCATTTCTACTCCTTACCCCCTATATATAACCTTTCCAGTTTCATAAGAGAAAGTTGGTATTTTATTGGGGTTTTTTTTGTTGTTGTATATATTGCTTAATGGAAACTGAAAAAGTTAGGTTTATTTTCATTTATCTGTATATGTGTGTGTTACTGCTTTTGTGTTCTTTTTTTAAAAAAGTTGATAGCAGTGGGATTACATGGTTCACCTGTTATTTTCCAGTTGTGCTTAGAGTAGAATCAGTACATAAACATTGATTATTGATGACATGAAGAGACACCATAAGGAAGGAGAAATGTTTTAGAGACATTCTGAATTTTAATTAAAGGCAGGTATGGGGGCAAGATTTATCTTTTGGGGTAATTTTATTTATCATTGGGTGGGTTTCGTTGTTTTCACATAGCTAAGAGCTTAGGTTTATATTCTGGTAGTTGCTGCCTGGGCAACATTTCACAATGTGCTTGTATATGTCTTTAGTCATTGTTTGCTTGAAATATCTCTGTTGGATTTGGTTAGGAAGTCACTAGATATTTTAAACTCACACGTTATAAGTAGGCAAGAGGAAGTGTGTGCATCTGAAATGGTGTGACTGCCTGCTGTTAGGCTTGAGACACAGTTCTGTAATGTAGTTGCAATTTTCTCTTGATCCCTCCTGTCTTCCAGTTTGTCTCCTTATTAGCCACCAAACCCAGTTATGTTCTTTTATTCTTTTTTAAGTCTCTTTCCTCCCCCATCCTCTTTGTCTCACAGGAACAACTTGATACAGAGACAAGTACAACTCAATCAGAAACTATTCAGACAGCGGCTTCTCTGTTGGCCTCTCAGGTACTAAGTACAAAAAGCAAGGAGAGTTTTATAAATGTTCTTAAGATTAGTGTGGTATAATGATTTAGTGAAAATATATATAGATATATATGACTATTAAAATTATCTTTGTTAAAGTAATTACTTGCTAGCCCACAAATGCATTTATTGTAGTTTAAAAGCAAGGACTGGGACTAATGGAAGCTGTTCTTTTTGCATGTGAAGATACTAACTCATACCCTTTTATATTATTGATATTGCAATCATTTAAATCCTCACTAGTCACATTACAGTATAGAAGTTTTATTTATAGGTCAGAGAGTGGTATAATTAAATTATGACACAGCTAGAAATTCTTAGTTTTTTCAATGTTAAGATGATCTTATTTTTAAACTGTGTTTCTGTTTGACTTTTTCATCTCTGATAATTTTATGTAAATAGTTTTTGCATATAGTTTTTGCAAATAGTCTTCAATTTGTCCTAGAAATTCTGCTTGTGACAATTCTTCGTATGCAGCAGGCACCTGGAATCTTTTTCCTTTGATTTGTGGAAAAAAAAAAAAAAATTTTTTTTTTGTGAAATAACTGTTTTCCTCTTAAATCTTTTCAACTTGAGTAAACTCCAGAGTCTAGGTCAAACTGACACCAAATATTTTCTTAAATAATAGACATTTGATGGGTTTTAACATCTGTAAATAATGGAGATAACCACCGCTGAATAGGGATACTGCTCACCGACAGAAGGATATTTTGCTACTTTGAGATTCAGTTACTTAAAATGTGATTATTTTAAGAGGTGTTTTGCTGGCTTTTAACCGTCAGAGCCCCTAAAGATAGAAATGTTATGTCTACATTCTGGAGTATCTTTATCTCCTAAAACTTGGGGAGACAGAGTTAAGTGTGCTTGATATTGACACGTGGACAGACTTGTTTATAAAACTTACACTGTCCTGTGATTGCATGTCTTTTGCTTGCCACATTACCCTCTAGGGATCTAGTTTCATAGTTCATCATAGTTCTTCCCTGTAACTGATAAGTACACAAAAGCCTTTTAGATATTTTTGAGTAAGTGGGATTTTCTTTCAGATTAAAAGATCCTAGAGTCATTGGGAGAAAACTCCCCCAGATACAAAAAGAATGTTTATATTGATTAAAAACATATCCTGATGTATTGTGATAGAAGGGGGCATATTATTTCTGGGAAGGTGATTAAAATGTTGTGCCTGGTCTAACAAAGAATGCTATTTGGAGATCAATTTGGCTTACAATTAGGTTTGAGTCCTTTATAGACCTTTATAGCTGAGATGATAGGATCTCTGGGATTTGCTTCAGAATGATCTGGGAGTGAAGGTGGGAGGACAGGGGCCTTCTTTTGGTTGGCAGTTGATGATGCCCAGGTAGAGACGACAGGGGACTTATGATACAGTGCTTGCTGTTTTTGTGTATGTTTGGAATTTTCCATAATAAACTATTTTTTAAAAAATTCATGTTTTTGAATGTTAACGAGGCCTTGATTTAATCTGTTTTGCAATATAAATAAAGCTTCCCAAAAATTGAGAGTAACTTATCACTCAGTTGTATATTTCTTAGTTTTACAATTTTCTCAATCAGAAAGTAATAGATTTACTGATAACTGCTGTGCTTATGTTTAAGGTGAACTTTAAGTTTTCTCCCACACGGGGGTGCTCCAATACCAGTTAATAATGGCAACTGTTAGTGTTATTTGCAAGTAAATAAAACTTTTCATGGACTTACTGATAGGATGGGTGATTCTTAGTGCAGTATTTGAAATAAGTGTTTTCTATATATTGCTAAAATACTCTTATTTGAAAATTTCTGCAAATATAGAACAAATAATTTTTTAATAATCATTCACACTCCATTTTAACAACATTTTACATTGTTTTTCTTTAAAATTATAATACTGCTTATGGCCCCACCCATTTCTTAGGAAGTAAATCTTATTGTTAAGTTACAGTGCTTTGAACAATGTTGTATTCTTTGCTTTCGTTCTCAGAAAACATCCAGTACAGACCTTTCTGATATCCCCGCTCTCCCTGCAAATCCTATTCCTGTTATCAAGAATTCAATAAAACTGAGATTGAATCGGTAAAAACCACCTCAGGGGTCCATAAACAATATCTGCCAACTCAACCTGTTGTCTTCAAATGCTAAAAAAGGAGAATGGAGGGTACAAGACTAGACATGACTGAAAATGGATTTAGGGGCTTTTTTTTTTTTTTTTTTTTTTTTTCCTTCCTTTAAATTTTGTGACCTCCCTTACTGGGCTAATCAGCACTTGATCGGAAGTCCAGGTTAGTATGTGAAGCCAGGAGTACTATTATTATTGTGTTAGCAACAGTTGTATTAACTATTTCAAAAAATTACTGCCTTGAAAAAAAGAAAAAAACAACCTCAAGCTATATTTGTATCCATAATTGACATCTGGATTGGGTTTATGTTTGATACATTATTTGGAAAATTTGCAATACAAACTGGCATAAGAATTCCTTATTCTGATGATGCACTTTTATGTATTTTTTATTAGAAAGTAGAACTAATTTTAGATTTTCAGCTTGATGGATTTTCATTTTTTTCCTAAGGAATTTTCTTTACCATTAGTCTTTAAATTAGATGCCATTGTGCAGTGGTGTACTGGGAAACCTCAGAGAAAGGATAAACATACAGCTCGTTCAGTCCCAGTGAGGTAGCTGTAATCCATAAAAATGAAATGTCAGCTCTCGGATATATATTTGACATTGGAAGAATAATTAGGAAATACTCGCTTTTGATGGGGTCATGATTAAGAAATGATATATTGGTTTTTATTTATAGAGTTGTTTTAGAGTGCATACAAATCAGTGATCAGCCAGCAAATACTTTTCTTTGAGCTTATTTAAAGCTCCCTATTCTTTTGCCTTCCATCTGTTGTCTTCGAAACAAGCAAAGCTGTTTGCTTCTTCCCCCTTCTCATTTCCTTTTTTGCTTGTATGCGTAAGGTAAGACTTACTTCATAAAAAATAAAATGCCAGTATTTTCTTCAGCCATGATGTTGAAGCTGGTGACCGGGCAGCTGCGTGGCGCAGACACTAAATTGTGGTCCCATGGCTGAAACTCTAGGTGACTAAAAGGAATGCCTGTGAGACATGGTAACTCTGGGGTAGCCATTTGATCTCTAAATATAAGGAATTTTGTACACTCCACAGAACTCCTGTCTGTAGTATGGTTGATTTTCAACTTTAAACATGGGCAAAAAGGCATTTTCTCCAAGAATTTTAGACTAATTTTTTTAAGTGGATGACCAAAATATGTCAGTAAATTTTACATGTAGAAACATTTTAAAAATCATTTCTAGCAAGCACTTGACATCTAGTCAGCTCTCTCTCTCTCTCTCTTTCTCTTTTTTTTTTTTTTTTTTGGTTGTATCCTGTCAATAGATTAGGAACTCCATTCTTCAAAGAAAACACTTCTTTAGGAAGTATGAGGGATGCCAGATGTAGATAAACTTAACTCTTAATCTGGATGAAGCAAAGCTAACAGATTGTTTTGATGAGCATGTTTTTGAATCCTCCATTGTGCTCCATTCTATCACATGTGCATTTTTCATGTTAAACTGCAATTACTTAAACTCTTCCCCTGTCCTTCTAAATTAATTTTCCAAAGTTGGAGTGTAGTCTTTACCCCTTAGGCTATGCATTAATTGAGGCTTTATTTTCACCATGCGTTATAATGTCTAGTATACCATCTTTCTACTTCCACATCTCTGCTCTGCACAGTCACCTTGCCCTTTCTCCCAGCACGTAAGGAAAACGACGGTCGTACTAACAGGTGAAGAGTACAAGGTGTCTGTGTGTTTTGTGTAGCTTCAGAGTTAGATTGAAATTGCCAGGCACAGATTTAGTCTTGTCATTTTGTTTACACATTGGGGAAAAAATTCAGTTTATTAAACGTTTCATGTAACTGCACCCAAGTTTTGCCAAGCTGGAAACTTGGACCTTTTCTGTGTAGTGACTTTTTAATTCTAGTTTTCATAACCTGGAGATCAGACTGTTGCTTTCGCATGATGTACGTAGTGTCTCATGACTGGAGTTTGCTTTGTTTTATAGTATCTGTACTCCTTGTATTTTTCAAGAGCTATTTTGTAAACAGATGATGTATTTCTCCATTGAAAACACAATAAAAAAAAAAAACAGCACAATCCCACAGTTGGCTCATTTCTTTTGACTGACTTTCTCTTGTTTTTTTCAGCAATCTGATTGGTACTACTTAGAAGTGTGTAGCATGGCTCTTAAGTGAAGACTTGCAAAAGAATTTACTTTGGTTACATTTAGAAAAGATTTGTTTCTGGTTAATTTATGCTATTAGCAACAACCTAATAATTCATGTCTCACATCATCAGGTATTTGTTTTTCATGTAATTGGTTCTTGGGCAAGTAACTATGAACATAGTTCATGTTTCATTTTCTTTCATCTATCCCACCCTCTGAAATACCTGCTGTGTGTGTGCAGATGCCAGCCCTCTTCTGTGGCCGCGCCCAAGCGGGTAGATGGTGTGTGTGCCACCCACACGCTGCTTTTGCAAAGCTGTTGGTCTTCAAAGCAGTTGGTGCTTAATCACTGAACGTCAGCAGGTGGCACTGTTGTTTTTCAGTGAATTTAGGGTTGTAGCTCACAGCCACCCAGGATTCCTATATTTCTCACTTTACTAAACGCAAATGAGATACTGCTTTGCATCAAACCCCAACCATTCGACACTGTATTTAACTTGTGGGTTAGGAGCAAACTGCTCTGTCTGCCATGGTCAGCTCTCCAGTATTGCTGGCTGAAGGGTTTTGAATGGAGGGAGAGGCCTCTATATACAATCTGTTATTCTAATGCAGTTGTGTGTATTCTCCAAATTCCAAAGTCTGTTTGTTTTACTATATGTAGAAATACATCTCCAACATGGAATAACTTAGTAAAAGAAAATTTAATTTTGGGGCTGTTCAACAAAAGGGAAAATATTGTTAACAGTTACCTTGACGGCATTGTTCACATCAGTAGAATTGAGCTTGCCATACTTTGCCTGCTTTGAAAGACTCCTAAACGTGGGCTTGGATATCACACTCGGAGTTTTATCACCTGTGTGATTTTTTTTTGGCATTTCATGCATCTTGCTGAATTTGTAAAATGATAATTGAAAGTAGTGTTGTGGCTCTGACTATCTTCTGGAATAAAGTTTATATTTTTCTAATTAACACCTCTGTTTTTCTCTCCACACAGAAAAATGTTTTAGAGCTCTGCGTAGTAGTAATTCTGGCTGCACTCAAGGTGGCAATAAATGATCAGCTTCAAGTAGTAATTGATATATGAAAGGACAAAGCGTTAATATACACAAACTTTTAGACCAAGCCTTGGAAACATTAACTGTTAGTTCATTTAAATGTATCTTAAACAAAAAGATAAACTGTTTACCTAAAAAGGCATTGAACAGTCCTGTGGATATACTTTTACCTATTTTAATTCAAATAAAAAAATAGTACAAGGAAAATAAGTTGCCTTTTAGCCTGAAATTTTTTTTTTTAATTCTCTACTTTATTCCTCTCCTGTTAGATTTTCTTCAAACCAGAATCACAAATGGATGCTGTCATAACTCACATCTGAACTTGGTAAATAAATATTAAGTACATTCTGTAATAAACATGACTTCAGTCATAGAAACAAGTGGTCTGTTTAATTCTGTGTAATACCTTTTTATATCTATCAGAGCAATTTATTCATGCTTTGTACTTAATCATTTTTAAAAATTCTTAAAAAAAATTTCTTGAGATAGCTTCATTGGCATCAAGAAAGACGGCATCAGTATTTCTGAACCATGTATTTCAGAAGTGATTGTACTGGATTCTAAAAGTGATTACACGTTTCTTGGGAAGTCATTTAACTTCTGCTTTTCTTCTTCAGAGACATGCTTTGTCTCTGGGAAGGAATGTCACTGCAGATAATAAACCACACATACATGCAGTACATACATACTTCCTCTTACTGGGGCCCAGAATTGGCCAGGGGAGACAAAAGGGTGTTGGTGTTTTGCATTGTGGAATAAACAAGGAAGGGTCTAGAAGCCCCAGAGCATACTCAGCCTCGCAGTTTGAAGTTGGCCACCACCCCTTCTGCCTAAGGGGAGGTCCATTTTCATCAGAACACAGGTGACCCCGCACAGCAAGATTTATTATCATTTCAGTTAAAGTCCACAGTATCAGGGTCAAAAATTTTAGAAAAAATAGTTTCACCTGTACTTTATATTTTAAGCAGTTACTTCAACAGATTGGAAGTAGATTAAAGTGAAACCCATTGGGGGTGAATCTTCACCTGGGGTAGGCTTAAGTGTTAGGCCTGAGTATGAGGTAATTAACAGCAAAATGATGAGTAGCTTCTGATCTATGCACTGTGTTTCTCGAGTTGTTTTCCATGTATTGAAAATACCCAGACAGCCTACTCGGCTTTCACTTACTAGCTTGGATTTTTTTTACTTCCTATTAGTTATGTGGTTGCGCCCTGATTTTGTTTTTTAGGTGTCTTAAGTCTCTTTAAAAATACTTCACAAGCCTTTTAGAAGCCTTTAATTTGCAAGGTGCTATTTTTTGATCCAACATATTTCATGCTTAAAATATGTATTTTGAATAATTTTTATGAGTTCCACAGCTCATTGCAGATATTTATTTCATTCTTCCGTATTTTCTAATAATGTCATAATCTTGAATCAGAAAATGTTTTTAGTATTTTCTGCCCCAAGGAATCTTGGCAATACAAAATTATTTTGGGGGGATAGATAATGTCATGCTGCTCCTGGGCCCTCTGTCCCTGTGTGTACACATAAAGATATTTGGGTTCTTTTCTGACTTCGGGGCTAGAAAAGTATTTCAGTATAATCATCTACACTGTCCCGACTTTAGGCCTGTTCCTTGTGGGTGCCATCTCTGTCTTGGCACGACACCCTCCGTACAAACTTTCACACTGTGTGGTGCCTGGTGCTGTGTGATTTCCAGAAACCTGGCACGAGAACAGGTCCTTGTTTGCGTTTTCTGACTGCAGTGGAGCTGTTAATAAAGAGATTGATGATAAAGTTGTTGAAAAGAGACAGTTGGGCAGAACTGCTCCCCATGAGTGACAGAGGGCATGCTCTGCCTTCACAGCCAAGAAAGCCGCCCCCAGCAGAGAGCCGGCCGTGCCCGGACACTGTGCCAGGACTGCTCGTCAACTACATCTCTCTAGTTTAGGCTTGTTACAGATCCCCATGTTTACCCTGGAGTTTATGGAATACTTGGGACAAATATATTAGCAAATAGGACACTTTCCAATTGTAAAATAATTCCTGGTGCAAATTCTTAAAAACAATTCATCCCAAGGTGGTTTGACAGCATTGTTTTATTTTGAAAATACCTTAATAGATTTTATAGACAACCTTAGTGTTTTCTACATGTTAACCTTCAGGTCTTAAGGGGTCAAGTCTGGCAACTCCAAGAACATTGATCACTGTGAGTCCTGGTGTGTGGGTAGCTGTGTTCCTCGGTGGTAATGGTTGCTGCATGTTCTTGGGTAGTGCTGCTGGTTAGGGCAGCGGTGGCGTTCCGTCCAGTCCTCCGAGCTGCCCAGTAGGATTTGGGCACTCTGATACTCCAGAGATACAGGTTTGTCTTACTGTTTTAACACTGAATGCAGGTGTTTCACCTTAATTGCTTAATTGTGACACTGTTGGTCAGATTTCTTCCGAGAGAAAGGTTCTATCATGGTCCATGTATTATGAAGGGGCCCAAATGTACACACTTCAATTTCCTGATAATCTAAACATTCTTATAAATCTTGCTAGGGCCTCCCTGGTGGTGCAAGGGGTTAAGTGTCAGCACTGTGAAGCTATCCGCAGCCACTGCAGCACGAGTTCGATCCCCGGCCAGGGAGCTGACCCACATGGCACAGCAGACTTTCTCCTGTCTCGCCCGCTGCTCCCCTCAGCAGTGTATTTCAGTGGATCCGCCTATTCTCCCTACTCTGGTGAATCCTCTCACCGCCCCCCACCTCTGGCCTGCACCCCAGTTCTTGTATGCATAAATAAATAAATCTTTTAAAAAATTAATCTTGCTAGTATGATTTTTGCCATCTGCCAAAACTGTTGGATTGCAGTGTAGTTATGTATTTTAATTATAATACTTTAAATAAATGACACACGAGTCACAATGCTTAAAACAATTTAAATTTGTTCATAAAAATCTCAGAACTAGGAAGAACCCAATGAAACATCAAATTTATTGTATCCGTGACAGCTTCGACCATTTTCATTGAGGGAGAAGTTCGCATCTTATCGTTTTTAATGCTGGCCAGTATTTAAAGTCATAGGTTGGGTGCCATGTTGGTTGTGAGAAGTCTCACTCTCCAGAAGCAAGCTCTAACCAGTCTACCACCTTTAATATGAAGCCCTCCAAGCAGGCTTTTGAGTAAAACCGTGTGCTGGGATGTGTGTCAAGAGTGTGTCAAGGCTGGACCTGGCCTGAGCCAGAGGACATCAGCAGGTCGCTGGTGGCTCCTCACCCTGGCTGCATGGTCCAAGAACTGGGTGCTGTAGGGGAATTGGGCTAAACTCTGACGTGTCGTCAGGCCAAATCCCCCAAGTAAAGGGCTCATGGGAGTTAGGCAGTTACTCGTACTTCAGGGTTGTGTCAGCATTTAGGATGCGTTTTGGAGGTTCATGGTGAGCAAAAGCTGTTGCTGAGCTGGGCATCCATTGACAACAGGGATGAGGAGGAACACAGAAGCCAGTAATTCACAGCGGAAACACCTGTCAGTGACCATGTGCCCACATCTGTCTGACCCTAGCTTTTTCCTGCTATTCTGCATTGTTTGTTCCCACCTTTGATTTGGGAGGAAATAAAAACATTTACGGCACCAGGTGTGAAGAGTGCTGGCATCCTTGGCTTCAAGGGCCTGAGGCCAGCTTTGTTCTCAGAGCCCCTGGACTGCCCCACAAGAATTTCATCAGGCAGCTCCCAGGTTGGCTTCCCAACTATAATCCCGACACAATAGCATCTTCAACTGTGGTGGGTAGAAGAACTACCATTTACTTCCTCTTGGTTTTGTGGTGCTTTGATGAACTGGATTCAGCTGTCATAAAGTTGTAGGGAAGCTTGAGAATATTCATTTCCAGAAGGGTTTGCAATGGCTTAGACTTGAAGTGCTGTGAATGAGATTTTTCAGAGGGTGATACAATTGGGATAAAGAAGCAAATGTATAGTAAGGTGAGGCCAGAAGCCTGGAGAAAAATAACGTAATTCCCCTTCTATTGTTGAGATGTTTTCAGGTTCTGTGGCAGCCCTGGTCTAGTCGCTGGCTTTGTGGACTCTGCATTCCTGTGGAAGCTAATACTGTTACATTTTAGTAACACAAGTTAGTGGCCAAACCACAGAAATTAGTAAAACATTAGTTAAGAATTACTTGGAAACTCTCACTTGTAGATCTTGGGTTGGTTACACTTGGCTGTAACAGAGCTTCCCTGAGTGAAGGACCAGACGTTACAGCGGGAATGGGGCTGACTTGAGTGCTGGTCTTGATGAGGTCTGCTGTGGTAGTCACTTGGGGTGAAGACTGGACGGAGAACCCCACCGGCTTGTTTAAGGCTGGTGGGACTCAAGTCAGTCAGGGCTTGGGCCCCTGTGGAGAGACAAGAGCTGGCTTGAAAGCAATGGGACAAGGAGCTGTTCGTGTCAGGTGTGGCACATGCTTGAAACGGTCTTCAGCCAAGCTGCCGTCAAGGCGTTCATGTTGACTGCCACTTTGTCAACATGGAACGTCAAGGAACCCCGTTTGTGAGCGGTGATGGAAAGAATTCCTATTCTCGGGCCCGCTGCTTTGGGGTCTAGTTTAGCACGTCCGCTTTCACCTGGAACACCTGCGGGTCTTAAACCTGGACCCGTGATGTTCTCTGGGTGAGCCTGGAGGCGGGGCTGTGGCCAGGCGCGCTTGGGTCTCAGGCCGCGTTTAGGGGATCTGGCATTGGAAAGAGGCTGCGTTCTCAAGGTTCTGCTCAAGTGCAGGGTTAGCCTCATCTACCCTGCGCTCGCCCACCCTGCGTCAGATCAGTCGATGTTGTTTGTAAATAATCATTTCAGCCTAATTCGGTCACCAGCGCATTTGGAGTTTACGCTCTGGTTTATGTGAGTGGCCTGAACCTGCCCCACTGGAAGGTCCCAGGTGAGAGTTGGGGGGAAGACAAGTTGAATCCTGCCGGCCCTCAGCCTTCCTGCTTGAGTTGTGCCGCCGTACGCCTCGGGCTTTGCGCGTGGGCTCCTGAACACGCGTGTGCGACTGCCCTCGGTTAGAGGGAGAGCCTGGTCCCGCCTCGCCCCAGCAAGCCAGTGGACGCATCCCCTTCCTGACTCATTCTCGGTATTTTTGTTTCTGTTTGGAATCTCACGTGGCTTAGCTAGTCCGTAATAAGGTGTTTAGAGAATCAGATTTTTAAGAGATGGGCTAGGCTTGATTTGGAATAGTGAGCAGCCGTGAAGGTGCGCTGGGGAGGCCTCGCTGGGGGGCACCCCCTAACACCCAGAGCTGCCTTCCTGATTCGGCTGTGGGCAAGACCAGAGCAGGGAGACAAACTTCTCCCCCTTTTTCAAAAATTAATGTGGAGTGAGGGCAGACTTCGCCAGAGAATGTTCTTTCTGCCTTGGTGCCAAGGCAGGTGCAGCACAGTACAGGCAAGGAGACGGGGCCTGCATTCCTCTACCCCAGGGGCAAGCAGAGTGGACCTGACAGGAGCAAGCCGTGGCTCCTGACAGGAGCTGGTGCCAGGTGGGCGTGGGACCTTGACCGCCTTTGGTGAGGGGACCCCGACAGCCAGTGTGGCCGCCTTTGGCAGGTTGGAAGACGGGTAGCTGGTGAAATGAGTGGTGGGTCACACAGAGGGTTGGGGTGGGAGCCTGCATCTGCTTTGCTCTGAAGCTCAGTGCTGACACAGGCTGGGGGCCCCACCCCGTGGGGTGCGAGCCAACTGCTGGGGGACCAGGCTTGGGAGCACCCTGGTGCAGCCTCTAGTTTCAGAACGGCCGAAGCATGTTTCTGCTGTGTGGGCGCCCTCCAGGCAGGCCGCCCTCCAAGACGCGCCTCCAAGCAGGCCGCCTCGGGCGGGAGGGACAGATCTGCCATGAAGAACGGTGAGTGACCGCGGCGGGCGGGTCCTCCTGAGGAGAGAGCCTGAGAGGGTGTTGGCGCCCGGAGTTCCAGGCTCTGGCCAGTGTGGGGCGAACGGACCCATGCGTGCCCAGTTCCTGGTAGCCATTGGGTTGCCTAGAACTTGGATTTTTAAAAAATGAACTTCCCTATCGATCAGGAGGTTTTTTTTAATTTTCCTTTTTAAGCCAGTTAAGACCCAAGAGTCCCTGGAACAAGCGCTGAAGCATTCGCAACGGTGCAGGCGCAGGGCGAGTAAAGTGGCCGCGCGACCGCCCGCGTCAGCTCTGGACCGACTTGTTGCATAAATTTTTATTAAAACAGAATTAAGGCAGAAGTACAGTTAGAGGAATTAAATACAAATACTTTTTTTTTTTTTTTGGCGGGAGGTGGAAATAGACACGGATGTCGCAGGTGACTGGGTGGGGCGTCCAGCCTGGGGAGAGGCTCGGGGACTGGGGAACTGCGGGGCCTCGTGGGCACGACGCTTGGCAAATGCATTGTTGGCTGAGCTGGTTGGAGGCCAAACCGATGCTATCTGGAATTCATTTTTTTCCGATTGTAATGGTAATACAGATTCATTGTCACACTTGAGAAATACTAAAAGGATAAAGGATAAACATCCCCAATCATCTTACCCCTCAGAGGTAGGTTTTAATATCTGGTGTATTTTGTCTTTCATGCTTTCATTTTTTACATGGTTGAGACGGGGTGAGCAGTCTCACCCCATAAGCACCCCCGCACGGTGTCGGGAGGCCAGCAGGTCTGGCGAGGAGCCGAGGCCACCCTGTGCACCCTGTGGACGGCCCTGAGGGGATTCGCGAGGGGCAGCGGAGAGGGGGGCAGCCCCGGCCCCGTGATGGTCGGAGACCCCCTGGAATTCTTGATTATGGAGCGGGTCAGAGCGTGGGGTTTCGCTGTGGTGCCTGTCTTTCTCGCTGGAAGGAAGGCCCTATCGGATGGTTTCGAAACCGAGTGTGTCCCCAAGGTCTCCCTGAGCCAGGGCCTCCCTGCTCCCTCCCGGGCTGCGGTGCGGCGGTGGACAAGGCTCTGTCGCTCAGGGCCCTCCCGCCGTCTCCGTCCGTCCTTCCACAAATGGCCGCTGGCCCGCGGTGTGGGTGTCCGGATGCTGGCAGAGAGAGCCGGGGGGCAGGGACAGGAGCCGAGAGCCCCGGAGCCCCCCACTGCTGGGTGACTGGGGCAGGTGACACCTGCGGGGCAGTCGCGAGGCAGGGCCAGGCCGGCAGCGGGTGGAGCCTGGCTGAGTCCAAAGCCCAGGCCCTTTCTGTTGGAGATGTGGGTCCACTGGTTCAGCAGTTGGGGGGCTGGGGCTAGACATACGTGGGGAGCAAAGCTGGCCGGGCCTGGCGAAAGCGCGTGCTCTATAGGAAATACCGGTGGCGCCCGCGACAATGAATACAAGTCCAGGAGACTCGGAGAGTAACCCAGTGCTCCCAGGAGGATGGGCCCCCCCATACCTGCAGGCCTGCAGGGGAGGCGGCACCCGGGAGAGCAGGAGCTGATGGGAACCGGGCCCCTGGGTGCTGGGTGACGGTGGTTCTTCGCAGCAGCCGGGCGTAGCCACCGGTGGGGCTGGGGTGGGCACAGCTCCCCATGGGCTGCCCTCAGGCTTCTTCCCATTGCTCGGGTTCCACTTCAGGCCCAGACCGGTGGGCTGGTGTCTGCTGGGGTCTGCCCTGGGGACGGGCGGGGAGGGTGTGGCTTGGCGTCCCGAGCCTGGTGGGTGTGAGGAAGGGGCAAGCCGCCTGCCCCTCCATCGGCCGGCCCTGCAAACTTGCCCCAGCTGGGCCGTCCCCCGCACCGTGCTGACCTCCACTCACCCCTGCAGGCTGGAGTTCAGAAAGCATCTTCACTGAGAAGCCTTGACCCTTCAGCCTGGGTGAGGTCCTGACACCCCCAAACCATTCAGTGGCCGAGTCTTTCAGCGCTGGCCTTGCGTTGATGCCTCCCCCACGCGCTGCGCTCTTGGAGAGCCGGGCTGAGTCTGACTGGTGCCAGGGCCACAGCTCTTAGGTGTGGTGGGTGGTGGCAATGGCAGTTCAGGGAATGAAAGTCTCCTCCATTCCTGCCCTGAGGAGCCCCCGAGGTTTGGGGAGTGGGGGAGACGCCCACTAGTGTTTGCCCAGACTTGATGTTCTAGACACGATGCTAAATGCCTGCTGGTTTCCATCTTGACACATCAACCTTTAAGCGCATAATATAGTTCCCATGTTAAAGATGATGAAACTGAGGCACAGCTGTTCAATACTTGGCCGAAGTCCCACACCTTCCAGATGATGGAGCCACGTGTTCAGACGGGCGTGTCTAGAGGCCGGGAAGGAGGCGCCTGTCCTTGCATGGGGCACTGGTGAGCGCACCTGCACCTCATCCAGTTCTCAGAACAGCCCGTGGAGGGGGCGGTGGCGGGTGCCTGGAACCCAGGATCCAGAGAAGTGCCGCAAGCAGTTCAAGGGCACCTGCCAGGAAGCAGTCAAGTCAGAATCCAAACCTCTGGCCCTTTCCAAGCCCCGGGGCCTTGAGGTCAGGGTCCCCCTGTATCTGCCTGCGGCTCTCCCACCTTGGAAGGGAAACAGTTCTTACTATTGTCATTTCTCTGCAGAATAAACCATCACAGGAGCCCAGCTAATGAGGATGAGGTTAACTTACAAGTTCTAGATCTCAGGGGTCATCGTCAAAAGCCCTTCCTGGGACTAGGGCCGATTGCTGGTCCCCTGTAGTGGCAGGGATGGCACGGAGCAGGTTTCCTATGACCCGAGCAGACGGGGTAAAGGAGGAGAGAGTCCTGGAGACCTCGGTGGCTTTTCAGACTTTTATTGGGGTTTACCAGGTACACGGCAGGCAGGGGGGCCAGGGGGCCAGGAGGCTGGCAGGCCTCCCAGCAAGTCTTCACTCTGGGCTCTCCAGTATTCTCTGGTGGTCTCTGCTGCTCTGCTCTCTCGTGGTTCTGCTGCTGCTTCTCTGCTCCTGCTGGCGTCCCCGTGACGCCACCCTTAAAAGCCCAGTCTCAGCCCAGGTGAATCCCGTCTACATGCGCCCACACCCTGCTCCAGGTGCCCGCCATCAGGCATGCATTCGGGACCACAGGGTTCCGTCATCTATCCTAATGGCGGGAGGGCAGGAAAGCCTGATGCTTTTACCTTACCCTACATCCCCCAAAGGCTTCCAGGTCACCCCCTCCCTGGCTGTGGCAGGTGCTGCAGAGTAAGTGGCAGAGACTCAGCAAATCTGTGAGTGGCGAAGCCAAACTAGCGCCGGGAGGGACTAGCGCTGCCCCGGGAACTCTGGCTGTCACGTAAGTGAGTCCCCCCCAAACCATCTTGGCCGATGATTCCTCTTTGTCACTGTCTGAATCTCACGTCTTCCGGTGGCCGCTGAGAGCCTTGGAGAGCGCCCGGAGCAGAGTCCCACTCAGCCTCAACAATTCTTGGCTGAACAGTTTGTTGCCGGGGGTAACGGAGTGGGCGAGGTGCAGGGGAGGCGCGGGAGGTGAGGCGCCTGCTCCGGGCCTGCGTGTCCTCTGTGCTCGGCTGCCGGAGTGGGGACAGCAGCTGCGCCGGCAGGAAATGCCCGCGGCCTCTCCAGGAGTGCAGCGCTGGGGGCAGCGCTGGGGGCTTCGTGGCCACTCACGTGCCCAGCCAGGGCTGTCCGCAGGGCTCAGCCCAGATTATCCTCACGCCACATTATTCTAGGCGCCGCTAGCTTGGGAGAGCTTCCTGTCTACCAGCGACCAAGACCTCGGCCCTTACCTGATCTCTCGGCGCAAAGTGCCTGTGAGGCGGCCTGAGCTGCATCTTACGGATTAGGGAGCCGGTTGAGATAAGAGGTGTCCGGCTTGTAGGGTGCATGTGTCTAGGCGAGATAGCTACTTTGCTAATCGATTTGCTAATTGCACTGGAGGTGGGGGGAGGGGCGGCGGCTGGACTTTTCAAGAGACACAATGAGCCAGCCCGGCTGGTTCTCTGCCTCCGCCCACCCCCACCGGCCTGGGCACAGTCCAAAGGAAGGACGTTGGGGAGAGGAGCCAAGAGCAGGGCTGAGAGCGGCACTGGCAGGCAGGTGCCAGTCGGGGTGAATATGGGGGGGCCAGCTGCCGGCAGCGAGGCGGGTGGGGAGTGGGGTGGCCTAGCCGTGGCCTGGCGTGGAGAGCGGCCGATTCCATGACTTGCCCCCGGAACACAGGCGCCCGCTCCTGCGACTGTCACTGCAGGTGGCTGCGCCCTGGGCTCACGCCCAGAACAGGAGCTGGTCCCTTTCCGCTCAGCCTGCACACCTTGGGGGCGAGCCCCCCTCTCTGCTTCTCGTGTTTTCCCCCACACTGCTTAGCAGAATAAGCCTCCTTGATAGACCTGAGCTTCTGAGCATCTCCTGGATCTTTCTCTACCCGTATGCGTGAGAGTTAGAATCAAACACAACTGCATTTGCATATGAGCCCAAACTAGCCCAGGCCCAGGCCTGGGTCTCAGCACATTCTCCTCCAGCCACTAGGCTGGGGGTCCAAGTTCCCTTGGGTGTTTTCTCCCCTGAAGGCTGATTTGACTAAGACTTGGTCTCTCCCGCGTCCAGTGGCCTGTTTGCCCCTCCCTGTCCTGCCAGCTCGCCACCCCTGGCGGGCTACACCCATCTCTCTTTGTTTGCTGGCTCTGGAATGCAGGAGCCGGCCCCTCCTGGTGTCTCGGGGAGAGTCCTGATGAATACAGATACTGCCTTTTTTGCATATTCGCTCTGGTGCCAGTCTGAACCCAGCTGTGTGCAACGTAAGGTGAAATATAGATCCCCCCCACCTGGCCAAGGCTTCGCCGCGCGGCTAATGGAAAAGCCGAGTGGGCCGCGCTGCATATGCATCAGGCCTGCGCGGCTGGGGCTGAGGCGCCTTCTCTCTTCTTTCCTCTGCGTCTTTTTTGCGCTTTCCTGGGTTCCTTCCAGCGAGCAGGCCGTCCGGGCCCGGTAGCCTGCACTGGCCTGGGATGTCTGGGACCTGAGTTCCGAACCAGCACCCACCTCCTGCCCACCCACCCTGCAGGGGGCAGGAGTCTTTGTCAGCAGCAACCCGAGGGTCCCCCCCCCCCCATTCCACCTGCCCTCCAGCCACCAGGCCTTACCTGGCAGCCCCCACACAGGCCGGGCGCTCTTGCTGCCAGCCTTTGGGGGGCTGTTCCTTCTGCCCTCTCTCTGGCACCCCTGCAGGGCTGTGTCCCCATGGCCCAGAGGCACACACTGCCCTTGGACTCACACTCACGCCTACTGGCCCCTGCGCACGAACACGGCCCAGGCCCATGTGCTTGACACCCCTTTCACCTCCCCTGCCCCCTTTATCAAGAATTCAGTCTTAAAACTGGCTGGATCTTGCCACAGATGTGTTTTGCAGAGGCTGAGATTAGGAAGGAGGCAATCTGAGGGGGATCTTCTGGGCACCTCTGGTGCAAAACTGCTAAAAGGGGAAAGGGTTAGAGAGGGGGGCAGGGTTGTGTTGCTGTCGCTGCACCACTGACAGCCCCCCAGGGAGGAGCCCCTCAGAACCCCGTGGCCAGGGAGGGGACACGGGCTGCCTGTCCGTCAGGGCTGGCATGGCCAGTGGAAGAGGTGGCGCTGTGGACAGCTGCCCTGCGGGTGCCCCACCTTCTCCCCTCTGCCCTTCACTGCAGGGCCAGGCCTTCCAGGCGCCCGTCGCTTCCACGCCTCCATTTGGATAGCTGAAAGAGCAGGGGCTAAATTGAGTTTATATAGCTTCCCCTGTATATATTTAGAGATAAGAAGTTCATTTAGGGATTAGGGGCTGCTTCTTGTCTATGCATCATTAAGCTTGCCACATCTGCTACTGCGCTAGCAATCAGCAGAATATTGAGAAAAATTATAAAGAAATCTTTGCGATGGTTCGTTTTCCTTCCCAGCTCCCAGCGTCCGGCTCAGACGTTCTAGGTCTGCGGTGGACGGAGGCCGAGGGAGCCCGACTCTGCGCCTGGCGCTGGGTTCCGAGCAGCAAGAGAAATTCAGTGTCCACTCGCCCTCGGTGTGCGGGCCTGTGGACACGTGTGTGCACGTGCGTGTGTGTGTGTGCATGGGGTGGGGCTGGAGCAAAGTGGGATGGGGCCCCAGGGACTAGGGTGGGGGGTTACTGGAGCTTTGGTGGTAGATAGGGGGTGATACCTACATTTGAGGAGGTATAAACCTATAGCTTAAATATATGCGGTTATGAACCAATGTTATCTCAATAAACATAATTTTTAGAATAAAAATAATACCTGAAAAAACAAAAGAAAAAGTTGCGTGTTTTCTCACGGGGCAGTGCCAGGAAGGGCCTTGGGGAAGGCAGAGGGGTGCCCTGTGGGGTCAGAGGCTGGAGGTCAGCCTCACTCAGGGGCTGTTGGAGAGACCTGCCCAAGCTGCTCCCCCAGCCTCAGTGTGCCCCTCTGTGAAGTGGGGGCATCGCACAGCTTTGTCCCCACTGGCTGAGTGGGGAGGGGCCAGGAGGAAATTGCTGCCCCACAGGTTCTCCAGGCCTGGTCCCGGGCTGCCTGCTCAGCAAGTGCCCCTGACCTTGATGCCCAGGTTGGAGGTGAGCTACGGGGGAGCCGGCGCTGCCTGAGGGCACAGCCGCGGGCCTGGGTCCTTGGCTGTGCAGGTCAGAGCTGGAAAACGGGAGGGAACTGAGACCCGAGACTTCTTGCCCCTCCCTGGGGACACCAGCCCACTGGCCCCATCTGGTGGGGCTGGCGGCAAGGTGGTGACCAGAGGACCCCCAGCCCCTCCGGGGCCGACTGTCCAGCAGGTGGCATGTGGCTGGTTAAACTGCAGGTGTCACTGTTAGCCTGGAATAGGGGCTCGGCTGGCCCCGGGGTGCCCACAAAGGACCACCTGGCCCCTGGCCGGTGGGTCAGGTGAGTGGCAGCTCCGCCAGGGAGGCCCTAACCCAGCGCGGCATCCCCAGGTAAAGTAAAGATAACCCTGACTCCGCGTAGCCCTACTCCGAAGGCTTCTGCGACGAGCAGGGGCTCCGAGCTGGGGTGCTCCTGGGCTCGCCCTGTAACCTCGGCCACCTCTGGAAGGGGGCGCGCTGGGGCTTGGGAGCGCAGCCACAGCCCGGACGCGAGCAGGGCCACCAGGCCGGCAAGTGCAGGGTGCACGGTGGGGGCTGGCCGGCCCGGAGGCCTTGGGGACCTCGGAGGGCCCGTGGGAACACGCGCCCCAGAGCCAGGAAGGGGAGCCCCGAGTAAAGGCAGGGCATCCAGCTCAGCGTCTTGGTCCCCAAATGGTGGCATGTGTGCCCTCGTTACACAGCCAACTGTTTAGTGGCTCAGGATGAGAAAGGCCATCTTTGAAAAGACCCTTTTCCAAAAATGATCAGCCCGTGCTGTTTTCCCCAGGAATTTACCCGAAACTCTGGCCCTGCCCCCCCGCCCCCTACCGTCTTGTAGAGGCGGCAGCAGCAGCCACCATGGTGCCAACAGGTGCAGACAGTCCCGCGCCTGGAGTCGATATCGTGGCTTCCCCGGCAACCCCACCCTGCCTTTCTTTTGGGGAGCCATTGAGTCCCAACAAACCCTCCCCCATTTGTTTTGGCCCCTCTTTTTACTTTTGCATTTCACTCTGAACTGAGTACTGGGGTGGGGGGCGTCCCCAGGTTTAGAGGCTGCCGGGGAAGGGGTGCTGGCTCTGGGCCCCCTTCTCCTGATATCTGCTTACAGAGAACAAAAAGAAGGCCATGGGGCAGGGGTGTTGTGGCAAGGACAGAGACGATCCAGGCCTTGGAAACAACCAGAAAAATACATTTTTGAATAAGAATGGCCTGCGTTCCGTGACCCAGGGCAAATGCAAATATCTGTTTTCAAACCCAGACTCGTGAATTGTTATTAGGAGCCGGTGACTGGGCCTCCTACAGGACGTGACATATTTATAAGTGTGGGGGCCCCTCCCACGTCGGGTGTGGCCCTCCCAGCACAGGACCCTTTAATCTTGGGAGAAGAAAACACCAGCACCCCTGACCAGCGCGACGGGTCTGTTTTCTTCAGTTCCTAAAGTGTTAAGGGAACCGGAGATAAAAGATGCAGGCAGAACAGCAGCCGCAGCGATCCTCCACAAAGATCTTTTTAGTGTCAACTTAAATGTACACAAATAGCGGATGATGATCTCTTTTATTGGACTAACATTTATCCAGTAATATCCACACACTTTTAAAACCATTGAGGCCTCCTCTTCAGGTGTTCATTTGAATAGAAATAGCTGAATGAGTGTTTTTATAATTGATCCCCTGAGAACTGAATGTCTAGTGCTGCATAACGAACATTTTCCCATTGCTGGTTTTTTTTTCCCCCCAAATTGCCACTCTGCAAAATTAGGATTTTGTACAGTTTTGATAAGAGAATTAACCTCCCACGTGCCAAACTCCCCAGTATGAGGGGCTTCTCGGGAGTCAGCCTGTGTGGGGTCAGCTCCCCACCAGCCACTCCTGGGGCTCCGCGGCTTCTCTGTCTCAGGGGGAGACTCCCCAGCCGGGTGGGAGTGGGTGGGAGCCGGGGTGGGGGTGCTGGAGCCGCTGGGTGGGGAGGAGGCTCCTAAGCTCCTGGGGCCAGGAGGCAGCTCCTGCCTTTTCCCTTTTGTTCCCAGCAGGACGGCTCGCCCCACCTGAAGGAGGCCCCTTCCTGCTCAGGCCTGCCGGGCCGGGCCCGTGTAAGACCGGAGGGAAGCAGAGAGGAGGCTTCCTTCTCCTCTTCCAGCGCTTTCTTGTGATGTTCACTCTAGTTACCATCATAATACATATGGTTATAGTCATGCTAGGTAGTGATAACATATAATACATGTAGTTATAATCGTAATATATATGGTTATAATCAGAGTACATGCTCACTGTAGAAAGTTAGAAAATGAAGGCAGGAACAGAAAGTTGAAAATAAATATTGCCCTAAATGCTACCCTTTGGGGCTCGAAGCTCTGCTGTCTTTCCTGCCAGTCTTTCTCGTGGGGTGTATATAACTTAAAGAACTGTATACGTCAGGTGGGGTCAGACGGTGATGTGGCTTTGATTACTTCCCCCTCCTGCAGGGTACACAAAGCCCTCCCGCATCTGGAAGCATCGATTGTCAGCCTCATTCCCGCCTGGGCTCCCAGGTGCCAGGTGATTCTAGTTGAATGGATTTAATTACCCATTGATGGACAGTGAGGGGGGCCTGCTTTTTGACGGTGAAAAAGGAAATGTCCTTGGCCCTTTTGAAGGAGGCTTTTTTGATCCAGGGGAGGAAAGTTACTTAGGAAACAATTTTCCCCACATGGCTTCGAAGGGATGGGGAAAGCAGTTTCTTGCCAGGCAACCTGACGGTGAAAGGTGCTTCGTTGGTGATTCCACGGCGACGGCGTGGCCTGGCCCTCGGCCCTGTGCTGAGCCCTCCGAGCCTCCCTTCCTTCCTGCTCCGCCCGCCCGCAGGCGGCAATAAGTGAGGTAGGGGCTTCCCATGCCGGGTAGCCGGAGACCCCAGCCCAGCTAGCTTCAAGCCCGAGGACACTGTCAGCTGACGGGATTTCCCCAAGTGGCGGCCCTAGGCTGGCTGGGTCAGCCGCTCAAGGCACCAAGGACACCCCCAACCCGCCTTCTTCCGCAGAGCGGCCCGATCTCAGGGGGCCACCCGGTGCCAGGCAGGCTGTGCGCACCCTGAAAGCCAGCGGGGGGAACGGGACTGTGTGTCTTTTTGGGACGTTTTACACCAGCCACGACACCTTTTCCAGAAGCCCAGGCCTCTGTTCACACGCTCCACTGGCCAGTGGGTGGGACCAGTGCTCATGCCAGCCACGGGCAGGAGAGCGGGCGTCCGCCTTTTTGAGGCTGTGAGCCACCCGGGAAGGTGTGGGACACTGGGGGCACCAGAATGCACCCTCTGGCCCCTCTGGGCCAGAGCCCCCTGTACACCCCTTTCCCAGTCCTTCTTGACTTCCAGCTGCACCTTCACCCGACCCTCCCCAAGTGGCCAGAATGTTAACTGTCCCCGCCTTACTGGTTGGGGGGTACTGGTGCACCGGGGTCCACGGGGAGACCTGGACCAGCCTCAGTGGTGGTCTCCCCAGATCCCGAGTACGCCAGGAGCCCCAAGAGGCTCCTTGCTGTCGCCGGTCCCTCCCTTGGCCCTCTGCCCTCTGCTGCCCTCTGCTTCTTCTTCTGGAAATAGAATGTGGATGTCCCTGTGGGGAGGCCCTCGGCCACAGCTGCTCACGTGGGTTGAGAGGGGCCAACTCCACCCCCACCCAGTGCCGTGGGTAGGCCGCTGCATCACACCCCCAGGTCAGTGCGGCTGGTTACCACAGGGACGAGTGTGCGATCCAAAAGTGGCTCAGTGAGAGGTGACTTCGGGGGGATGCAAACTTGGTGCAGCCATTTGGGAAAGTGACCTGGACTTAGCTTAAGAAACTGAAAATTGAAACGCCGTGTCCCAGCCATCCCCCCTGCCGCGTCTACCCCAGAAACTGAAACAACTTAAACAGCCATGTGCTTTACCGTGTTTGTGCTATTTGCAATGGCCGGGACAGGGAAATGCCTCCCCACAGAGGACTGGATCAAGGGGAGGTGCTTTGTGTACACCATGAATACTGCTCAGGCAGAAGGAAAGACGGCATGTTGCCATTTTTGGCAAAATGGAAGGAGTTGGAGGGTGAAGCGTAGTAAACACGTCAGAAGGACAAATAGAAATATTAGATTAGATGTCTGCCAAGTAGGTGATTCGAGAAAGAGAAATACTTATAAAAATGAGTGGACACTAATGAAATGTGACTTCTGAGGTTAAAAGAGAGGGTGAGGGAGAAAAAGTCAAAGGGGTAGAAGGATGGTGTTGAAAAAAAAGGGAAAAAATTAAAAAAAAAATAAAATGTAAAATAAAGTAGAGTTGCTCTCAGGGTGCCTGCTGGAGCCACAGATAGAAGGCAAGCTTGCCTCTCAGGTATCCAGGACGTGGGCCTGAGACCGCTGGACCCCATCTCACCACCATCTATTGAACGCCTGGATCCAGCCATGCCTGAAGCTGTGATAACTCTGAGATTGTCATTTATGGAAGCCCGGTTTCCTTTTGACATAAGCCAGTCTGTGTGCAGTTTTTCTCACAATGAAGAAGCACCCACCCAACAGCTTTCTTTTCCAAGACCAGCGTGCCGGGGCTGTGACTTGGCAACCACAGCGGGTGCTGAGGCAGGCCATGCCCGGTGGACCCCACCGGTGGACCCCTCCACTGGCACTGAAGCCTGAAGTGGTCGCCCCTCTGGAGGCTACTCCTACAGCCTTCCACAGCTCCTGTGTATCTGCTGCGGGATCTGGGGGCCTCTGTTGAGCCACAGGAAGCATTTTCCAGTTCTTCCTCACGTTGACCCTCCCTTGCCCAGGATTTCTCAACCCCAAGGTTAGTTTCCTTATAATTCAGCTGAAATTGCTGCGGCTCGGGTGCCCTCGGACTCCCATCCAGCTCGGCTCATCTCATCCTCCTGCACAAATCACGCCCCAGCCTGTGGATCACAGTGTGTGTGCCGGGAGGGGTGCACTGCCATTTTTAATGGGCTCTGGTGTTGGGGGGTTGTCTCCTGGCTTCTCTAGTACACAGTAGCTTTCTCTCCAAAGGGGGTCTGTCCCTCGTCCCCTGGGTTCCCCCCAGGGGCTGGACCCAGGGCCAGGCAGGGACGGGGTTGGAGGCCACAGACCTGGGGGCCAGCCCAGAGAGCTGCCTCACCAGCCAGAGCTGTGACCTTTGGGGAATTGGGCGCAGCGTCTGCTCAGAGGCTGTGACTCCTCAAGGGAAGGTGGAAATGTCTTTTTTTTTTTTCAAACTGTCAGTCCGAAATAAAGGCCTTGTAGGGTAAATAATCAGGCCTTTCTGCCCTCCCGCCATTAGGATAGATGATGGATCCTTGCGGTCCTGAATGCATGCCTGATGGCGGCTACCTGGAGAGGGGAGTGGGCAGATGTAGATGGGATTCACCTGGGTTCATGCTGGGCTGATAAGGGTGGCATCACAGGGATGCCAGGAGAGCGGAGAACCACGAGTAGAGCAGAGGAGCAAAAAACAAGGCCACCAGAGAAGGCCAGAGAGCCCAGAAAGAGTGAAGACTTGCTGGGGGCTGGGAGGCCTGCCAGTCTCCTGGCCCTCCAGCACCCCTGCCTGCCGTGTCCCTGGTAAATCCCAATAAAAGCCTGAAAAGCCACCGAGGCCTCCAGGACTCCTCCTTCACCCCGTCTGCTCGGGTCGGTCATGGAGATCCTGCTCCGCGTCCTCCTGCCTTGACAGGCCTGTAAGTGCCGTGAGGTCCAGCAGCCCGGGGACCGTCACTTTGCGACTTCCGTCCCAGCGGATTAACAAAGGGGAGGGCGGCCTAGTGGATGGACCCACAGCCGGGGAACATTAGTCTCTACAAATTCCTGGCTGCTGAGGCAATTTTCTGAGCCCTGACCACAGTGCTCTGACATGACCTCCTGGTTCCCACTTGGCAGAGGAGAAATCCCAGCTCGGGCGGCCTGCGGAGGGCTGGGCTGGCGGGGGCAGCCGCAGGGCCAGGCTGTTCCCCTCAGGGTCAGCTCGCAGTTCTGAGCCTGGTGGAGGGGCCATCGGGCAAGGAAGGCCTGGATCTGTCTGGGGGGCTCTGGCTGCTGGCCGGGCCCGGGACCCCCGCGGTCACAGGCCGCTTGTCTTCCTTTGGACCCGAGACCTCCCCCCTCCGCGGCCCCTCCCTCGAGGCCCTGCCCCGTGTGCTCACCACGTTCCTGGTTCTGAACCTTTCAAAAACTTTTGGGCCCAGGTTCGTCGTCTCGTCCTTGAAGTCAGAAAAGCTCCCAGGGAACCGGGTGGGTCCCCCCAAGGGCTGGTCTCTGCCTTGACTCCCACTGCCGGGGGCCTCGCCATCTTCAACCCTCTCCCCTGCCCCCTGATGGTGGCTTCTGAGAGGGGGAGGCGATTCAAACGCTCAGGCATGGAGCCCGCGGCCCCCAGTCTGGTTCCGGTTTCCTCCGTGGTGCTTAACACAGCCATGCCTGGCTTCACCACGAGGGTGCGTCTCGTGCACGTCCTCCGCAGCATCCCACACGCCTGGGTGGGCGGCGGCGACCCGCAGGCCAGGCGTGTGGCTTGTGACCTGTCGTCACGCTGTGCATGTTCCGCAGTGACCAGAAGGAGGCAGACGGGGTGACCACGCTGATGCTGGGATGTCCCTGCCGCAGCTCCGAGGGCACTCAACCGCGCGTCTGCAGAAGTTCTGTCTTTGTCTTGTCTTGTCAAGCAGACACGGGCAGCTGTTCGTGTTGCCCCATTTTACAGATGGGTAATCAGAGGCCAAACCTGCTGGATAAGCCCACACCGTGAGGCAACAGGTAAAGCCCACGTGGCCTGCGTTTGGGTTGGAAGGTCTGAGGCTGCCCTCCCCACCCCCTCTACCCTGCCCCCCGCCTTTGTGGGGACAGTCCCTCTAACCAGCTCCCCAGCAGAGCTCACAGGCACCTGGGGTGGTTACCTGGCACGTGCTCTGCCTCCTGCCAGTGGGCCTTTGGCCCTGGGAGTAGGAAAGCCGGGGGGACTGGGGAGACGGTGCCTTGTCCCGCTGGGCAGCCTGGGAGGCCTGAACAGCTGGAAGCAGAGGCAGGGGCCCTCCTCAGTGTGCAGGTAGGTGCTCCTGCACTGTCAGCACCGGGGCCTGCGTGCCCGCCGCGCCCCACACCCTCCACACCTGGGGCTCGTCTGCTCACGGCCCCTCTGCGGTGGACAGGTATCCCCCTCCTCACTGCACTAATGGAAACTGAGGCGTGTGTAGAGAGGGCTGCCCGGGTCGCACAGCCAGGCAGGAGCAGAGGCAAGAGTCCATCTCCCGCCACCTGTGAAGTCCTCTCCAGAGCATGACAGAATGTGTGGGGGGCCCCTCCTCTCGCCACCCCCCCCCACCCAGGGTTTCTCACCTGCCGCAGGTGGCCGTGCATGTGCGTGCTCTAGCCCCACCCCTCCCACCCCCTTCCTAGCCCACCAGGCCTGAGCCCGCCTGCCTGCGAGCTGTGCACACGGGCGTTTGCTGGCCACACACCCGGACGCTGGGGCCTGCTGAGGCCTGGATCCTGAAGGTTCTTCAGGCCCACGCGGGCCTCCCTTCCCTTCCTGGCTGTCAGGTAAATGAAGGTGCTTGGGCTTTTATGCCACCAGCCCCTGTGGCTGTCACCTGCGGCCTTGGGTGCAGGGGCGCTCAGGAGCGCGGGCGAGGGGCACATGTGCCTGATGGGGGACACCTGGGTGTGGGGTGGGTATGCTCAAGTGGGCAGAGCTGAGCCTGGAGGCGGAGGCTGTGGGGCGGCCTCACCGCAGGCCGGCTGGGGCCAAGGATGGCTGCTAGACAAAGTGAGGCCAGGGAGTGAAGATGCGCTGCGGGCTGGGGGGCCTGCCAGCCTCCTAGCCCCCGCCGCACTGTCCACCCTGCGCCTGGAAGCAGAACCTGCGGGCCGGCTGCGCTGCTGGTAGCGGCCGCTGACTCCCACCCTGGTTGGCCCGGCGATTCGAGTGTCAGGCGAGCAAAGTTCCAGGGTAGGGAAGACAGAGTTGAGCTGCCGTAATTGTCGGGGCGCCCAGAGGAAGGAGAAGCTTGCGGGGAGCTGGGGAGCGCAGCGAGCAGAGGCCTCCTGTAGGGGCAGGAAGGCGCAGCACAGGATCTCTGTGACCGGAGCAGGTGGGTGAAGGCGAGTCCTGGAGCCCTCGGTGGCTTTTTCAGGCTTTTATTGAGTTTACCAGCTACGGGGCAGGCAGGGGTGCCGGGAAGCTGGCAGGCCTCCAGCCCTGGGGGAATCTTCACTCCTCCTGGGCTCTCCCCCTTCTGGTGTCTCCGCTTCTCTGCAGGTGCTGCCCTCTGCTTGCTCCCCTGCTGGTGGTCCCCTTTCCTCTCTCTGGCTTGTTCTCCTCAAGGCCCGTGAGGCCGCCCTTATAGGCCCAGTCTCAGCCCCGGCGAACCCACCTGTGCATGCCCACACCCCACTCCAGGTGCCCGCCGCCAGGCAGGCGTGCCGGGCCACAGGGATCCAGCATCGATCCTCATGATGGAAGGGCAGGAAAGCCTGACGGTCATTTACCCTGCCCCTCCCCTGGAATGTCAGGGGTGCCTCAAATCAAGAGAAACAGATTATTTAAAGAGAGACAAATTGTATTTTAATGACACATTAAAAACTCGAAAGTAATGAAAAAACTCACAGTGAACAAAATATCAGAATTTTTAAGACCGGATCAGCCGTGCTGAGCCACACGGAGCCTGAGGCGTGTGGACGGCCGCAGGGCCCTCCCGCCTTGACTTAAAATGTTGGTGTTTGGTGCTGGGCCCTGGTCCTGGGTCCCGGGGGTGGGGTGGGGGCAGGAACGGGGAGACAAAACAATGGCCCACCCTGGGAGCTCTCCTGTTTCACTGCTTGTTGGGGTCCCCCTGCACCCCATGACTTGGATAAACCTTCACAGGGGCCTCAAGTGAGCCTTTTCCGTAGACGCAGGTGGACATGAAGGGGAGGCATCTGTCGGTCCACGGATGTGAGGGGAAGGCTGTGAGGAGGCCAGATGGCCCGGGCAGGTGGAGACAGGCAGCAGGCACTTCCTGGGCAGGGCTGGGCTGAGCCCCCTCATCTGGGTCTGGGTGGAGCTGCTGTGGCTGAGCCCCCTTTGTCTGGGTCCAGGTGGAGGTGCTGTGGCTGAGCCCCCTTCGTCTGGGCCTGGGGAGGGGGTGCTGGGGCTGAACCCCCTCATCTGGGTCTGGGTGGAGGTGCTGGGGCTGAGCCCCTCGTCTGGGTCTGGGGTACGAGGTGGTCTTTACTTCTTTTTAGTCTTCCTGGGCATCACTCTTGGGGGGGATCTGCCCCACCCCAGTGCACCCGACCCCCCAAAGCTCTTTAGGGTGAGAGGAACCTGCAGTTCCTTTCCAGCTGAGGGCAGCGGAATCTGGCCTCAGAACCCAAGTGAATGCTCCTCTGGTGGTGGGAGGCCCCTCTGCGCTCTCAGGGCCAGGCGCTGCCTGGAAGCTACATCTCCTCGCCCAGGGCTGGGGTGGGCACTGCCCATGGGCCGCAGCTGCCAGGCCCAGAGGCCTCCCTGACCCGAGCCTGCAGGGCGTCCCGCTGACTTCTGGGAATTGGCACCAAGGATGAAATTTGTCATCCTTGGCTCCGTCACTTCTCGCTGCTCTCCCTGGTGGTGATGGCTTCATGCTTAACAGCCTCCTGGAGGGAGACTTTGTAGATGAAGAACTTCCAGGGGAGTGTGCACTAAGACCACCAGGACCGCAGTGAAACTGCATTGGTGGGTGTAAATGCATTTTTTTATGTTATGAAAAACCCCCAAACCGAAGTTTCACTGAAGAGACGACCAGGGGCGTTTATGGGCTGTGAGATGCCACACGGGTAACTTCCTGCACCAGTCAGGAGAGGATGTTGCGCCGCCTTCTCAGCCCCTGCACACGCGGCCCACACTGCGTGCTGGAAATGGAGGCCCCTGGAAGCCTGAGACCCCAGCTTGAGTTCTAGCTCTACTCTGGGGCCCGCTGCATGGACATCTGCAAAATGGGAGGACGCTTTGCCTTGGGGGTTTGGGAGATTTAAGATCAAGATTTAGAGTGTCCAAGGGTGCACACAATAGGTGCTTAATGCCCTCACCTCAGCCCCCAACCCCCACCCCGTGTGCTCTGCACCAAGCCCGGATGCCCCTCTGATTCCAGGACTGCTCTCCCGGAGACGCCAGACCCCCAGCCCTCGCTGCAGAAGACAAGGTGCAGCTAAAAACTTATTCCAGGGTCAGACTCAGGATTTCAGGGCACCTGCAACTATACGATTTGGGTACCCTCTTACAAAAGGATGAATTTCAGTTCGGGCTCCTAACCATGGACGAGGCCTGGCAGGGGAGGGGCCTGCAGCTTATGCTTCAGTAACATCAGCAAAGAGCAAAGGCTCTTTGCTCCACGCATGTCAGGAGTTCACAGCAGCCGGCTGGGATTTGGGGGCCCCCTCCCTGCATGCTTGTGTCTCAGACCTGGACCTGATCCCCTCCTCCTTGAAAGCTTCCTTGGTGGCTGTTTGTAAACCCAAGAGCAGAGCCAGGGGAGAAGGGAGGCAGGTGGGGGTGGGTGGAGGTGGGGTGCCCTGACCCCATTGGGCTGTGCCAGGCTTGTTATCTCTGTGCAGAAGCCCTGCGCTTCACCAAGGCTGCTCCTGAAATCCAGTGAAGTCCTGCCGAGCTGTCCTGTACCGGCGGGGCCGGGGGCCAGACTGCATGGGCCGGGGGCCAGGAACCATCTCCCCTCCCGCTCTTGGCCACCTCCTCCCCCTGTCTAGACCTCGTCCTCCCCCAGTTCCCATTCCCTCGCCCCTCCCCTGCTCTCCCTTCTTCCTCGGCCTCCTCCAGGAGGGCCGGGCTACCTGCAAGGCTCTTCTCCCTCTGGAGGAGTCTGCTCCCCCCGCGGCACCCCCTGCCCCCCACTCCCCACCAGCAAGGGCCCAGCTGAGGCTCCCGGAGACGCGGAGCCGACCGGTTGCCTGGAAAGGGCGGACGCAGACACAGCCCTGGCCGCAGAGCAGGTCCCCAGCCAGCTGGCGAGGGATGGGCCCGCGCCATGTAATTATTGCGGGGTGCAGAGGTCGAGAGCCGCAGAGCGGCTGATGTACTAATGAAACACAAATGGGACATCTGTGTTCAGGAGTTCAGCAAACCATGGAAAACCCAACTTTGCCAAGAGTTTATGTACTACCGAGAGCGGACGACTCCTTCCAGCTAAGGGAGCAGTAAACACACCAGAAGCCAGTTTTTCCCTGCGGCCCCGCAGCGCTTTCCCCCGGGCGTCCTCAGGACGGGGAGGTGCGCCTGCCCGGGGAGGGCTGTGCCTGGCCCTTCTGAAGGGGCTGCCCGTGCGTGTGGGGGCTCGGGAGCGGGGATAGGGACGGGGACTGCGGGTCACAGGTCCTGGCCCCGCCCCCCCGCCCCTGGAGGCCCAGGGGACGCGGGAAGGTGACAGTCCCACGAGTCTACCAAATATCAGGGAGGCGCAGAGGAGCCTGGGCTCTTTGGGACCTGCCATTCACCTCCTGTGCAGCCCCAGCAAGTCGCAGGACCTGGGCCTCCGCTTCCAGGCCTGGAAACTGTCTAAGTCACTCCGGTTCTTTGACCACAAGCGGCAGACACCCACTCTGTCTGACCCCACGGCCCCACGCCTGCAGGAAAGGGTTTTGGGGAACTGGCTCTGGAAGAACAGGAAGCAGGGCAGCCACGGAGGCCTGGGCAGGGGTGGTGGGGGGGTGTGACTGACCTGACTCCCTCCAGTGCTCTCACCCCGAATCTTGGCACTGTGGTGCCTAGTTCCAGTTCTTAGGGGGCAGATCTTTTGGTCCAGCCACTCAGGTGTCTTTCCCAGTATTGGGGTGACCACTTAAGATCTGCACAGCTTTGGGGGTTACTTCCAGAGGACAGGGCACCAGCTGGCCGTCACATGTGAAGGCTGGTTATGGATGGGGTGTGCTTATCCTTATGGCAGAACAGCCCCAGGGCCTGACCTTCCTGCCTCCCCCGGCTCGTCCTGTCCCCCTACCCCCCAACTCAAGGCCTCACTGCCAGCGTGTCACTCAGGGCCTAAGCAGGCCCTTTGGGAGCACATCCCCACTGTGATCCCTGTTTGCCCTCAGGCGGCTGCTGCTTCTGTAACCATGACGACTGGTTAGTACCCGATCCTGCGCTTACCAGCCTTGAGTCAACAGGGTGCTTCCTGGAAGTTGTGGGGTTCACGGCAGAGGCCTCAGGCCAGGACTGTTCATGGGGGCCAGGAAGCGGTGTGCCTGGGCCCGAGGCTTGCGGTGGCCGGTGCCCCTTAGGGCCAGTCCACGCGGCGGCCCTTCCACCGGCTGGGGCCCAATTCCAGCCAGACACCGGGTCAGAGGGACCTGAGAGTGTTCTGGGCCAGGGGTGGAGCCAGGAGCACTTGGGGTGGGGGGTGGCATGGATCAGAGCGGAAGCAGGAGGGCCAGGGTGGGAGGGTCCCCGGGGGCCTGTGGGCTGTAACTCACCTTCCTCCTCTGTTCCCCGGCCCACTCCGCAGCCACCGTGGTCGCCTGGCTGGGGAGAAGCGTGCATGGAGATCGTCTGAGGCATTTTCCAGGACGACCACTGGCTGGACGGGGAGTTCGCTGCAGAGACATGGGGTAAGTAGACAGGGGCTGCGGGGGCCTCTGTGCTCTGGGTGGACGGGAGGCCGTGCTTTGGAGTGAAGCCTCAGGCCGTGCGTCCTTCCCGGTCAGGATCACCGGTTCTTCTGGCCCGCTTTCTCAGTGTTGTCCGGAAATGTCAAGCAGGAAGCAGACGTGAGAGCAGGGTCCCCCTTGGGCCTGCTCCCAGGCCATTGCCCCCTGACCCTGTGGCCAGGAACCCCCCTCCGCTGATTGAGATTTTGTGAGTTGTGAGGGTCTCAGGTTCTCACCTGCCAGGTCTGAGGTGGGTACCGCCTGCCGGTCTGTGCGAATTACTCTGTCGAAGCCTCTCTGGGTCGGGGTTCACGCCACTTGCAGCCCGAGGCTGGCTGCCAGCCGATCCTGTCATGAGGGGCGACTCTGGTTTTCTGGGATTGATTCTGTGGGCCCGGTGAGCATCACAGTTCCCACGGGGTGCGGGATGCTGTCACAGCCTAGCCCCAAAGGGCCCCAGCAGCCTGGGGACAGGGAGGTGTGTTTCAGGGGGGGACAAGGGAAGCCAGGGACGGGTTGCCTCCTGCTGACAGCCAGAGGTCAAGCCCCGGAGGAGGGGACTGGCAGACAGCTGGGGACCACAGGGGCCACCCTGTGACCTGCCACACCCGAGCTGGAGTCTGTGCCGGCGTGTTGGGGCCCCAGCGCTGGCGGAGGGGGGAAGGCATCCCTCAGTGATGCACCTCAGTGTCCACCACCTGCTGTCTCTCTGCCGGGCGCTGTGCCGGAGCCCAGCCTGCCCCGTGGTGGCCATGAGACTGTTCTTCATAGTCACATTTAACAGGCTCAGAAACATAAGCAGGGGCGGCCGGCTTGGAACTCACTTCCCCCTGAGATCTTAACCCTAGTGCTGAACTAAAATGACAACCTCTCCATCGAGAAGGCAAGAAAACCAGGTCACAGAAGGGGGCTGGGGTACACTCAGGACTGAGGGCTGCATGTTGATCCAGCTCAGCAGGCGCCTCTTCTGGGCAGCCCTCCAGGCCCGAGTCTGGGAGCAGCCCCTGGGTGAGTCTGGCCTTGATGGCGCCAGTACCCCCAGGCCTAGCACAGTGGCTGGTCATAGGGGAAGCCCTACCAGTGTTTGCTGAGTGAATGAGTGAGCGTCTATCTAGTGGCTGGATTATCCCGAGTGGTTGTTTCGAATGAGAAAACCCATCACGGGCCAACAGGGCCCTCTGGCATGGCAGGAAGCCAGCCCAGGGAAGCAGAGTCGGAACTACAGCCCGGGTCTCCTTCCATGCAGCCCAGTGGGCATCACATTTTATTTGCAGGGACGGCACATGGTCTGGAGATCTGTGGGAGAAGGAAGCAGTGGGTGTGCCTCTCTGGGAGAGGAAGGGAGGGAAGGTGAGAAAGACCAACAGGGACTCAGAGCTGGGCGGAAACTGCCCTGGCCCTCTGGCCACACTGGATGAGGAGCTCCTGGTGGGGAGCCCTTGACCCGACTTCCTTCCAATCCCAAACTGCCAAACCCACGTGGGGCTGCGTCTGTAACACAGAGATGTCCTAGAGTCTTGCCGGGTGGAGAGGGTGGGCTGGGCAGGGGCCCTTGGGGTTTCCCTGCCCTGGGAGCCCGCAGCACGCGCTGCACTTGCAGGACCACAGCAGAAGCCTCCGTGGGCCTCGACTCCACACCGCCAGCCATGAACTTTGCTCAAAAGTGCTCTGTAGGCAGAAAGAGTAGCAAAAAGGCTTTTATGTGCTATTTCAAGATTGCTGGCCCTGAACATTTATCACTTACTGATGCATATAATTTGCCTGATGACTCAGTTTCATATATTTTAGTTTCCAAAGATAAACAGTTTTTGCATATTTCCTGCAAATGGAGGTTATATTTAATAATCCCGGGGTAGGAGGCCTGCTTGCTGGGGACGGGGATTTGGGAAGGCAGCTCGGGCACAGCGCTCTGGGGTCCTGGCATGTGCTTGGAACTTCAGCGAGAGGTGGCTGAGACCCACAGGCCCGACGGGAAGAGGTGCGGGAGGCTGGTTTTAGAGGTGTTTGAATGAAGTGACGAAAGCCTGGTTTTGAGGTTCAGGTGTCTTCAGAAGGCGCAAGTTGAGTGGGGATCTCACAGAGCGGAACCAAGACAAAGAGGCTTCCCTGCTGCCAAGGAGCTCTGCCTGGGAGGGTGGCCTGACCCTTTACGACTGTCAGAGTCATGGGCAGGATCTGGAAGCCTGAGGGACAGTATCCCCAACTGCCCCAGGGAGCGGGGCTCCGTCCCCGTGGTTCCTGATGCAGTGTGACTGGGCGTACTCAGTACTCACCTAACAGGCCTCCTCCACGGCTGGGATGAGCTGTAACGTGTACATGCACCCCACACAGTGCCTGGCGCAGAGGAAATATTTAATAAATTCTCCCCAAACTGTGTGCTTGGGGGTTGATTAAAATACAGGCCACGGCATCTGTCCTGCAGTGCTCACATTGGGGGTCAGGCCCCAGGAGGCCCAGCTGTAGTGGTCCCAGGGTCTCATTAGACTGTCTCGGTCATCAGGATGCGTGGTGCCAAGGGACAGGGACCCACTCACACAGCTGGAGCAGGTTTTCATTCCCAACTGGGCCCAGGGCAGCCTCCTCACAAGTGGCTGCAGACCCCGGGCCCTGTTGGGTGTGATTCTGAGTGTGCATCTCTGGAGGCAGCCCTCCTGCAGCCTGCCCCCAGTGGGCCCTGTGCTGCTGGGACTCCCGGCTCTCCCTGCCTCCTCTGTGCTCTAATGTGCATCGAAGCCCTCTTGAGCCTCAGCCCAGTTGACAGGCTTGGAGATGCATCTCGTGAGCGTGGCTGGCCTGGAGCCGATGGTTAATTTTAGATGTGAACTTGGTGGAGCCGGTGTGCAGATCAGAGTTCTGGGTCTGTCTGCGAGGGTGTCTGCAGCAGGCTCGCATTTGAAGGGGTAGACTGAGTCAGGCAGATTCCCTCCTCAGGGTGGGTGGGCCTCACCCAGTCTGCTGAGTAGGACAAAAAGATGGAGGAAGGGCGTTCAGCCTCTCCCCCTGCCTACAGACTGAGCTGAGACATCCGTCTTCTCCCGCCACTGGCTGGGACTCATTCCATCGGCCTCTGGTTTTCGGAAGAACAAAATGCTTTCCTGGGTTTGCAGATGGCAAATCAAGGAATTCCTCAGCCTCGGGCGTCTTGTGAACCTCCTCCTATAATAAATCTCTTATAGAATATCTGCATCATATCTGTCTGCACCTATTGCTTATCTGTACCTACACCTGTATGGATATTTATATCTATATTTATCTAACTCCTGGCAGTTCTGTTTCTCTAGAAACCTTGACCGACACCTTATGTCTCCCTAGTATTTAACGTGGTGATGGCACATAGTAGGGCCTCCATGAGCACTGTCAAGTGCATCAGCCCCGTGCTGCTTGGGGAGTCCAGTTTGGACTGATCTGTTTTCAGCCTGGGCTGCTGCCAGTCTTCCCTCTTGCAAATGCTCCTTTCTAAGACTGTTCACACTCCCCCAGTTGGGAACCCTCAACCCCCTCCCCCTCCCCAGTGTGCCTCCTGCTGCAGCTGCTCCCTGGGGCCCTGCTACCACAGCCCTTCCCTCTGGGCAGCGGGTGGCCTGCTGGGGCTTCCCCAGAGCCATCAGCTCCCTGGGAAGTGGGGCTGGGGAGTCAGCTGACTCTTACGGGGTGGGGCCCTGCGCTGTGTCAGATGGACCCGCTCTCACCTCTGCACTCCTGTGTTTGCGCCCTGTTGGCTGGTCAGAGCTTTGGAAGAAGTTGCCAGATTTGGGTGTGAGGAGGGAAGCAAGGGGCTAACCGCGTCTCTTTGATCTTTCTGCTAGGCAGTGGGAG
Source organism: Talpa occidentalis (assembly GCF_014898055.3). Taxonomy (NCBI): domain Eukaryota; kingdom Metazoa; phylum Chordata; class Mammalia; order Eulipotyphla; family Talpidae; genus Talpa; species Talpa occidentalis. Next base: position 96,978,951 of record NW_023601104.1, on the reverse strand, counting down.
GCAGTTTATGAGACCCTCGAGGACAAGGGCAGAGACTCAGGGATCAGAGCGAGAGTCGCTTGGTCCCCGACCTTACCACTTGGGGATGAACTTTTCCCGGATAAGTGAGGACAGGCATGTCCCTGGTGGAGACGCGAGGGGTAGAGCCTCATGCTGCTGGGGACCCGTGGGTGGCCGAGGAGGTGGTGCTGCCAGGGCCCCTGCCACGCCTCCTCCAGCGTAGAGGGCAGGCCTGGGGGTGGGAGCCCTGCTTCCTCGCTGTCACACCCCCAGGTCTACACCTGGCTCAGGGGCAAACCTTTCTCTTTAGTGACCCGTCTGGAAGAGGTTATGAACCCCCCCTTTCAAGGAAAACAAGGAGCCTGAGGTGGAGAGGCATTAGCCCATAAGCACAGCCTCAGAAACAGACATTCTGGAAAGCAATCTGGGCTTCCTTTAAAAAATTGAAAAGAAACCCTGTGCAACCCCGCAACCCCCATCTGGGGCGTATCGCCCAAGAACCATCCACTCAAAAAGCTATGTTGACAGCAGCGTTATTTACAACAGCCGGGACTGGGGGCAGCCTGAGGGCCCCCTGAGAGAGGATTGGGCCAGGAAGGGGGCGCTCTCGGCACCATAGATACTACCCAGCCAGGAGGAGAGAGGAGAAGTCACTGCCACAGCAAAGTGGAGCGAGCTCGGGGGACGGGCCTGTCGTCGAGCCAGCCAGAGAGACAAAGCCGAGTGCTGACGTTTTCACACACCTGAGTGAAACAGGGCGTCCTAGCGCGTGAGCTGATGAAGCAACCAACCCTGCAGCGTGGACACTCGTCCCTGCGGCTGAGAGGGGCGTGGGCGGGAGCAAGGGCCAGCGGGGCAGAAGAGAGGGAAAGAAATTGGAAACAACAAAACGTGCTAATTTTAGCATCTTTCCTAAAATGCAGCCCCTTGACTTGAGAAATCTTCCAGGGAAATAACACATGACGGGGTGATAAATTAAAAAAAGTTAAGTCCCAGAATCCCAGCGGTGCGTGGCCGACCTCGGGGCCTTCCACAGCCCGGGCCAGGCACAGTGGCCCTTCCTTGTGGGCAGGTGCCAGATGGGGGCGTCCGCGTCCTGGGAGCCGGGCCTCCTGGGTGGCCCATCAGTAACTGCAGTGCTCAGGCGACACGTGGGGACAGATGGGGAAGGACCCCCCAGGGCCATGGTGACCATGTCACCTGAACCCCCAACCCTGGTCTTTAAATGGCCTCGTTCCAGGCCCTGCCCGGCCTTCAAGGTTGCAGGCCTGGCTCAGTGCCTTTCCTCTGCGGGAAGCCTCCCCTCAGGACCTGAGCGCCGCCTCCCCGTGCCCGGACCCCACCGTGCGTCCTGTAAGCTCCGCTGAGATGGCCGCTGGCTCTGGCTTCCTCCTGGCGGCCCAGACCAGGGACTGTGTGTGTCCTTCAATGTCCTCCTCACAAGGGCGGTTGTTTGTGGGTGCGCTCTGGCCTCACACCTGGCCTGGGGAGGTCTGGGGGGCCTGAGTACCTGCACGGGGTGATGGATGCCTTGCTCCTATGTGAGGCCTTGAGACAGCAGTGGGGGGCTGGGGCCCCACTTGTGCCCAAGCTCCACTCCTGCCTCAGTTGTGCCTCAGAAGCCACAACACACAGGATCACCCCACGTGCCTGGTGCCGGGCCAGCCTGCTGGACACGTCCCCTGCCCTGCTGAGGGGCCCAGCACTGGGGCTGCCATCAGGGCCAGTCCCTGCTCTGTTAGACTGATGGCCTCAGCCTGTTTATTTATGGGGTGCCCATGGTGGGCACCGCTGAGGGACTAGGGACCACTCCTCTCCTCAGTGGGGCCTGGCAGAAGTCTCCCCAAAACCCTAGCTGGGGGCACTGCAGCCTCGCACTCTGGCTCCATTGTCTTGGCTGAGCCCCGGGCTATGGAGCTGGTTCCAGGGCCACCAGGAGGGCCCTCTGTGCCTGGGTCGAATGAGGACAGCAGGGAAAAGGATAGTGCCAGCCTGGGAAGGCGAGCGTGGGCTGTGCTTCCAGTTTGACCTCACTGCCCCCTCCCCGGTGCAGCGCTCTGGTGACCTGGCCATCTCCGGGGCAGCATGTGGTGGGGGTGGCTTGAGCCTGGAAGGGGAATGGCTGGTCCACTAGGCAGTGAGCTGTGTCCACTATCAGAGGCCATGCTGCCTGACTGCTCGGGGTGCTGGGACAGGGCGAGGAGCACGGGTGGCTGTGAATGTGCCTGGCCACTCGCAGGCATCCTTACTCATAGAGATCAATGCCCAGCTCTGCAGTTCTTTCAAATGTGTTCTCTTGCTTCATGGTCCCCACTGCCCCCCTGGAGGTAGAGCTCTGGGAGGCTTAGAAGAGGTTCTGCCCCACCCTCTGCATAAGGGGCCTGGTGAGGCCTTACTCCTAGGAGCCTGAACAGGCTGGCCGGGCCTGCACACCCCAGGTCTTGGGCTGAGCCTTGCTGAGTGAAAGCATGAAGGGACATCCTCTCGAGAGCCAGCACCACCTCCTCAGTTGCACGAAGGGACTGTCACCTCGTTCTTCCCACTTAGCACCTGGACTTTTTTTGGCATTGTCCTTTGTTTGTTTGTGGACATGGAAAAAATGACCCACCTCGCCTGCACCTGGGCTTTGCTTCCTGCTCAGGGCTGCCCGCGAGGAAGACGAGGTCATGACGTCAGGGTGCCCTCCCCAGTCTCCCCTGCAGGTCCTGAGCCACTGGCATGTGGCTGTGCAGGGTCCTGTGACCTGTGCCCCTGCTGCCCCTGGGTCTGGTGTAGGGGAGAACCAGGAACCCTACAGCACCCCCGCACGCCTCCTACAGTGAGGTCACAGGCCTCTGACTGTGCAACGCTTTTCTTCTGGCTATGAAATTCACAGATGTCCATTGTGGACAATTTGGAAGACACACGAATAACCAGGAGAGAATGCCAGGCAGCCTCCGCGCCCTCGGCAGGTAGAGCTCGTGCTGGGCGGCACCTCTGCTTGCCGCTGCTTTTGAGGCTCCTTCACCTTCGCCTTCTGAGTGGTCTGCTGAGTTGAAAAGGTCTTCAGCCATATTTTTTGATTTCTTAGATTCTTTCCTGTCTCCTGCTTTTCCCTTTTCGCAGCTGTTATTTCACTAACAGCCAGTTCTGTTGAACAGATGCAGAGTTCCTGGGATTTCCATTGCTGTTTCTGTAGAATTTTCTTCCTTTTCTCCTTCCCAGGGAAGGCGGTGGCACGTGTGTGGTGATCCTTGCTCGTCTCACTGACCAGCGGGGCACCAAACAGCCTAGTGCAGGGCGGGGCCTGGGGCTGCTGTTTCCCTGGAGGGCTGGGTGGGGATCTAGTCATCCTCTTGGGGGGGTTCCCAAATATCAGTGTCTGTAGATCTTTTCTCTTGGACAGTTTCCCCAAAGGGGTTTTCTCAAATCTCTCATGGGAGTTGGGACTACGTCTTGGGGGGAGAATGTAACCTAAGCCTAGGTGCAAGATTTTAAATCAAATGAGGAGAGGGGCTCATGGACCCACCATATTCTCAGGTCAGCTTCCTCTTCACCTCTATTTTCAATGTGGGGTTCACTGTGCCACAGTTGTTGAAAATACAACTTTGTTCATTTCCACCACAAAGTAAACTTTATCCCAGGCTTCTCCTGAGGTGGGAAGGGTGATGTATCCAGCACTGGTGGCGTGTGCAGACCCACTGAGGAAGCTCTCCATTTCAGAAAAGTTTTCTTGTATTATTTTCTCAGCTGGGCCTCCCCTTGTTGGAGTGTCGGGGTGCACCTTTCTCAGGGGCAGCCCCCTTAATGTCTTCCTTCATCTGCATCTGCTGACCTGCTCACGCATCTCCATGACCACGGTCTTCTGGGGTTGGGCAGGTTCCGGTCCTTGTTCAAAAGCTACCGAGGACCCTAAGTGGTGCCCGACTCGATATGTTCCTTAGGGCTCAGCCCCTCTCCCCATCTCTTCCCTTTGTTTTACGCCCTTGTCTTTCTGCTCTTGTTTTGACTTACCCTGTTCTCTTGTTGTGTAACGAGGAATCCCCTTCTTGTCCCAGAGGTCAAGTCTGTTTCTCTGTCTCTCTCCTCTTCCCCCTGAAGATGGCCACGTGGGCCTGGCCGGGCCCTGTACCGAGTTTCCTCCACTGGGGCAGCTCTGCCTCGTTGGAATGGACCTGGGGCAATACCTGTGGGCATGTGGTTGTCCTCCAGGCTCCTGAGGTCAGATTGTTTTCTCTGCCAAGTTGCAGTCAGCGGGTGTGTGGGGTTCTGTCCACTTTTTCTATAAACTGGCTATGGCTGGGTGAGGCACAGTCCAGCTGAGGGGCTGCTAGTCTCTGTCCCCTCCCCTGAGGTTATGCTGGAGTTTGTGGGGTTGTCCTCCTTGTGGCGTGGTTGGGGGGCTTCTCTGTTTGGAGTGGTGCCAATGATTTCCCTCCTGTCCAGGTGTGGGGTCCCTTGGGACAGTGTTTCTTGTGGGCCATTTAGGGATCCAGGTGGAAGAAGGGGGTGCATGTCAGCTCCTGGGTTGAGGGTGGGGGGGAGGGTGGGGAGAGGTGTTGGGCTGTGGATGTCTGGGTCGGAGGGTGAGGTCCAGCTAACATGACCAGCGTCCATTCTGACTTAAATATTTCCAACACCCCCTGGTTCAGCAGGCCCCATTACTGAGAATGGCCCATGGGTGCTCAGTGGGCACATGCCGGGTCTCAGGGGAGAACCCCCTTGAGGGGCATCATTGGGATGCTTGGATTCTGGGGGGAGTTGAGGACCAGCCCAGCCTGAGGCCAGGGAGTCTCAGCTCCAGACCCGGCCCCACAGGTCTGTTCAGAGCTCAGACCTCAGGTGCCGTGACCCCATCACCCTGTGAGATCCATCCACTTGTCTGACACCCTCAGGCTTCTGTAGGCAAGAGGGGATCACTGGCCGCAATGGTTGAAGGGAATGGCCACCCGTCCCCAGCCTCCTGGAGCAGCCAGAGAACAGAGGGGTGTGGTCACCCCAGGTGGCCCCATCACAGAGCCCAGCTGCCCAGAGTGAAGAGGGGCGTGGCCCGTCACCCCCTTCTCTGACCGGCAGACCTAGTCCAGACCCTCAGAGCGGCCTGTCCCTTCCTGCCCTCCTCTGCATGGCGCCTGCTGGTGTCTGTCTACACCCCTGAGTGCAGGCATCCTGTCTCATCCACCCAGTGCTTGGCACATAGTAGGTGCTCAAGAAACGCCCCCGGAAGGGAAGCGTGACTTTGCTCTAAGCCAGCAGGTCTTCTCATCGCCGCTGCCTCCTCACACCAACACCCCATGAGCGAGGCACCTTCAGCGAGCGGCGACTTCAAGGCTAATGGGATTCATTCATAATTACATAGTTAAGTAAAATTTATGTTTGGTGGCCTGAGCCGAGCTCCCTGAGGGCAGCATAAACCGGAGAGGCGCTCCGTTTCAAAGTCCCGTCCCCGTGTTTAGGAGAGTTTGTCATTCTTTTGTGGCAGTGGTTAAGAGCTCCTGGAGGCACATGGATGCTTATTTACTGGTCCACAGATGACGGATGGTCTATCCCTGCTTTGTTTGGAAGGGAAAACTTGAACAGCTTGTCTGCACCTCTCCACTCGGACATTAAATCAACATGGCTCTATTAGTGGCCTTGGGATGCCAGCTGAGCTGTCTCTGAGCCTGTCACCGTGATGTCTTCATCTGTAACCAGAGCAGACGTGAGCTCCTGGCAGCTTCAGGAGGTGACAACAAATCCAATTAGCTCCTCTCCACGGTGCCGCAGCACTACTGCGAAACGGCCTGACAGGGAGGTGGCTGCTGTACCCCGCACAGTGGGACGTGGTGTTCGGGGAGGAGGGAGAGGGAGAGCCAGGGAGAGAGAGACAGAAAGAGAGACAGAGAGAGAGGTGGGGGGAGGGAGAGGGAGCACGGGGAAGGGGAGGAGAAACAAAGGGGCCCAGCCTGCCGGCTGGAGAGGCTTTCTGGAGTGTGGAGTCACCCGTGCCAGGCCTGCAGGGCCACCCCTCAGGCGCCTGGATGGCTGGCCAGCCCCCAGCCCCCAGCGAGGAGTCCATCCCTGCTTTGAGACCTTGCTTGACTTTGATGCCAGTTACCTCGGGGACAACCCAGGCCCCACTCCCTTCCTGCTCTGCCTCCCTCCCAGCTCCTCCCTGCTTCCCGGTCCCAGGTGCCCACAGCCCAGAAAACAAAACCAGAGCTCTTGGTACTGGGGTTGGCGAACATCGAACATCGGTGTTTCTCATGGTCAAGGTGGAGGCTGAGAACCAGAGTCTCTTGGGAGGGACGTGGGGTGGGGTGGGGGGTGGTTGGCACAACCAGGGGAGAAGGTGCTGGAAGGAGGCAGGGGACGGGAGCGGGAGTGGAGGAGGAGGGGGCGCATGCCCAGCGGTGCCCAGGCTGGCGGGCTGCTCCACGCAGAGGTGCTGGGGGGCGGCAGGAGAGAGGAGGAGAAAGGACAAGCTCTGCAAAAGGCACCGACCCCGCCCGGCTCCCAGGCTGAGTTCACGAAGTTTCCGGTTCCCGAGAGGAGCACAGCATTAATGGCTTCTTGGGCCATTTGTTTCCTGAGAACGACTCCCCTGCAGGCACTGGGATGCTTCCAGCCATCCGCCAGGCCCCGGTGCCCTTTCTGGAGTCAGGCTTTCTCTGTGCTCCAAGAATAGCCTGAGGTGGAGGGGATGGGGGAGGGGGGCTGGGAGCTGGGAGCTGGGCCCGCCTCTGAAAGGGGGCCCTTGAGGTTTGGGGCTGTGCATCGGAGGAGCTGGGCCCAGAAGAGGAGGAACAGAGGCAGGAGCTGACCGTTGACCCTGCCGCAGACATGGGCGCACGGAGACCTGGCTGCAGCGGCGAATGCCTCTGGGGTCTGCCCACAGCAGGGCTGAGTGGGGGCAGGGTGGGCGCAGGCAGAGACAGTGGGGGCATCTGGGGCTTTGGCCTGTGTTGCCCAATTTGCTGATGGGCGCATACGCTGCACCTACCCCACGGAGCTTCCGCTTATCCACAGCTAGGCCGCAGGCTGGTGCCCTCCCTAGCTGCTGTATGAGCCCCCACAGGCATCAGGCACACCCCCCTTTTGGGCCTCTCATCTCTGGGTCTTCGGGGAGCATTCACAGGGGGAAACAGGTCCCTGTCTGCAGAAGCCAGGCCTCCGAATGCCTCTGGGGTCTTGACCATGAGAAACAGGCGGAAGTCACTTCCAGGAAAGGGCTCAGTGCGTGGACTCCTCCCGGGAGAGCCAGAGAGCAGGAATTTGCAAGCGTCGCCTGCTGGAGCCAGCGGGACTGTAGTCAGTGGCTAATGGCTGGCAGCGCAGGGGTCTCTGCTGCCAGCTCGCTGGTGGGGCTGTCGCTTCCTGCCACAACCCGGTGCATTTACCTGTGGGGCACTGGCAGCAGCAGGGCCCTGGGGCCAGCGGTGGGAAGGGAGAGCTGGGGAGAGGCCTGGGCGGGGACGCGGCTTTGAGGTCCTTCCTTCAGAAGCCGGTTGTTGTGAATGTACATCACCGCCGTCCAACTCATTCCAGATTAATTGGGCAGGATATGGAGGCATCTGGCTGCTGCGTAGAGCGACCAAAGGCCCCGCGCTGGAGCCCCGGACGGCGTTTGGAACCGGCCCCAGTGCTGCCAGGCACAATTATTTTCAGCAATGTCTTTCTGCCACCGAAACTTAGGACTGTGGACTTTGGCATGCGAGCTAAGTGCCGATTTGCGAGCTCGCAAATTGACAGAATCCTTGGTGCAAGAGACTGTACTGGGGGGGAGGGACGGGGTGCCCTGCAGAGAGCTGTGTGTGTCCCTAGCAGAGCAGACACCAGAGGCCCTGGGGGGGAGTGAGGCTGGGGCTAGCCAGGGACCACCTCAGAAGGGTCTTCCGGGACCCTCCTCATCTCAGACATCCGTCCCTCCAAAAAGCGTGCGCGGACCCCCAAGGCTGTGTCGAGCGGCCACACATGCTCCCCCCACCTTTGCTCTGTCCCCGGGCTCGCGAGCCGTGCGGGCGGCAGGCCCTCACTACTTGCTACGAGCTCTCGAGAGAATGGGGTTTGGTGATGTGGTTCCCCGGCCCGGGACGGAGCAGACACACGCTCGATGCCCCGTGGGTGCTCACAGATCGGGCCGCTGCGACAGGAAAAATACAGCCGTTCACCTGCCATGGTGTGGGGGAAGCACTGGGGAAGAGCCTGGACCCAGCGGGCCACATGGGCCAAACCTCAGGGGCCCAGGAAGAGAAGAGGCGACTTGGGCTGGGGGCTGGGCAGAAGCGCTGGAGGGCGGTGACGTGGAGGATGGCATTGCCAGGCTGGGCGAGCCTGGCTGCTCTTTCAAGGTGAGGCACGGGAGGAAGGCATCCGGTCCGCAGTGGGTGGCTGGTGCAGCTAGGTGGGGAGGGGCAGATGTGGGGAGAGGATAGTTTGGGGGCGGGGGGACACTGAGCGAGGTTGCAAGGGGAGCTGTGGGACACCCAGGTGGAGGATTTCTACTGGGTCCACGGGGCCTTCAGAGGTACCTGGGTTGGAGTTCTGTGGGCCACTGGCCAGAGCCATGGGTGAGCGTGGACGGGAACAGCCAGGGAGCGGCGAGGCTTGAGAGGAAGGCCGCAGCGGAGGGTCAGGACGCTGGAGAGCTGCAGGGAGAGCGGGCGGGGAGAGCAGGTGACTCCGGAGCCCAGAGCTGTGGGTCAGGGAGGGGTGCTGATGTCAGCCTTGGGTTAGGCCGTGAGATGGCTCCTGGGGGCCTGGGAGTGAGCACTGGGGGGCGCTGGGGGCAGGCCGGGGTGCAGCCAGGTGGTGGAGGACTGCGGAACAGAGGGCACCTCTTGGTCACCAATGTGTTGCCGCTGAGAGCAGCTGCAGTTGTGTCTGGAGCCCTGAGGACAGCAAGGGGGTGCTCTGAGCCTGCTGGGGTGGGGATGGTGAGGAGGAAGGCAGCAGGCCTTCCCGGGACCCCTCCTTTCTCCAGGGTCCGACAGAAGAGCCGGGCCCAAACCCTGTTCTTTCCCCTGATGCCTGGAGATCCTGTGACCTTTCTGAGCCTCAGCTGGGAATGAAAGAGATGAAGTGAGGTGACTCACATCCGAGGGAGGGTCCCACCCCCACGGTCATGGCTGCTTATTGCTCCTTGAGGGGCCAGCGGGCGGGCGCTGCTGGGCCTCGCACTCACCGGGTGAGACGCGGAGAAGTTAAGCGACTGGGCCGCGCTCGCACAGCCGGGCAGGGGGGGCCTGATTCGGGCAGTCTGAGCAGCGCCCAGCCCTGAACTGTGCAGAGGGCCCCACCGGGGTCTTGGGGCTGCTGTTAGTGAAGGAATATGGACTCGCCGCTGTTGGAGAGGAAGAGGACAGCCGCGTTGGGGGAGGCCTGGAGTGCTGTGCAGGCCTGGGTTGAAGCAGAAGCGCTCTCCACGGGCCGTGCCCTTCTTGGTGTGACCTGGGGGCTCCGACCTGTGTCCTAGGACATCCTAGAGCCCCATGGGGGCCACATCCTTCCCTGGGGGATTGTCAACTCACTTCTCCATTCTCCCCCAGTTCCCTTCTCCCCCTTCTTCCTGAGTCGGGACATAATTGCTCCCCCTGCCCGCCCTCCTTCCTTCTCTGGGACCTGGAGGGGTGGCCGGACTGCAAGGCCTGCCTGCCGTCACGCTGTGTGTGCTCAGTCCTGGGAGGTGGGGTGTGCAGGGTGCTGGGGGGCGTGGCGGAGGGTCTCAGAGCTCTCGTGCTCGGACGGGGTGGTCTGGCCTAGGTGGGGCCTCCTCTGGTCTTTTCTCCTGCTCGCCCAATCATGGTCCCCACGCCCCTCACCCCAGAACAAAGACCACGGTCATGGCTCCTGGAAAGGACGCCATAGGATTGTTGTCCCTTAGGACAAAGTCCACACACATTCTCCATCCCCCCTCGCCTGGCCCAGGGACGACGCCGGCGGGCAGCAGGAGAGGGGAGCCCGGGGCCTGGATTCAGAGCCAGATCACTGTGGTAGCTTTAACAACGGCTCAGGGTACAGCAGGCCAGAGAGCTGGCCAGAGGCCGCAGAGTGGGGTCTGACTTTGCAGGCAAGGGTGGCCCCCTTCGTGCTTTCTTTCAACTTGCTATTAGTGGGGACCCCAGGACTTGTGGGTAATTAACTGTTCAGACGGGGAAGACAGAAGAAGCCATAAATCCCACAGCAGATTGCGATTCAGGAGGGGAGTGGAGGCTTCAATGTGAGCTCCCACTGGGTGTGGCTGCCCCATGTGCCGACTCAAGGGGGCAGAAGCCAGGGCCGGTGGGTCCATTCTGTGTCCCCAGGGCCTCACAGGACACCAGGCGCTGCAGGTGCCCATGGGCACTCACTGGACAGGTCACTGAGTGAGCCACTTAGCTAGTCACCATGTGGGTTACAGCACCAGCTGCTCGGCCCCCAAAGTCTCAGTGTGGCCAATACCCACTTAATCCAGACAACGGGACCAGCCGGGTCTTTCTGACGAAAGGGGGTACATTGCAAGACTAGAAGTGGCAACAGCAAAAAAGTGAAGCCAAGCACCGAGTGTTAGTACGGGGGCGTGTGGGCTTCCTGTGGGGGCATGAGTGTGAACGTCCTTCAGTTTTCTACAGGTCCTCCTTGGCCACGGGCACCTTTATCTTCCTCTCTGGCTCTCTCTCCTCCGCTCATATTTTTATTTTGAAATTATTGCGTGAGCTGGAGCCAAGTGTCCACATTGGATGACCTGTCCACGCCTCTTTCACCTCCTTTAGTGGCCCCTGGTATGGTCCTCGGTCCAGCCCCATCTCTGTTCCACTTTCCGTGGCCACCAAATCTCATCCAGCTGCGCTCCTTCAAGCCCCGGCTCAGCTTTAACACGCAAGCAATGCGCGGAGCTCAGACACAGTTCCTCCCAACCACACACCACACTTTTCCTGCTACAAGTCGTTTTTCTCTAACCCACATACTCTTTGATTCACCGCGTTGCGAGCAGAGACCCAGCTCCGCTTCCTCTTGCTGTCCGGTTGCCCAGCGCACCGACCTGCCCTTTGCCAGCTCTCGATTCCCTCAGTGACGGGTCATTTTATTCTCGATTTCGCTGCAATGAACACCCTTGTAGCTGTCAGTGTGTGCGAGGGTCTCTCTGGTGTGGGGTGGGCTTCGAGCGCCCTCGCCCCCTCCCGCATCTCGGCTGGACTTGGACTGGCTGTGGCAGTGGACTGGCACCTCTCGGGCAGTGTCAGCTGCAAGACACATGTCACCTGTGTGGCCCCCCCAAGCCACCAGCTACTCGATCCCTCCCCTTGGCGCTGTCTTCTAGGCCAAAGGCCCCTTGCAAGGAGAGCAGCCGTCAGCTCCAACTGCGTGTTCCTGGACCAGCCGTCCCATGGGGGGAAAATGGAGTGGGCAAGAGCTTGGACAGTCCATGGTTCACCCCACGGTGGTGGGTGGGGGTGGGGGGAGGGAGCCGCTAGGCTGGGGGTTGGCCATGGTGGGGGTAGTGACTCTGTTCTGCCTGTTTCTAGACCTTTCTTCTCCAGAGCTCTTTAGTCCTGTGAATGAACTCTTGATGCCATGATGCTCCCTGGAAAGGCAGGGAGAATCCCACATTGCCCCCCAACATGCTGGTCAGCAGGTCATCTGGACATGTGGCCTTGCAGCTCTTGGGGGAGAAGTTAGGGGCACTCAGAGGACAGGCATCTTGGATGGTCAGTCTCTAGCCAATCCTTCCTGGGTCCAGGCAGATGCGAAGCTGGGCCTCTTACTTCAGGACTCCTGAGACGCCAGGCCTGCCACCTCACTTTCCCAGGGCAAGGAAGGCCCCAGGGGCAGACCCCACCCTGTCAGATCTGCCTCCCAGTGCTCTGCCCAGGGTCCCCCTGGACGTGGCCATGTCCTCCAAGCAGGCAGTCGGGTCACCCTGAGCCCGCGGTGCAGCAAAGCGAAACACCTTTGGCAGGAAATGCCCCCCTCCCACGGCTGACAGAGCCGCCCTCAGAGGGCACCTCTGCTGCAGAGTGAGACAAGGCTCTTGGGCTTTTATTTTTCAAGATGGCGTTGGAGAAATAAAAATCATGCCCAAATCATGCCATGTGTATAAAGTCTCCCCTGCCCACACATCTGGGCGTGCACATCTGCCCAGTTGTCGCTAAAATGCGCCCCATGGGCAACTGCCTGAGCCCTTGTTTCTGGCCGACTGATGAAGCATCCCCTGGCCTCCTCCCTCTCCTCCCAGGTCAGATCAAACAGGGAGCCGCCTCCGGGCCCCTTGGCCTCAGTGGCAAGCCCCAGGCAAGGGCAGGCCTTACGCACCCTGAGCGCCTGGGCCTCTGGTCTCCTGCACCCGCAGCTGTGTGCTGAGAACCAGGAGGGCCCCAGCCGTGGCAGCTTGAAGGCCTCTGGTGACCGCAGAGCCAGAGTGACCCACTTTTAGGGGGCGGGCTTGGCGTCAGTCACGGAGGGTAGCTTTTCTGGCTCACGGATCTGGGAGGGGACGGATAACTGGTTAGAGTAGCGAATGGGGGTCCCACTGAAGGTCCCTGGCTTCCAGGGCAGGCCAGGGGACGGGCCATCTGCGGCCTGAAATGCAGTGGGGGTATTTCTCAGCACCAGGGTGATGGGGGTTCCCTGTGTCCCTGTGAATATCTAATCCAAAGGAGCATCCAGAACGCTGTCTCCTGGTGCACTTAGGATGGTGAGAGTCAGGGGGCACCACCCCCATCAGTGTACGCTCTTTTCAAGACCACCCCACTTTTCCAGGGCAGGGAAGGCCCCGGGGGGCAGACCCCACCCTGTCCAGATCTGCCTCCCAGTGCTGCTCTCCCTGGTCTTCTGTTTTCCGGGCACACTGGACGGAGGGCACAGGGTACCCCCTTAAAGTGAGGCTGCTCCCTAACCCTAAGTCAAGCTCCCAGCCCTCCTCCCCTTGCCCTGCCTGCCCTCTGGGGGTTTCTCTTCCAGCCCCTGGGGTGCTCCTACCAAGCGCCCCCTCCCTGTGCTTTCCACTTGGGTCACTGGAGGTCTGTGTTCCCCCCAGCTGGGGCGCCCTCTTCCTCCCAGCCCCCCAACCCCGTACCTCATTATTGGAAGCTGGAAACATTCACCCACTGTCCCGAACTAAGCGTGTGTGTCCTCTCCTGGCCTTGCTTCCCCAAGGTCACGCAGGCCCTGCTGCTAGGAGGACCCCCGCCCCACACCCCAGTGGTCACTGTTTGGTGGCTCGTACATGTGGCCACAGGAGACAGAACTTTCTCGCTGACTCCGCCATTGGTTGAGTTCCTGATGGCCAAAGTGGACACACTCATGTGGCTGTAGCCTCTGTCCCCAGGCCCTGCCACCCCCTCCCTCGTGCTGCCCCACAATCTGCAGGGTGGACTGTAAGGCCCACGCCGTCCTCTCAGCGCCATGCCGCCATGCCCCCCGGGGAGGCTGCTGCCTCCAGGTGCAGGCAGCTCTGGCTGCCTCCCGTCTGCCCCCTGTGGGGTTGGGGTGGCTGGGAGTGAATCCAGAGCCCACAGGAGTGGAGCGGGGGGCTGTGGGAGCCCCAGGGTGGCCTGGGAGGGGCAGTAGCCAGCGTGGTCTCCCCGTGGCCGGCGGGGGTACAGCAGGCTGTGGTGGTGGGATGGTCAGGGAGGTCGGGCTGGCTCTGGGCCTGCCTCCCTCCACCTGCTCTTGCCAGAGCGAGTTCCAGCAAGTTCCAGCCTTGGAGCTGGAGCCCACCCCAGCCGTGCTTTGCCGCCGGGGGAGGGAGATAAAGAGGCTCTCTTGCCAGCGCGTTCTTCCCTTTTACGGTTTTTGGCCCTGCCCCCTGGTGCTCGCACAGCCGCCATCTGGCTCTCTCTGCTGAGGCCCAGCCCCCGCAGGCTCCCGGCCTTCTGGGGAGGGGCTGTTTGCTCATGAAACCCGGGGTCTGGGGGCGCAGCATGTGGGACGCCAGGCTGGAATTTCTGAAATTCTGGGCCTGGCTCCCCAACCCATCCCTGGCGGGCCTCCGCCGGCTCCTGCGAGGGTTGGGCCTCTGTTTCCTTCCCAGAGCCAGGCGGGTGCAGGCAGGTCCCCCTTGAACATCTCAGCCCAGGAGGAGGCAGAAAAATCGCAGCCGTCTTTGGGGAGCCCTGAACATACCTCCGGGCATGCAGTCTGCACACGCAGAATCCCACTTCACGGGCTGACAGCTTTTATGGACGGTGCCCCTCGCTTTCCCCTCACACACACTCCCCGATTTTATTTTTAAGGAAATAGTAACAACAGCCATTAGCTATTCCTTCGTATGGTTCCAGTAAAAGGATCATTTAAAGGGACCGACGAGCTGGAATCGCCCCTCTTGTCGGGCTTGGGAGGCAGGGATGGTGAAAGCTGGGGGGGGGACACCCCCCCACGAATCTGGGGCTCACCCTGGTGGTTCTACACCAAGACGGCCCACCTTCCGGGGTGCTGAGCCCCAGAGTGGCCCGGAGGGGCTGCACACCCCAAAGGTGCTAAAGCAAAAATTGACAGACAAGCCAACAGATCAAACACAACACTTCAAAGAGAAGAAAAGCCACGGATGAAGGCACGAGGCAGTCCTGTCCCCAAACGCGGGGACACAAAGGCTCCTCCCTGCCCAAGGCTGGGCCGTGTCCTACCCCAGCCCAGAGCGCCGGGGAGGGTCTTCGGGGATGACATGACCAGTTACTGCACTCTCCGTGCTCAAGCACTCGGGAGGGGCTAATTAGTGCTTTTAATATGCAAATCAGAGCCTGGGCAGATTAAATCTAGGAAAAAAAAACAGCTGGTGAATATGTTATTTTAATTATTACTCCAAAGGAAAATGGGGCCTGGCTTAAGAGGATAGCAGCCGATGGGCCTGACATTCTCGCGGAAGGACCCTTGGTTAAGGGGAGAGATGGGCTGGAGGGGACATGATGTGGGGGTGAGGTCACTGCGGGTGAGTTCACGGGGGAGGGGGGACGCGCGGGGGTGGGGGTACGGCTTGTCCAAGGTGCGACTTGGACAAATTGATTTTCCCCTTGGACATTGGTTTCATCATTGGAAACATCAAGAGCTTGGATTAGATGATCCCGTTGGTTCATTTGTTCGTTCGTTCATTCATTCATTCTATAACTATTAATTGGCCACCTACCAGGTGCCAGGTCAGTGCCAGCAGCGGGCCCCTGTCTTAATGGGACTTGCATGGTAGGAGGAGGTGGGCAATCAACAAGTAACACTCAGGTGAAACAAGCCCAGGTGGATGGAGAGGCTAAGAAGGGAAGAAGCTTTGACAGCATAGTAGGAGGGCTCTGGGTTTGGGGGAGGGGGTGACAAGGGACCCACTCATGGCAGATAACACTGGAGCTGAGACCTGGGGGTGGAGTGCAGGTGGCAGTGGGGCAGTCACTGGCCCTTTGGGGCAGCGCTGTGCTCCCATCTGATACAGTCCCACCGAACCCCAACATAGCAAGGAAAATGGAGGAGCAGTGAGGGATGTGACATCGTCAGGGGAGACAAAACAAATCCAGGGGAGCGAATCCTGATGCAGTTTTCTCTTTTGAAACTGGTTCCTTTTCATCACCTTAGTTCCAGGATTCAAGACCCGCACCCAGTAAATATATTTACTTACCTGAGGGGTGTGAGAGCCACACAGGGCCCACCTCCTGTGTGTGTGTGCATGTGTATGCACATGTGCATGCACACGTGTATGTGCGTGTGTATGCACGTGTGTGTATGTGCACACACATGCAGGGACACCCATGTGCGCACAGCTGGTGTCCTTGGCTAGAACATAACTTCCAGCTCCTACATCCTTGGACACGTGGAGGAACTTTCTAATAGGTTCTTACCATGCCCCCTCCCCCCACCTGGACTGAAGCCAAAGGGAAACCCCAAGCTCCTGACAGAGCAGGCCACTAGCCTGGCACCTGACTTCTTGCGTGGGGTTTACTTTTATCGGAAATGACAAAGCAAAACCTGGGGATCAAGGTGTGTCTCATCTCTAGCCACATATGGGGTCCCCGAGTTCCACTTTTTTGGATACAGGAGCAGAATGATGGAAAAACAAATGAAAGATTTATTCTTCTCCAGCAACCTTGCCTGGAGGCAGCAGGAGAAAAATTCTTTGCCCCGATGGAAAGTAGGGAAGGGAGTGGGTGCTGACTAAGAGTAGAAGTGGCGCAGAGGAGAGAGAAAGAAGAGAAATGAGAGAGACGGGGTGTGGGAGGAGAGAGGGGGACAGACAGACAGACACAGAGAAAACTAGAAAGAAAGTAACAAGAAGATGAGCAGACAGCGTCAGGGAGGAGTGAGCAGAGGACATGAAGGAAGAAGGGGCCGGAGGAGAGGTGGTGGGCCTGGGCTGGGCAGCCCGGGAGCGGGTGGGTGGAGTAGAGCCCAGGGTCAGCTCCTGTGCCCCCGCCTAGCCCAGTGGCTGCCTGTGAGCTCCCAGGGGCAGCTGCGAGGACAACTGGTTCCCAGGCAAGCGAGTCTGCAGCCAGGCGGCTCTGGCTCCTGCGGCCCGCGGGTGTGGGGCGAGGCTGTGCCGCGAGGACAGGCCGTCCATGGCCAGAGGGCAGGGTGCTGCAGGGTCCTGCTGATGGACGTGGACCTTCACACCTCACTGTGCTCACCCCCAGGGGAGGCTCTGTCATGATCACCCTGTTTTCCAGATCCCTGAGCCCAGGCTTAGCTCTTTGGCTTAGCTGCCCCTTGCGGACACGACACTTCTTGCCCTTCTCAACTATCCTTCCGTTATGCTCCCACAGGCTCCGCTGGGCCTGGACTGTGCAGGATGGGGGTGGGGGCAGCCAACACCCCTGTCCTTCCACCGAGGAATTCGGTTAGGTGAGGAAGCACCTGCAGCCTCGGAGTGGGGCCATGCTGGGAAACCCATGGAGTGCGAGGGCTGCCTGCTGGGCACCGTCCACTACAGGCCAGCTCTGTTGCGTTGTCTCTGTCCATCCTGATGACAGTCCTGGGAGGTGGCTGTCACCCCCATGTGCCAAGGCCCAGGTGGAGGTGTGTGCAGCCAGCCGGTGCTTGGGGCAGGGTCTCTGGAGGAGGGCACCTTTGGGTTTTGGAAGTGGCCAGGAGTTAGTCAGGGAGGGACACTGGAAAGGGCTCAGGGGACAGGGGTCCAGTGGAGGTGAGGGCCCAAGGGCCTCCGGGCAGAGGTGCTGCTGAGCTGTAGGTCACAGCGTGAGGGCGATGGAGCTGAGGATGCCTGGGTTGGCATGGGACGTGGCGGGGATGGAGGGGGTCACCGAAGAGTTTTAGGAAGGGGGCAAAGTGTTCTGAGAAGTCCCCAGGGCCAGCTCCTGTGCCCCCACCTCGCCTAGCCCAGCAGCTGCCCAGCAGCTGGATTTGGGTGGACACTTGAGGAGGCGGGGGCCTGCCTGGGGCACAGGGACAGGAGCTCCCAAGTCAAGTGAAAGGTTAGGGTGGTGTTGAAGTTGGATTTGTTATCTTGCTGTATCATGAGGTCCCCAAATGTAGAGACTTAACACAACAGTCCTTTTTTATGGCATAGATTCTCTGAGCACGTGGCTGGCGGTGCCAGAGGACAGGGTGTGACCTGGGAGATGCAAAGACATTCCCAATCTTTACCCCTAAACTGTAGCTGTTCCCGCTTCAACTTGTAACTCCCTTCTGAAGCTGCCCATCTGCCTCTCAGCAAACACAAAGCAGGTTCCCTGCACAGGCTGGGGGCTTGGCTGAGGTCCTGTCGGGGCAGCGGGGGGCTGGGCCCTGTCGGATTGACCTCCTGGAGCATCCACTGAGCTTTCTGTTTTCTTTTTTAAATAGTTTTACTGCAATGTACTTTAAGTACCATAGAGTTTGCTTATTTATTTGCTAAATTTATCAAGCTGTGCAATCATCACCATAATCCAGTTTTATGGCCTTTTCATCACCCTAATAATTCCCCCAAGTCCACTTGCACTCAGTCCCCGCTCCCACCCCCAGCCCATGGCAGCCACCGCTCTGCTCGCCATTTCCAAAATCTGCCTCTTTGGGGATATTTCATGTCAATGAAATCAAACAATATGTTGTCTCTTGTCTGCTGCTTTCAATTTGCATGATGTGTTTGAGGTGCGTCCAAGCTGTGGCGTGTTTGAATAGTTCCTCCCTTTTTATTGCCGAGTACAGTTCCATGGGAGGATGTATGGCCTCGTCCACGCGGGAGCCAGTGGATGGACACACAGTGGTTTCAAGTTCTTGGGGCTTTATGCTCAGCATCTCTATGACAATCCATGTCCTGGTTTTCATGTGCACGGGTGTTTGCATTTCTCTTGAATAGACACGTTGCAAGGGGATTGCTGGTTGTGTGGTAAGGGCGTGTTTAGATTTTGAAGAACCCGCCACACTCTTTATCAAGATGGCCGTCCACCGACACCCCTACCAGCACCCAGGGAGAGCTCTCTTTTCCCCACATCCTTGCCAAACTTGTTATTGTCTTTTTGATTATAGCCATTCTAGTGGGTGGATAATGGTCTCATTGTGGTTTTGATTTGCATTTCCCTAATGAGTAATGATGTTGACATTTCTCGTGTGCTATAAACCATTTGTATATCTTCTTTGGTGACGTCTGTTCAATTTGGTCTATTTTTAAATTGGTCTTTTTGTCTTCTAATTATTGAGTTGTGAGAGTTCTTTATGTATTCTGGATACAAATCTTTTATCAACTATATGCTTTGCAAATATTTTCTCCCAATATGTGCCTTCTCTTTCCTTTTCTTCTTCTTCTTTTTTTTTTTGCGTTTTTCATTTGAAGAAGCTCAGTTTATCATTCTTTTCTTTTATGGGATTATGCTTTCAATGCTGTATCTCAGAACCTTCTGCCCAAGAGAGGTGCAAAGTTTTTTTTACTACTTTTTCTGGTAGAAGTTTTATAGTTTTAACTCAAATGTTAAATACATGAACCATTTTGAATTAATTTTTGTGTGTGGTGTGAGTTGAGGGTATCCTTTTGCCTATGGGTATCCTATGGGCCCAGAGCTGTTACTTCTTTGCCCAATGAGTTGTCCTGGCATCTTTGTCAAAAATCAGTTGCTCATAAGCATTGCAGCGTAATTGTTTGGAATCTCAATCCTGTTCCATTGATTCTGTCCTTATGCCAGGACCACATTGTCTTAATTAGAGCAGCTTTATAGCAATCTTTGAAGTTGCTTAGTGTAAGTTCTTCAATTTTTTCCTTCTTTTTAAAAATCACTATAGTTATTCTAGATACTTTACATTTCCATATGAATTTTATGATCATCTAATCAATGTCTACCAAAAAAATAAAAGCCCACTAGGATTCTGATAAGAACTGTGCTGGATGTGTAGATCAATTTGGGCAGAAATTGTCATTTTCACAATATTGAATCTCCAGGCTGTGTGCGTGGACTCTCGCTCCATAGAGTTAAATTTTCTTTAAACCATTTCAGCAAATGTTTTATAGCTTCAATGTTCAGACCTGGCCTTTCTTTTGCTGAATTTAGCCCTAAATATTTTATTCTTTTAGATATTGTGAATGGATTGTCCCCTTAATTTTGTTTTCAGGATATGGTTAGGATATAGAAGTACAATTGGTTTTTATATCTTAAGCTGGAATCTTATGACCTTGCTAAACTCATTTGTTAGTTCTGGCAGTTGTGTGTGAGTATGAATGAGTGTGTCAGGGGGAGCGTGTGTATGTCTGGGTGAGTGTGTGTGTGAGTGTCTGAGTGAGTGAGTATGTGTTTGTGTGTGTGCGCGCATGCACACGCATGCACAGAGGTATGTATTCTTTATACTTTTCTACATTTAGGATCATTTCGTCTGTGAATAAAGACAGTTTTACTTTTCTTCTTTTGCAGTGTGGAAGCCTTTTATTTGTTTTCCTTGACTGACAGTGCTGGTCAGAACTGCCAGCACAATGTTGAATAGAAGTGATGAAAATGAACATTCTGCCTTGGTCCTGGTTTTAGGGGGAGAGTTTGCAGCTTTTACTGTTATGTATAACGTTAATAACAGGGTTTTTTTTTTTTTTTTTTTTTTTTTTTGTGGAACCCTCGCATGCAGCCGGGGAACCAACCGGCGCTGCAGAGGCTGAGGGCAGCCTTGCAGCCCAGCACTCAACCGCTGCGCCAGCAGGGGAGGCCCAATAACAGGTTTTTTATAGGTGCCTTTTATCAGGTTAAGGAATTTCCCTTCTTTTCCTACTTTGTCAAGAGTTGTTATCACGAACATTAAATTTTGTCAAACTTTTTTTTCTGTATCTTCAGATGATGCTATGTTTTGTGTCCTTTATTATATTAATATAGTGTATTACATTAAGTGATTTTCAGGTGTTACACTAAGTTTGCATTTCTGGAACAAATCCTATTTGTTCATATTGAATAATCCTTTTTATATATTGCTAGATTTGGTTTGCTAATATTTTGCTAACATTTTTACATCTCTGTTCATGGAGGTATGTTGGTCTATAGTTTTCTTTGCTTCTGATGTCATTCTGCCTTTGAAATCCAGAAAATACTGCCTAATAGAATGAGTTTTCTGAAACAGTAAAGGGTTGGTACTATGTCTGCTTTAAATATTTGATAGACTTCATCACTGAGGGCTGGGTTTTGCTTTGTGGGAACATTTAAAAAATTACTAATTAAGCTTTTAAAGCAAAACATCGCCATATTTTCTTGTGTCAGTTTTAATTTCTATCTTACTAGGAATTTGGCCATTTCACCTAAGTTGTTTTACTTGTTGGCATAAAGTTGTTCAAAGTTCTTCTAATCCTTTTAAACTTCTGATTGGTGATGGTGATCCCTTTTTCATTTTTGATCTTGGTAATTTGTGTCTTCCCTTTTTTTTTTTAAGGTTTATTTATTTATGCATACAAGAGCTGGGGCACAGGCCAGAGATGTGGGGTGTGAGAGGACTCACCAGAGACAGAGTGGGGAACAGAACAGGCAGACTGATGAAACACACTGCTGAGGGGAGCAGCGGGTGAGCCAGGAGGGGTCTGCTGCGCCATGTGGGTCAGCTCCCTGGTGGTCGGGGATTGAACTCGTGCTGTAGAGGCCTCGGTGTGCTTCACAGTGTGGTGCTTAACCCCTTGTACCATCAGGGAGGCCTTTTCCCTTTTTTTTCTTGCCCAGTCTAGCTAAAGGTTTGCCCACCTTGCTGATTATTTGAAATAATCAATTTTTAGTTTCACTGATTTTTCTCTATTGTTTCTGTTTTATAGTTCAGTGGATTCTATTCTTAATGTTTATTATTTGTTTCCTTTTGTCTGCTTTGGGTTTAATTTGCTCTTCTTTAGTTTCGTTAAGGTGGAAGCTTCAGTTATTCATTTGATATAAGTTTATATCATTTTAATATAAATGTTTAAAGTTGTATATTTTCTCTAAGCACTGATTTGAGTGCATACATTTTGATTTTTTGTTTTCATTCAGTTAAAATATTTTTCTAATATCCTTTGTGATTTTTTTGTTGACCCATGGAATATAGAAGGCCTTTAATAGCTAGGGTCATCCTGAGAAAGTACAAAGATGGGGCTACCATATATCTTGATATCTAACTATACTACAAGGCCATAATAATCAAAACACTATGGAACTGGTCTAAAAGTAGATGCATAGATGGCTGGAAAATAATTGTGAACTCAGAAATAAACCCATGCTAATATTTTACAGGAGACAAGAATATTCAGTGGAGGAAAGAATAGTCCCACTAATAAATGGTAATGGAAAAAAACAGATAATCACCTGCAGAAAAATGAACTGGATCCTTATTTTCTATCACTCACAAAAATTACATGAAATGGATTAGAGATGCAAGTTTAAGGTCCAAAACTGTGTAACTATTAGAAAAACCATAGGAAAAAAAGCTTGACATTTGATCTTGGCAAAGACTTTAGATATGACACCAAAAGTTCATTCAAGAAAAGCAAAGCCAAACTACTGAATTAAATTAAAAAGCTTCTGCACAGCGAAAGAAACAATCAGCAAAACAAAAAGACATCCTAAGGAATGGAATAAAATATTTTCAGACCATCTATCTGACAAGTAGTTATATGTCAAAAATATATAAAGAAACTATCCAACTCAATAGCAAAACAAAACCCAAATAATTTGATTTAAAAATAGACAAAGGATTTGAATAAATATTTAAAAAAATACAAATGGCCAATAGGTATCTGAAAAGATGCTTGATATCACTAATTATCAGGGAAATGAAAATCAAAAACACCATGTGATATCCTCTCACATCTGCTAGAATGGCTACTATTAAAAAGACAAGAGACAAGTGTTGGTGAAGCTGAGAAGAAGGGAAACCCTTGTGTGATGTTGATGAGAATGGTAATTGGTGTAGCCACCATGAAAAACAGTATGGAAGTTCCTAAAAAACTTAAAAATTAGGACTACCATACGATTGGGCAATCCACTTTCAGTATATATCCTGAGCAAATGAAAACCCTATCTTGAAGAAGTTAGGAAAAGAAGAAAAAAATATTGTATACCTATCTAGTAATCTATTTTGGTGGTCTACATTTCTTTGCATGAATTCCAGTTACTGTTCAATGCGATCTCCTTTTAGCCTAAAGGACTACCTTTTGTGATTCTATAAGGCAGGTCTACTTGAAACAGATTATCTTAATCACTGAGTGTGTCTCCATTTCACTTTTATTTTTTAATTTTTTTTCCCAAAATTTCCTTTTTTAATTTAATTTAATTTTTTTTAGATTTTATTTATTTATTCATACAAGCACTGGGTACAGTCAGAAGCACAGGAGGGTGAGAGAATTCACCAGAGCCAGAGCGGGGAGCAGAGCAGGCAGAAGGACCGAGGTACACTGCTGAGGGGAGCAGCGGGCGGCAGGAGAGGTCTGCGCGCCGTGTGGAACCCTCCTCTGGTGGCCAGGGAGCAGCCAGGATTCGAATCAATGCTGCAGAGGCTGTGGGCAGCTTCGCAACCCAGTGCTCAACCGCTGCGCCACTGGGGAAGTCCTTCACTTTTATTTTTTGAAGAATAGTTTTAATGGATATAGAATTCTTGGGTGACAGTTTTTTCCCATCAGATTTTGAGTATGCCACTTCACTGCCCTTCCCTTCATTGCTTGTGAGAGTCAGCTATTAATTATATTTTTATTAACCTGACATGATGTGTCATTTTTCTTTCACTAGTCTCAAGAGTTTATCTTTCAACCAGTTGACAATGATATGTCTAGAGTGGATTTCTTTGTGCTCATTCTACTTGTGGTTTATTGAACTTCTAGAATATGCTTTTCATCAAATATGGGAAATTTTGGACATTATACTTATTAGTCCCCCCCCTTCCTTCCATCCCTCCTCTCCTGGGATTCCTAATACACATATATCAATTCTGGATGTTGTAGCTATATTTCTAAAACATTGCTTATTATTAGTCTTTTCTCCCCCACCTTTTCAGATACATATATCGATATTTTACATAATTTCAATCAGCTACTTTCAAATTTGTTGATTCTTTCTTATACCCATCCTAAGTCAGGTACTGAGCCTCTCTTTTGAATTTTTCACTTCAGTTATTTATACCTTTCAACTCCAGAACTTCCATTTGGCTCCTCTCCCTTCTCTGTCTATTCTTCCTCCTCCTCCTGCTCTGTTTTTCAAATAATTTTCTATTTATTTTTTTAAAGATTTATTTATTTATTTA
Source organism: Talpa occidentalis (assembly GCF_014898055.3). Taxonomy (NCBI): domain Eukaryota; kingdom Metazoa; phylum Chordata; class Mammalia; order Eulipotyphla; family Talpidae; genus Talpa; species Talpa occidentalis. The sequence goes on along the minus strand of NW_023601104.1, from coordinate 96,955,392 downwards.
TACAAGAGCTGGTGTACAGGCCAGATGCGTGGGAGGGTGAGAGGATTCACCAGAAACAGAGCAGGGAACAGAACAGGCAGACTGATGAGATACACTGCTGAGGGGAGCAGCGGACGAGACAGGAGAGGTCTGCCGCGCCATGTGGGACCCTTGCCAGCCAGCCGGGATCGAACCGGCGCTGCAGAGGCTGCGGACAGTTTCACAGAGTGGCGCTCAACCGCCTGCGCCACCAGGGGAGGCCCTAATTTTCTATCTTTCTTGACATTCTCTATTTGCTGAGTTATTGTTATACTTTCTTTTCATCTTTATTAAAAGATGATTTCCTTCCATTTTATACACATTGATGATAGCTGCTTCAACATTTTTGTCTGCTATTTCCAACATGTGTGCACTCTTAGCCAGTTTCTACTCACTGCTCTTTTTTTTTCTTGATTATGGCTCACACTTTCCTATTCTTTCCAGCTCTCATAATATCTTGTTGAAAACTGGATACTTTATGATTATACAGTCATGCATAATTTAACCATGGGGAGACATTCTCAGAAATGTATGTTTGTGATCCTGGGTGAACATCATAGCAGGTAACTGCACAGCCCTCGATGGTAGTGCAAACTGCACATGTAGGTTAATTGGAAGCACCACTGTCCGTGCGAGCTGTCATCACCAACATATCGTTATGTTGCATGGAACTGGGTATTGTAGCAACTTTGGATTCTGATTGTCCCTCAGTTTTGTGGGTGGTGGTTGTGACTGTTTGACTGTTGTCTAATAACTTGCCTGAATTAAACCTGTGAATCTGTTTAACCTGAGTATAGCTGCAGATGATTCTGTGTTGATTTTTTAAAACAAATTCACTGTCCCCCCACTTTAAAAAAAAATTCCATCTCCCTTAGAGCTTACCCCTGAATCTGTATAACCTATCAGTTTGCAAATGACTGGTCAGAGGTTGTCCTCAAACACCTTGAACAGGTAAAGCTCTAAGCCTCTGCTGATGGGTTGGTACATACAGTTAAAGGAGAACCTTCAAAGTGTAATCTGTTTTTTAATTGTGTCCTTGCTTTTTCTTTCCTAGCTTTTCAGCACCTGTGTGCAGGCTTGCAGTCAGCCTGGGATTCTTGTAGGCCTGGGCCCCCTCCAGTCTCTTCTATGTGGAAGTGCAGAGAGCATATCAGCACTTGCTGTTCTCTCATTTCCCACATATTCCTGTAAGTTTCTGGCTAGTCTGCTGCTCATATTTGCCTCAGTGAGAACTGCAATCCCAGGCTAGCTGAATTGCGGGACTTCCCTGCTCATTTGCCACTGAAATTGCTAGTGTCACTAACAGTGCCACTGGGTGTGAGGCTCTTGGTGCTCCCCCCCAAATCAAGCCATTCTCCTCTGTCATCAAAGTTACTGATTTTCACAGCTTGCTCTGCTTTGGGAGAAGGGTCTGTGCTGGGGAATGGAAACAGCCCCCAGGCAAGGATGCTATAGACTCCTACTGCTCTCGTCTGAAGTGCAGTAGTTTTTCATGAATAACCACTTCTCAATTTGGTGTGTAGCACTGGTTAATTTATAGTTCTCTAAAATGGCTATTTTTGACTGTTTTTTCCATTTTTGTCACTGCTCCTTTCTCTGCTGTACAAGAATGTCCTGCAACACTGACTTCTAAGGGCTCAGCGTCAGCCATGTAGTCATGAGAAAACCTGGGGACATTCACAAAAACTAACTTTTCAGTAAGTCCCAAAATTTGCAAGTTCTGTTCCCTTGAGAATAAAGAGAAAAACTACAGAGATTCCTGAGCTACTCATCTATCCAGCCTCCATCCATCCATCCATCCATCCATCCATCCATCCATCCATCCATCCATTGCATTTTACAAACCTTTATCAAATAAATGCTCACTCAGTCTCAGTGAACTCAGAGAACAAAAACAACCAAGATAAAATCCTTGCTCCTGAGAACAGCACCTAGAAGGGAGAAAGTCTTGGTGATAGCCAGCACCCCAACAGTAACTCTGAAGGGCCACACAGGATGAGGGTAGGGGGGTGCGTTGGGGTGAAATTGTAGCAGAATGGGGCATTCTTCTGGCCCTTCCCATAGCTTCTCCAGCCCCCGCCTGACACTTCAGTCCCTACCTAGAGACTGCTGCAGCCATATCTCTCATGTCTAACTTGGAGCCCACTTAGCTTGGAGGGAATTGTCTTCTCTGGTTTATATCACAAAACTCTAGACAGCAGTTCTTTATCTTCCACCGAGAACTGTTTCATGCTCTGGCATAGCAAAGTGTCTGCAGACAGAGATAAGCTGTGCTTTCACATTTTTGTCTACAAAATTAATGATCTACAACTACAATAAAACCATCATCTCCTGTCACTGGTGGGGATCACAAGGCATTTTAAGCTTAAAAAAAAAAAAACACCACCACAAGCCTCAATGGTTAAAAAAAAGTACAGATGTTTTTATTTTCCCTTTTCTTCAGTAGTGTTTACATTTGTTAGAAACATGGAATCACAAAATGCTATTGTTGGAAAGCTCCTAGGAGATTTCTAACCCAAAGACTTTCTTTTATCGGCAGAGGGGTGGGAGCTATGTCCAAAGGTGCTGGTCAGTGACTCCGCCAGGTCCCAAGCCTGGTATCTCCCTTGTAGCCCTGCCTTCTCTTCTCCAGCTGCCGGACAGTGGGTTCGAGTTCTCTGTCTATGCAGGAAGGCCCTGGCCTCGTTCCTGAAATGCTGGCTGCCAGGAGTGCCCGCGCTTTTGTCTCCTGGAGTCTCACGCACCCGTGTGGGGCTCAGACTGCTTCGCGCTAACTCCCTCTCTCTTCTCTCCAGACTCACGGAAACTTCGAGGCAGTCAATTCAGTGCAAAGCTGCTGACATTCAGCAGTAGGGATCTGGCTGTCTCAGCTGTTAAAACTCTGAAACGTTGGCATTCCAGTGGTCAGTGACTGCCGCCTGCGCCCGGAGGGTGCCCTCCACAGCCCTGACCACTCAGGCACCCATCAACTGACGGTTAATTCTGGCCAGCAGGGGCCCCTGCGGCCTGCTCTGTCCTGAGGCTGGTGTCGTGCAGGCAGCCTCCTAGTTGCCAGCTTGCTCGGATGTCAGCCCTGGTTACGAGCGTGGGCTCTGGAGCCGGCCTGTCTGGCTTAGTCGTGGCTTCCACTCCGGCTCCCAGATGACCGGCAGGTGCTTCAACCCTGTGAGTTTCAGTGTTACCATCTGCAAACAGGGGTAGTGCGCAGTCTGCAGAGCTGTGAGAGGGACACAGACAGGGCATCTGATTTCTGTCTTGTTGGTAGTCACTGCTGGTCCCCATATTTCTCTTCACATTCCCAAGTCGACAGTGTCCCCTGTGGGCCTCCGGCTGGTCCTCAAGCTGCGTGCAGGCACGCAGAAAGAAGGCAGGATGCCACTGCTGCTGAGTGTGGTTCAGGGCGGCCAGATCGATCACAGCTTCCTCTATCAGGACCCCGATCTACTGCCCGAGTCTGCTCTCTGCTCCTGCCGCCCGCGTGTAACTGCAGTCTGGTCTGCTGTCAGCCCACTCGGGCTTTGTGGGAACTAGAAAGAGATGGCCCCTCTGGATAGGCCTGTGGCAGCAACTGGACCACAGACTGCGTTCAGGCTCCTCCACCCACCCCTTCCTCCACACACCCTTTGTGCAGTGTGCCTCGTGTACCACCATATATGGCATCCCTGCTGGCAGCATTCAGCGGCAAATTAGGAGGAGTGCCAACAGATCTCTGCAAGGACTGGAGGATATGAAAAAGTAGCTAACTGGGATGATTAGTCTAAGCTTTGCGTTACCACCAAACGGATGATTAACAAAGTGTCCTCACCCCTGAATTGTTCTCCAGCAGTCATTTGTGGGGTGCTGACTCTGTGTCAGACTCTGAGGATACAGACACGGTCAGGACCTGAATTTGATCCCTGATGGCATCTAGGAGAGGCAGCAGTGTAGACCTGGAGCTCCATCCCTGGTCTAGCTGAGCATCTGCCCTGGGCTCAAGGGCAGGTGGGCCTGTCCGAGGCAGGAATCCAGGAATGAGTGGGCAGTCTTGAGCAGGGGGCAGCTTGTGCCCTCCTCTGCTGAGCCTTCCTGTCAGGACTGGCCTACGCTCCAACTTCAGCCCTTCGGGTAGAGACACTCAGCTGTTACTCTTGCGCCTGCAGCCTGTCTGCAAGTCCCCCATGAGTGCGTTGTCTTTCTTGGGGAGACTGAGGCTGAATCCTGATATCTCAGCCTGCCACCCTGGGGGAGCTGCCCCCCCCTGTGGGGAGTGGACAGTGCCCTCCCTGGGCAGCTCCGCAGAGCCACCGAGTCGAAGGGATGCCTTTGAACCTGTGCAGGGTTTGCAGATGAGCGGGTTTTGCCGACGCGTGCTCCAGGAACAGAATCACCTTTGGTAGGGTATTAATGTAAAAGTTTCATTTAAAAGACACCAGCTGTGGTCCTACCCAGGTTTATTCATATGGGACCTTCACTGGGTCAACTTAATACTTAACTACTGCTTATTATCCCATCAGTCTTCAGGGACAACCCATGATCTAATTGCCCAGCATTTATGTTGCTTGGTAACCACAAATAGAGAATAATAGTTCTTAAAGGGGCAGTGTGGAATTTCATGCCCCTGCAGTGAAGTACACTTCATTTCCCAGAGCACCCTGTGTTTTTTAATTCAGTGAATAAAAATGTGTAATGAATAATTAATTATGTGCTTGGAGGCACAATAGCTGCCTACTTTTGAATATTCATCAGCGGCATTATTAATTCACTAGAAATCCCAGGGAGGAACAGGATAGGCTTTTAGCCTAGCTGGAGGACTTAAAGATAATGCTTTGCAACACGCACAAACTTTTTGAGAGCCGACTTTTCTTTGGGAGACGCTTTCTGGGTAATTTTCCTCTTTTAAGACCATTTCACCATGGCCTGGATTCCCGTGGAGCTGGTGGGACGCAGAGACCACCAGTGACCATGAAAAAGGCCCACTCTGGACCACCTGCCTAGAAAGTACATTAATAACCAGGCCCACTTGTCCCCCGCAGCCCCGAGAGTGCTAATGGGCGCCAGAGGCCTGGTGACAGAGGCGGGAGCCCACACTCGCTGCTGAAAGAGCTAAGAGTGTATTAGGCAGCTTTGTGCTTTCCCACTCAGACCTCTCCTGTCACGGACACCAGACAGCAGTCTCCTCTGCAGGCCCTCCGGGACTGATCTGGTTCACAACAGGTGCTGGGCAGCTGGCCTGGCTCCCAAAGAGTGAGTGTGGGTCACGGTTGGGAGCAGAATCCTGGCTTCTAGGCATCCTAGTTCAGTTCTCCTAAACAGTGTCTCCAGGAGCCATCCTGCACTGAGTTTCCTCCTGCAGTCTTCTGAGATCTTCAGAGGTATAGCCCCACTTCTCATTTAGCCCGTGGGAAATCTTCCTGTGGCCAGGATTGCTAGCTGCCTACCCATACCCTCTCTTCCCTTCTTCCTTACTTGTACAACCACCCTCACATCCTGGAGGTGACATGGCACCCGGCGGAAAGATTAAACTTCCCTGCCTCCCTTGCAGCTAGATGTAGTCATGTGAGTGAGTTCTAGCCAATGTGATGATGCATGTGGAAGTTGCTGGACAGAACTTAGATGGAATATTCTTAAAAAGATGTGGGGAGAAAGTTCTGTGTGTTTTTCTACCTTTACTTTGAATCTGCATTATAGATGAGATGTTGATGCTCCTTTAGCCATTTTGAGTGGTGAGGTAACCCTGAGGGTGGACAGAATGTGTTGGTTCAGTAAGGGAATTAGGTGTCTGGTGGCCAGAATTGCCTCCCCCAGTCTCCTTTTACACAAGAGAGGAATGAACCTCTCATTTGTTTAGTCTACATTGTTCTGGGTCTTCTGTTACGTACTCAAATCCTATCTTTTTTTTTTTTTTTTTTAAAGATTTATTTATTTATTTATACAAGCACTGGGTACAGTCAGAAGCGCGGGAGGGTGAGAGAATTCACCAGAGCTGGAGTGGGGAGCAGAACAGGCAGAAGGACAGAAGTACACTGCTGAGGGGAGCAGCAGGCGGCAGGAGTGGTCTGCGCGCCATGTGGGACCCTCGCCAGCGGCCGGGGATCGAACCTGCGCTGCAGAGGCTGTAGGCAGCTTTGCAGCCCAGCGCTCAACTGCTGCGCCAACAGGGAGACCCTACCAAATCCTATCTTATAGTTTAGTTCCCCAACTTGGAGTTTTGTCTTTGTTCCTCCATTATATTTAGATTTTTAGCATTCTTTCTTTCTGATAGATGTGAAAATTCTTTCAGAAGTTAGCCTTAAAGGAACCAAGAATATACAACAGAGAAAGGAAAGTTTCTTCAACAAATAGTGTTGGGAAAAATGGATAGCCATATGCAAAGGCATGAAACTAGACCACTATCTCATACTATATGCAAAAATTAACTCAAAACGAATTAAACACTTGGATGTAAGCCCTGAAACCATAACATACATAGAAGAAAACATAGGCAAAACAACATGCCTTCAGTTATATCTTTGGGGCCTTGACTCCAATGGCAAGCAAAACAGAAGCAAAAGTAAACCAATGGGACTACATCAAACTAAAAACCCTCTGAACAGCAAAATAAACTATCTTTATAGTGGAAAGATACCCTACAAAATTGGAGAAAATATTTGCGTATCATACATCTGACCAGGGACTAATATGCAAGATCTATAAAGAACTCATACAATACAACAAAAAGAAAACAAATAACTCAACTGAAAAACGGGCAGAAGAACTAAATAGGCACTTCTCCAAAGAAGACATACAGAATGTGTTCAGGCACATGAAAAAAAGGTTCATCATCCCTTACCACCAGGGAAATGCAAATCAATATCACAATGAAATATCACCTCACATCTGTGAGAATGTGACCATATTAAAGTGACCAGAAATAAAAAGTGTTGATGAGGGTGTGGAGAAAAGGGGCCTCATACACGGTTGGTGGGAATGGAGACTGATGCAGCCCTTATGGAAAAGCAGCATGGAGGTTTATCAGAACCCTAAAAATAGATCTACCATATGATCTAGGAATTTCACTCGTGGGTATCTACCCTGAGACTGAAAAAACACTATTTCAAAAGTACCCAGGCACTCCTGTGTTTATCAAAGCACGATTTACAATAGCTAACAGTGGCAATAACCAAGTGCCCAAAGGCAGATAAGTGGGGTAATGTGTACATGTGGACACAATGGAATACTACTCAGCGGTAAAAAATAAACTTGAAATCTTGCCATGTGCACCAACACAGATGGAATTGGAAGGGATGATGCTAAGTGGAAATAATCAGACGGAGAACTATATGGATCATAGAGACACAAAAGAAAGGAGCAGGCAAAACTAAACAAACAAACCCGAGACAAAATAAACCCTAGAAATCTGATTGTAGATTCAAGGCTCACGGAGAGGCAGGATGAGGGTGGAGAACCCAGAGGGAGGGGACCCAAGGGACTACGGTGCCCGGAAATGAGCGTGGCGTGGGGACATAACTCTGAAGCAGTGTGAACCTGTCCCTCTGAATCATACACAGTGTTGTCAGCCACTGTTACCTCAGTTAAAAAAAATACAAAACGTAAAATAAAATAAAAATTTCAACTCAGCCCCTCTCCCAAGCTAGTCTTGAAGTAATACAATATACCACGTGTAACCCAAGCAGAAGGAGGTGCTTTAAAAACAATTTTCTGTCAGGAGGGCTGCAGACCTACTCGGCGCCTCTCTCTGGGATCCCGGGTCTTGACGGGAAAAGGCAGGGAATTTTGGCCTCTCTCTGCAGCTGTGGTTTGGAGGACTTCTCTAATGTGGGGCTTTAGTCACTGAAAAGATTTTTCTAACCTGGTTGGACTCATCCACGGAAATGAGAAATTCCACAGATCATCATATCTAAGACTCTATCAAATAGACAGTACACCGCAGAGGAAGAGAATTCTGTCAGTTAGAATTGTAAGATTGAAAATATGAAATGTGAAAAACTGTGCTTCACAGAACCAGTGAAATAGGGCACGGAGTGTGGGCTCGCCCGGGGACCCGTGACGGGTAAGGCCGACATGACTGCGCGGAGCCTTCTGCTGCTGACTTCCTGTTCCGCACTAGCCAAGAAAGGGGTGAGACCTTTCTGGACCCCCAGTAATTTTGCTCCACAATTAATAAGCCAGGAAGGAAATCACTTTTTGAAATTAAGGAGATGACTCACATTTACTCAGTGCTCGACTCTCACTCTGTGGTCCGGGGGCTGGTGTGTCATCTCCACGCTGCTCGCGAGACACACACTGTCTTACCAAGTTACAGATTTTCTGTAGCTTGATCTCTGCTGGTTTTGGCTCGAGGCTCTGTCCGTGCTGGCTTCATTGCGCTTGCATTTTGGTGAGGGGAGAAATGTCCCTGTCTCTCTGTGTCAGGCCACTGACACCTCGGCCGGAGCCCCTCGGCCATGGGATCGCCTGCAGCAGGGCTGGGCTGTTCCCAACCAGACAGCTCCCCACCTCCAGCACCCGAGCCACCCTGTTGTTCTGCCTTATGGCTTTCCACATCATTTCAGGGGTTGGCACACCTGCTCAGTGGTGGAGGAAGGCTCTGGCATCCCTACCCTCTAGGGTAAGTGCTGAGGTTGCTCATGTGGTTTCTCAGAGGCTCCCCCCCAGGTAAGCTCAGTGTCCCATGTGGTAACCCACTCCCTAGCACTTCCTTCCTGGCCTCCTTCCTTCTCTCACTTTTCCTGCTTCCTCTCGCTCTTCTCCAGCTTGCCTCCCAAGAAAGCTACCTGCACCAAGTCAGGGGCAGGATCTGCTTTGGGAGGACTCTGCTTATGAGAAAGAGTAACTCCCTGGCAGGAGGGCAGGGGGCTGGAATGGTCTCTGAGAGACAGGGAAGTGGGCACCATTAAGAACCATCCATGTGGCTGCAGCCTAGGGGTTGTGAGAGATTGTTCCAGGTGAGTTGCACTTCTCGGGACCTCTACCCTCGTGGGGTCCTCTCCCACATGGACTCTGGTCTAGGCTGTATGACCAGAGAGACACCAACAAATGTGTAAGTAGAGGCAATAAGTGCTTGCACATTTGAGTGAGCTCTTCTGGATGTTTCTGTTAAGCCACCAGGAAGCGTGGTCCAATCTACTTGAGGAGAATGAAGCCAGGCCTACAGCACAGCCACCTCTCATCACACCTGAATGAGCTGCCAGTCAGGACCTATTAGTTCAAAAATCCACCTGCATTAAACTAGAAATTTTACACATCTAATTTGTGAAAAAAAAAAGCCTAGCAAGAATATTTTCAGCCAATTAGACACCGACTGCTTTACATACCCTGGGACACTATGCCCACCATCAGCCAGCCAGAGATAAGATGACCCCGAGACTCTAAAGACCCCAAACTCCAGCTACTGACAATATCCCCTAGGCAAGGAACATCCCTCTCCACTCTCCCCTGGCCAGGAGCTCCTCTGCCATCCTTGCCTCTGGGTGCTGCCTCTGGCCAGGCTCATGCTCTGAGGACCTTCTCTCCCAAGCCAACCTGTGGAAGTGACACCCAAATTAAGCTTTTTGCATGTTACTGCCACCTCGTGGTCATAGCGTCCCCCATCAGCCCCGAAATTTCTGGAAGTCACCAGGTGGGTGGTGAAGACTGCACCCCCTAGGATGAAGGTCTCGAGAAGAGCCTTAAAGGGCGAGCTCCCTGGAGCCGGGGCTGCGAGTCTGTAAGGGCAGGATGGCAGTGGAGCGGGGCCCAGAGTCAGACTCTTGAGCTGGGAGGGTGCTGGGGGGCGTAGGGCGGGACGGATTCCTGGGGTTGCAGAGAGTCAGCGGAGAGGAGATGACAGGGAATTGCTTTTACTTAGAGTCGCTAGAGCTGATGTCCTCCAGGTGCTGTGACGGATCGTCCTTTGGACCTCGTTGTTAGCGAGGCTCACTGTTCAGGGCGGGGCCTTTGGGATCCAGCTTTTTACCAGACACACCATGACTCGCCTTCTCATCCTTGTCTCTTTTTTAAAGCTCTCCAGTCAAGAAATAAACTTTCACCAAATTGCTTGGCTGAGACCCAGTGTGTTCGCTTTGGACAAGGGCAATGGCGTCACCTTGATGTTTTCCAGGAGGTTCAGGTGCGTGGATTGAGATCATCCACGAGGACCTTCTTGCTTTTTGCTCTTAGCTGGGGCTGATGGAAGTAACACGAACAGGTATCTTTCATTCCGAGGAGGATGACACTGTGTTAATAATAACTGTAAGAAGGCGAGTGAACTCTACATTCTGAACGCCTCCCCTCCCCTTTATGTTTTGAGTAAGAGTGGAAGAATCATGAATAATAAATATGGAGATAAGAGAATGAAACTGGGAAATCAATTTACTGCAAAATATTTGCATATTTTATTAAAAGAAGCTGTGTATGAGACCATAACAGGGAGGGATGATTTATATTTTGATTTGATTTGTGTACATTATGCCCCTGGGAGGACTTGTCTTTCCTACTGGTGTCAAAGACGCCTGGTGCATCTGGGTTGAGAGGCCCTGAGATGTCGATATCAGTCTCTTGTTTTAAGAAAAGGAAACCGAGATCTGGAGAAATGACACAGGTTGGGGGCAAAGTCATGACTCACCTGGACGAGATGTCAGGACACGATGAATCATGAAGTGAGTCACCTGAGGGTGCACATCCATGGTCCGTGACATCTTCACTCAAGGGAGGAAGACAGGGTCCTTCCCCTCCCTTATAAAAGCACACACAGTCACAGGCCTGTGAACACCTGGGCACACTTGACTTCTATTTTGATAGTTAGAGAAGGAGATTTTCATTGAATATATGCTGGAGGCCCAGAGGTGCGGGGCGGGTAAGAGGATTCGTCAGTGACAGAGTGGGGAGCAGAACAAGCAGATCCACTGAAATACACTGCTGAGGGGAGCAACAGGCGAGACAGGAGAGGCCTGCTGCGCCTTGTGGGTTGCTCTCTGGCCAGGGCTCGAACTTGTGCTGCAGAGGCTGCGGACAGCTTCATAGTGCTGCGTCTTAACCCCTTGCGCCACCAGGAAGGCCCCTCCCCTGAGACTCTTGCACAGAGACAGGCACATGTAAAGATGGGCTGGTGCTGGTCCCTCCCAGAATCGATCTCCCCGGGGACTCCTCACAAGCCCAGCCATTACATTCCCAGAGCTGCCCAAGTTCCACTCCAGCTCCCCCTTCATTTCTGAGAGTGTCCCTGCCCGTGGAGCCGTGGGCGAGCTGATCTATCCTGTTCAACCTCTGCCTCCTTGTCTGTCCAAAGGAAACGGTGCTTTTGTGATGTTGGAACGAGTCAGTGGGGTGAAGGTGTTCTGCAAACTGTAAAGTGCTGTGGGCATGTGAGAGGCGGTGATATTTGTGCTGATTGTGAGGGAACAGCTCGTGGCCACTGAAAGCACAGCCCGGCGGTGCTGGAGTAGCCCTTGTGCATGTATCAGCTGCCTGCCACGGGTGACTCCATTTAAAATGTACTGCAGAGGGAGCCCGGGGGGCATACACTCTGCTGAATTCATCGATTTGCATGCTGTTCATTAAAAACATTTCTAAAAATAGACCCAGGTCAGAGAAGGTGTCCCAGACAGGAACGTTTTTCAGAGCTTGACCCAAATCCCTGTGATCTTGTTCTCCGGCAGCTGGGCTGCCTGGGGAGACCGGCCCAGGTGGTCCTCTCTGGTCTCTGGAGGGGTCAGAGTCCTCTTCCTGCACATTCAGGGCACCAAGTGCCATCTGGAACCACCACCTTCTGATGTACTAGAGCCCCAGTAGCCGCCGGGATCCTGACTGTCCCTGCTTCAAGCAGTTTGCTTCTTCCACAGCCGTTGGAGTCAGGACCCCCCATCTGGTGAGTTTGCCTGTAACGGGCCCAGGACTCTTCAGCCTGGACCTTTCTCTGGGAGGTCCGGGTGCTCCCGAGAAGCTCATTCTCCGTTAGTAGACTCTGCTTCCTGCTGCCACCTCCTTCGCTCACCCAGGAGCCCAACTCCGATGCTGGGAGCACCCCCCCAACCCCTGTCCTCCTTACATCCAGCAGCCAGCAAGTCCTGCCGATGTTCATCCTTTAACTGTTCCAGACTATTCTCTTCTGCAAGCTCAGTGATTAACCTGAAGCTCCCTCCCTCCTTCTCTCTCTTTCCTCTTTCCTCCCTCCCTGCCAACCTTCTTTCTTTCCTTTCTGTTTCATTTCTGAAGAGGATGACAAGGAAGAGAGAATACAGCGCATCGGAAGGGCCCTATAAATCTTGTAAGGTCAGGCCCCTAGAGGTCCCCCTAGTCCATAGAGGAAGAAACTGAGATTCCAAAAAGCCAATGGACCCAGATTGCAGTGGCCCATCCAGAGCCATTTCTGGCAACTGGGAAAACGTGCCTTTCTCTGGCTGACAGCCCTGTCCCAGGGTGCGGGCTCGGCGAGCCAAGGGCAGACCAGGTTTCAACCTCTGTTCCCTACCTTTGCGGTGATCTACCTGCTCGACCAGACGGGGCAGACTTGGAAGTGACTCGCCTCAGATTCCACGAGGCTGAGAGGGGAACGTGGGACTCCATGGCTCTGCTCAGGATGCTGCTGGGAACCCCTCTTCCCTCCCAAGCTGCAGCAGCACATCCACCGCGTGGCAGCGTGGCCCTGCTCCACCCTCTCCTGGCATGCAGGTCCTCCTTAACCTGCATGATTAAGAGCAAGAGGGTTTGCCCAGCCCAGGGGTGGGTGTTGTGCGGTGCTGCTGGTCAGGACTAAGGCGTCCTGGGGTCTCAGGCATCGCTTCCTGAGTGGTCCTGCTGCCAATCACCCACCCAGGCTGTCCAGCACGGGGGATGATGGGTGAGGAGGCTGGCTCAAGGGCGTAGGGGACCCTTCCTCCAACAGACATGCGACTTGATTCTCAGAGATCCACGGAGGGCTTCCGCAGGGCCCTGGCTCAGTCCTTGGCACCGCGGAGCTGTTTCCACCTCATATCGTGCGAGAGGAGGCGAGCTGTGTACCTGGCGAATGTTATTCAACCCAGGTGTTTTAGACGCACTGGTGTTCGCGCTGCAAAGCAGAGAAGCAACCAGTCTTCCCAAGTTCCCCTGAGCTGACCTGGGCCCAGCTGCCTCTCTGAAGCCTGCCCCCTTCACCACTTCAGGACTTTCTGTAACTGAATGGCGGGTGTCTACGTAATTTAGGGGAGAGTGAGCGTCCTGCACTTAGTAAATTCTTCCTGCACAAGTGACTGTATCCGGTGAACTCTGCTATCTTGTGCAGGCCGCTGCATGCACACGCTCTCAACTCCATGAAGCAGCTTGACAGCCTCTTCCTTCCACTTTGTTGACAGGTGAGCTGAGGGTCATAAAGGGTGCCCGTCTGGCAGGTGGGGACCCTCCTTGCTCCGCCCACCCCCTCACCTGCCTTGTAGCCCAGCAGCCCATGGTCAGAGTTCTTGCTCCTGTTTGGCCCCAAGTGTCTGAAGACAACACTTCCCTAGACAACTTTACAGTTTGTTGTGACAACAGACAGGAAAAAATTGGGTAAAGCACTTTGAAAGGTAATCAGTGACAGGCAGAGGGAGGCACCGCCCATTGATCCCAGCGCTGGGGAGTCCTAGCAGCCGGAAGTGATCGAGCCCCGAGGCATTCCGCCCAAAAATTCTATTTGCTAGAACCAGCGAGTGACGGGGAGGGAGGAAACTCTTTCACATGGTTATTTCCCCAACTTATTCCTTAAACCTCACAGCCTGGAGGCACCTGTGTAACTCTAGGAAATTGAAGAGATCTGGAGATGTATTGAAAGCAAGTGGCAGAGTCACGTCTTCCGAGTCATTTTCTTTGTCACTTTTTTTTTGTGTGTGTGTGCTGTGCATGTGCTTCGTAATGAAAAGGCCCATCTATGAAAAGCAAGAACCCAGAGTGGTCAAATATCACATCTCCACCTGCCTCTCTGCTGTGGCCAGCGCATTTCAGTGACGTTCAGAGTTGTCCCTATTTTCTTCTTAAATCCCTGAAGTCAGACGCGCTCCTGCCCACAGAGTGTGTTGCCCTGTTGGGGACAAGAGACTGGCTTGTGAGGCAGGAGACCTGGTTGGGGGCCTGTCTGTCTCTGGAAGTTGACCTAGAGCAGCAGTTCTGAAATGGGGGGTCCTCCCGGCAGGGACGATGTCTGCAGGTATTTGGGTTGTCGTGCTGGCGGAGAAGCGCCTGGCACCTAGTGGTCCGGACCAGGGATGCAGCTAAACGTCCAAGTGCACAGCCTGGACCTCCTCCCCCTTCACCTCTTGCCAGAGACTTACCTTACCCCAGATGTCAACAGTGCCCAGATTGAGAAGCCGGGGTCTAGAGGACACTCCCTTCTCACTGGGCCTCAGTGTCTCGCCTGCACAGTGGAGCTGTGGCAGGCGCAGGAAACGCCTGAGATCCCTCGAAGCTTCGGTTGTCTAATTGTGTCTCTGGCTCGGGTGACTCATAGGTTCTGCCTCACTGACTTCCTGCCCTGGTGACACCAGGGCCCCGTTATAGCAACCCCAATGCTAGGGTGCCCACGTGATGTGACCCTCAGCTGGGAGACACCTGTGGGAGGCTCTTGGCAGTGACAGTCGCTAGAAAATACCCCCCTGGAAGGGAGACACCCTCAGCCCCAGGCCCTCCTGTTGTGCGCTTGTGTCCTTATCTCCTCCGCAAATAAGGCTGAGTGGGTTTTGCATTTGCAAAATCTGGCTCCTTGGACCTTCTCACCAAGCTCTCCAAGGAACACGGAGCCCCCAACTTGCCCAGACTTTCCAGCAAGTTCCAGCTGTGGTGGGTGTTTTGAGGGGTGTCCTAGCAAAGCAGTGGTTCTTGCAGTGGATGCTCGTTTCAGAGACTCTGCTGCCTCTGGCTGCTCTTTCTGCCCTCTTAGGGGTCCTCAGGCCCCACCGGGGCCGCCTCCAGCCATCCGTCCATCCCTCGTGCTCCTTGTCCTCCCACGTCTGTCCCTGAATCAGGCCTGGGGGAATCGACCCTGACTTCTGCACTTCTTGAGAGCTCGTTTGGTGGTTCTAGCGGGGGTCACAGCTACTCACATGTCCTTGATAGAAGATCCTCTGTCTCTCCTGGGGGACGGTCATCCTCTTGGATGGAGCAAGCTGTGGGGGCAGGTGGCTGGCAGATAGCCTCTGGCTGCTGTACCTTCGGGTCCTGGCATTGCTCCCCGAGCCATGTCCTCCCCGGGCTGGTCCCAGCCAGTGACCAGCTGGGCACCTCTCACAAGCAGCCTTGCTCTGGGCCCCCAGGACAGGGCGAGCCTTGCTGGGGGCTGACCTTCGGTCTGAGGCGTCTCCGCCCTCCCGCTCTCCTACCCTGGGTGTCAGTGTATCAGGCTCTATAGACTGCAGGCTCTCCCCCACACCTGCTCCCCCACTTCTGCTCCATCCTCCCTGCCATCTGCTGCTCCAAGGACCCTGAGCAAGTCAACAGACACCCTGATTCTCAGTTTCCTGGTCCGTAAATGAAGTGACATGGGGTCTGCTGTATCCCAAGGCTGTCGTGAGGATAAATAACAAAATACACACGTGGCTTGTACCCCTGAGTGCTGCCGCCCCCATGAGTGCTGGCAGTGGGTCTCGCTGCCCTGGAGACCCCCAGAGGCCAGCAGCTGATGAATGAAGCTGCCATTGATATTTTCATTGGTGCTCTTCTTTGTCGGGTGGGGTTGCATCCAGAGCCCATGTGCTAAATGCAGTCTCCCCCACCCTACCATCACAACTGCCAGAAATGACCTCAGACCATTTCTATGCCTATTTAGAGGGGCTGCCTGTTTGAAGTCCCCAGTTAGAGAGTTGCTGTGCAGATAGGAGTCCAGCTGAGATATTCGTGTAGCCTCGTCCCTCCTACAGTATTTATCCTTCAACTTAGGCCTCCAAGGCCTTAGGTTGGAGTCATCATTGCCATGCACAGCTCAGACGCTGGCATTACCACCACCCAAGGGGCTCGGTGACTGCCAAGGGCTGACTCCTGGTCTGGCATCAAATGCTCGGTGGGGACTGAGAAAGGGGAGCAGTGAGGTGTGACAGGAAAGGCACACACTAGACCAGCCCCCACGCTGGATAAGGCAGCCAGGAGCAGCACTGGGAACTTGCAGGAAGGCCGAGGTAGAGTCTCCAGGGGACAGCAGTCAAGGTCAAGGGAGTGGCCCACAGTCAAGGCTAGCAGAGATGAGGGACACATCGGATGGCCTGTCAGAGCCTGGTGGGATTGTCCCAGTTTGTCCCTGAGAGAATCTGTTCCTCGAGGGGGTGACTGACCTTGACATTCCCTGGTGGGGATGTTCCTTGGCCTCCCCTTGGGATCTTTTTTTAAAAGATTTATTTATACATACAAAACCTGGGGTGCAGGCCCAAAGTGTGGGGGGTGAGAGGATTCACTACATGCAGAGCAGAACAGGTGGACCTACTGAAACGCACTGCTGAGGGGAGCAGCGGGGAGACAGGGGAGGTCTGCTGTGCCATATGGGTGGCTCCCTGGCTGGGGATTGAACTCGTGCTGCAGAGGCTGCTGACAGCTTCATAGTGCTGAGACACAACCCCTTGTACCACCAGGGAGCCCCTCCTCCCAGGGTCTTACCCATGAAGGGGAAGCTGTGAAGTCAGCAGGGAGGGGGTGTGACTTGCCACCTTCAGGCGTCGCCTCTTGTTCCTTCGACCACATAGGGTTGATTTTCTTGTTTCTTATTCTGTTTTTCTCAATGTCTTGACACCCTCCCTTATTTACTTTTGTCCTTTAACATTTGCATCTATTTTTACAAGCTGCTTCATTCCTTTATTGAATGAGATGGTAGAAGAAACAAATTAGTGACATAAAAAATGTACCTTCTGAGATTACTCAAATCACTCCTGTGTGAGGCTGCCTCCATCAACAGCCAGCTCGCCCGCCCTGACCACGGGCAGCAGCGACAGTTGGTCAATTCCATCTTCCAGAGTTTCCTTCACTGCCCACTTGGAAAGGCTTCCAGCTGTGACCATCTCCAGGCATCTTATTGCCTTTGCTTTTGATTCATGGCATCTCTTAGTAGCCATGCAACCCTGGGCAAATCACTTAGCCCCCTACAGTTCCTTAACTGTAAAGTTTGCAGGAGATTACCTCCTCTGCCCAACTGGGAGGGTCACTGGATGATGGCTGAGAGCTGTGCCTGGGGCGACATCTTGTTTGACAGCATGGGCACCGGGGCTCCCTAGCCTATATCCTGGTGATCTGACCTGCACTCCTGTGGTCAGTCTGCTTTTGTGACTTGCTTCATCCAAGAGAACGCAACTGAAATGATACTGTGTCATTGCTAAGCCTGGGCTTCATGAAACCTTGCCCACTGCTGCTTGCTGGCTCGGACCCCTGCCCTTGCCACATGAATGTGCCCAAGCTGACCTGCTGGTAGACAGGAGGGCATGTGAGATAGAGATGAGCCCTCCATTGGAGACCATCCATAGTCTAGTCCTTTGGCTAGACTAGCCAGCCCCTCGCCAGCATGGAAGCAGACTACAAATGCTCAAGTAGCCCAGCGAGACCAGAAGAACCACCCAGCAGAGCCCAGTCTAAATCGCCCTCCCATGGAGCCATAAGCAAAGGAAACAGTCACTATTTGAAGTCACACAATTTTGGGAGACATTGCTCTGTCGCAAGAACTAACTAGTGCACTTGGCCTAGAACAGGCAAAAGCTGAGTGGCATGAAAGCCAGCTACCCCTGGGTCAACTCTTGAGGAGTGCCAGGAGGTGACATCCCGGGGCAGCCACCACCCCACCACCCTCTGCATCCTCAGGTCAGGACAGGACATGCTGAGTTGTTGAGTATCATATGTCAGGGACCAAAAATTGCATGCAAGCAAAAAAAAAAAAAAAAAAAAAGCCTGGGTCTAAGGTTGTTATTTATAGCAAAAAATTTAAACAGGGAAGCTCTGTCAGTTTTCTGAATTACTGACAGTTGCAGAAATGTTAATACAAATCTTTATAAGACTGGCCAGATGTTCGATATTAAACAAGCATCTGTTTTGTATAAAAGACTTTTTATGCCCCCCACACGCTGTGTCTTTCTCTCTCGCCCCTCTTCGCCCCTCCCCCGTTCTGATCCCCTGATAGATCAGGGCAGTAGCGGAGGGTAATTGCCTCAGCTATAGTTTTATTTAGTTTCTGAATGCTGGTGTCCATGGTGTCAAAAATACACCCCAAAAAATAACCCTGGGAAAGGTTAATAATGGCCTTTCTGGTGTCATATTCTGCACTTTATGTGTTGTGGTAATTATTATCATTAAGGTTGTAAGAATGTCTAGTTATCTTTCTTAATCACATACTATAAAGAAGTGCTTCTGAACACATATCTATTATTTAATCAAAATTTCACAGTTATTGGCATTTGCGCTCCACCAGGGCTGTGTTTATTTTCTGTTTGCAAAGGGGGAGCGTCGCTCCCAGAAAAGAGGGGGCCCGGCGTCCATACCCACTTTCATCACTGTCGTCGCATGTGACACTCGGTGCTATTAATATCGGAGACACCAAACACATGCTGATGCCCCCCACCCCCCCTTTGGGGTGCATTCTAGGAAAAGCACTTTTATTAACAAATGAAGGGGGAAATGCAGGCCATGGATGAACCCTGCTTCTGGGAGAGCTTTGGTTTCGACATTTAGGGGTGCGTTTTTTCCAGGGGTGCGCAGAGTGAAGAAGGTCCTTGGGCTCACATAGGGGTCCTGTGATGGCCATTGGAGTGGGCCACCCACTGCTGTGCCTCAGGGTCCCCACTGAGGCAGGGGACTCAAGGAGGAGCCATGATCCTATTTTACAGCCTGGGACATGGAGGCTCAGAGAGAATCTCTTGCCCAGGGCCCCCCTCTAGCAGGCTGAAACTTGAGGCCACTGCTTGCTGGTGTCTGGGTTTGTCAGAAAGACACACGCTCTGCCGGACCTGCACTGGCCACAGGCCCTGCCTGCCTCACGGGGCCAGTGAGCACTGGGAATGGTGCTTGTCTCCCCTGAACTCTGTGGAGTGTCAAAGGCACACGGGGTGTCAAGACCAGAAACAGTGAACCATCTCAGTCATTTTTAATGCTGATTTCATGAGGACATGATAGTAAGTTACATATACTGGATTTAATAAAATATGATTGCAACTAATCTCACCTGTTTCTTTAAACGTTTTCTTTTTTTCTTAATTTTATTTATTTTTGTGTAGAAGAACTGGGGTATAGGCAAGTGGTGTGAGAGGATTCCCCAGAGACAGAGTGGGGAGCAGAACAGGCAGATCCACTGAAATCCACTGCTGAGGGGAGCAGCAGGGAGGCAGGAGAGGTCTGCTGCGCCCTGTGGGTCAGCAAACTGGCCAGGGATTGAACTCAGGCCGTAGGGGTGACAGCGCTGAGACTCACCCCTAGGCCACTAGGGAGGCCCCTTTTTTAACTTTTAAAAGTGTCACTATTCAAAAAATAAATTAAAGTGTCACTATTCAAAAATATAAAACAATATCTTCGGCTCGCACTACTCTTGATGGCTCAGCGTGGTCCCAAGCTGGGGGTTCGCACGAGCTCTTCCGGGAGCAGTTCTCATTGCTTCAGAGTGAGGGTTCTCAACTCGGGGTGGCCTTGTCTCCTGGGAGACTTGTCTGGAGTTGATTTTGAGGGTTATGACTGGGGGAGCGGGGAGGGCTTCTGGCTTCTGGCTTCTGACTTCTGGTGGAGACAGGGATGCTGCCAACATCCCCCATGGTGAGGTGTCCCACAAAGCATTGTCTGGACCCCAAATGCTAACAGCGTGGAGGCCAAGAAGCCCGGATTAGAGTCAGACCTTGCACATTGGGTGGTTCCCAGCGATGTCACGATGTCCCCGAGGAACAACGCCAGGGGTCCTTATTTCAGTTTCCCTCCAGGACCCTGGTGGACTCCCTCCTCCTTGTTCTTTCACCCCACAAAATGAAAAACCCATGTCGGCTTATAATTCCCACATGTGCCTGCCGTGCGGCTGACTCTTGAAGCCACGCAAGTGGTCTCATCTCCTGGGGGGCATGTTCAGGTAGCAAACTGTGGCCTCCCGGGAGGGGTGTGCAGTCCTGAGGGGGTGGGGGGCAGTGGGAATCCGGGAGAGCTGGCAGGAGGAGGGGACAGGCAGGGGCCTGACCTGTGTGGGACATAGTCACGGGGGACTTGCAGGGACAGCGTCCTGGACTTGGCACGGGGACCCGCTGGGAGGAGAGGCCTGGAGGGAGCGAGCTAGTGGGCTTGGGTCACCTGCAGCGCGCAGACGAGGAAATGGAGCCCTTCCTGCTGCGGGGCGGGCTCTCCGGCGCTCTCGGGCCCGGCCAGAGCACGGATTCTCTGGGCAGCGGCGGTGGGAGGCGCGGACGCCGGGCTCATTGTCCTTCTTGGGCACCTGCCAACATCTTAGTTCCATCCTGCTCAGCTCTTTCTCCAGCCAGGGGGCTGTGAACTTCGTCTAGTGTGGCGGACAGGGCTCTGAGATGGTCCCCAAGTTCCCACGTCTGCTGTACACACCTCGTATATTTCCTTAACCAGACTGGCAGGGGTGGGGGGGGGGGCTGTGAATGTGACTGGGTCACCACCATGATTAGGTTAGATGGGATCCTGCTATGAATTAGCTTCCTGGCTGGTGACGTAGACGTTACAGGTGATTTGACAACAATGGATAAAGCAAAGCCCTTGGGAAAACTGATGAAACCCTTGGATTTTGTAAAAAGCCCACTCTTTATTATTCCACTGGGAAGTCAAACCTGAGGTGGAGGATGTCACAACCTTTATCTTTGCATTTTTGCTGGAAATGTCAAGTCCCCCCTCATCACTGAATTGCTTATTCATTTTAAGAATTCCTGCCTAGCAGCGATTGTAACCTACATTCTATTAACTATAAGAAAAAATAAGCTTGATTTCATCATTTTTCCTTTCCTAACACAAAGTGCCAATCCCATCTTTCCCTCAGTTACCTGTGGTGTCGGCTCTGGATTTCAGCAGACTGGTCCGTGGTGACCCCTTGGGGTCACCTGGCTGGGTCCTTCTGGTGCCAACTGGGGCTCTCTGTCCCTCTCAGCCTTTGGGGATGCCTCACGCAGCAGAGTCAGCCCCACTCTGGGTCAAGGCGGTGGGAAGCTGTGTCCTGACCCTCTTGGGTCGAGGTGTTCCATCCCTGGCGGAGTTTGGGTCTCTGTGTATGACATAGTCTGGGCCACACCAGCTCTAACATCGCTGCCGAATCACATCACACCCAATATTATGCGGTTGTGATTCCAGCCTGGGGAAGTCAAAATACAGCCAGGAAGGGGGAATTGTTAAAGTGATTGAAACATGGACATGAATCTGAGCAGAAAGGTCTAAATCTTACCTGGGTTAGCATTATTGTTGTAATAAATAATCATAACAGTCCCATCCATTTTACAGCTTACAAAATCCTTCTTATACATGACTTCATTTGACTAGGTTAGGGGGAATAAATCTGAAGGCTTAATTTCTCCTGGAAATATCAATCTCTGGTCTCTCCTACCCCTGGTTGCCTGTTTAACGGCCCCAGAGCACAGCTTCCCCATGCATCCCCCAGCTCACAAACTTTAAAAAATTTTCTGTCTGGAGAATAAACTCCAGACCCCTGGCTGCCCAGCACTGGCTCCTGCTCTGGTGTCTTTGCTCAACAGCCCTGCCCTGCCAGCCCTTCTCTCCCCTTCATGTGCCACAGGTTGGCCAAGTCCAAGCCACCAGCAAGCAGCAGCCTTCACACAACCCGCTCTGGCTGAGCAACCTCATCCCCTGTTGCACACCTGTCTCGGGACAGTTCATCCTGTAAAGAATAACAGATACACACTTGTTTCCTCCATCTGAGGGTGAGCTCCTTGGGCCCTGACCTGTATTTGCTGTCTCCGCTAGTGGGGCTCCCCACCTCCCAGCCCTTCCAAGTGCCTAATCCAAGAGCCAGTGAAACTTTTTGTAAAGGGCCACCTAGTACATACTTGAGGCTTTCTGGACCACATGGTCTCTGTGGCAGCCATCAATCTGCCATTGTATCCCAGAAGCAACCCCAGCCAATATGTAAGCAAATGGGTGGGACTGTGTTCTAATAAAATTTTATTTATAAAAACAAACACTGAGGGCCTCCCCGGTGGCGCAGCGGTTGAGCGCTGGGTTGCGAAGCTGCCCGCAGCCTCTGCAGCGCCGGTTCGATCCCCGGCTGCTCCCCGGCCACCGGAGGAGGGTCCCCCATGGCGCACAGACCTCTCCTGCCGCCCGCTGCTCCCCTCAGCAGTGTGCTTCGGTCCTTCTGCCTGCTCTGCTCCCCGCTCTGGCTCTGGTGAATTCTCTCACTCTCCCGTGCTTCTAACTGTACCTAGTGCATGTATAAATAAATAAATAAACAAATCTTTAAAAAAAAAACAAAAACGAACACTGAACATGATTTTTGCCCCGGTGTGATCTGCTGACTCCTGGCTCAGCCAAGTGGCTAACAAAGGTGTGCGGCAGTGTTTGGTGACTGATGGTTGGATGACGGGCTTGATGCGTGAGCGCGAGGAGAACCAAGTATTTGGGAATCGGGTGTCCCCAGGCATGTAGGAGTCACTTGCACAAGAGGGACAGGAAGAACTGTCTGTGCCCAAGGGGGAGTGGTTCTGAGAGCAGCTGGCAGAAACTTGGGCTTAGGGGCATCAGAGGAGAGGTGGGGACACAGCAAGGCTAGACTAGATGCGGGGAGCAGCCAACGTGGAGTGATGAAAGTGAGAACCCCGTGACCCTGGCTCACTCTGTGGTCACCCCTTTGGTCAGGAAGCTGGTTTCTTGAGGGAGAAGCTTCCACAGAGTGGACACTGCTGTGGGCTGTGCACATACCAGAGCATCGGGCCAGGTACTTCTTGTCTGTCTGTAGCCAACCCAGAGCCAGAGGTTCCCAGTGACCTCAAAAGTCCTGGAAACAGGCAGGAGGGGGCCCTGAGGATTGTTGCTTAATCTCGCTCCAGGGAGGAGCCAGGAGTGTTAGGATAATTCAGCCACTTGTCTAGCCCTGAGAAGAAAGAGGCCTGCAGAATGTATGGAGAACTTGCTCAGGGCCACTGAAGGTGGTGCTGTCTCTCAGGTGGAATGGAGTGGAAGGTGGGGCCCAGCACCCCTCTCCAGCCTGGAGCAACTTACTCTTGGTGGGGTCATCCAAAGGCACGTGGCGTGTGGGGTGGTATGATCTGTCCCCAAGTCCATCACAGTGTTCACGGCAGCCTCCATCCCTGGGGCTAAGCAGGATCCTCACCTGAGGAATTCTGAGGGCAGAGTGAGCCACATCTCAAAGGACGAGGCCCGGACATAGACGCAGGCAAAGAGAGAAAAATGGGGCCGAGTGACCCAGAAAGTGAGCTGCAAGGAAGGTACAACCTGGAGCTCACCACCCAGACAGGTCACTGCCCCGGTGCCTCCTGGCTGAGCGTGGGTTATTTCTAGGCCATTCCCAGTTAACTAAAGACCTGGATGAGGGATCCCACGTCTCTTCAGAGAGAGCCTCCCAGTGGCCGAGTGATGGCTAACCTTTCACCCCGTGGTTCTTGGAATAAAAGTGCTTTGTAGGACAGAACTACCATTGTGTCTTAACTATAATTCTGACCTCTTGTTGTTTTGCATGCTGGTGGGGAGCAGGAAGATGATTTAGGAATCACACGTGGAATGCAAACTTTTATGGCTACCTTGGGTCAGAGGGGCAGGCTCAGCACCCAAGCACTGCGGAGCCCTGGGAATAGAACTTGAAACTAATGAGCCGTTCAATGCAACAAAACAAGACAAACGGAGGCTTGCGGTTCTCCTCATCTTTCTGATTTTTTCCCTTTTAATGGGCAAGAGGTGAAAATGATAAAATTAGGAAAGGAAACAAAGAGGAACCCAAGTGGGAGAGAGATGCTGCCTCCTTTCGTGGCTCTAGGGAGACAATAAAAGCATCCACTTGAGGTGAAGACAGGCCCCTCTCCCGAGTCCCCCCCTTTGACGGAGACCTCCGCTCATCCTGAATTACTTTTCACTTCTCCAGACGCATTTTTCCCTCCACCCTGTGCCTCCCTCCTTAGGCCCTCCCTCCTCTCTGCCCCGTCTTCCAGTGTTTGAAGCCCTGCTTTCTAACTCTCAACATTTAAAAAATTCTTAATGATGCAACCTGAAGTTGCCATGGCAACCGATTTCCTAGCCGAGGCAATGCTAGAGGCCTGTGATGGGGCTGCCATTGAAATCGCAAATCATTTTCCTTTTCTTTCAAAATTAAGTAGGCTGCCTAAAGTGTCCCACTGTGGTTTTCCCAGCCCCCCAAGAATAAGACTCCCATGCACTGGAATACCCAGTTATTGCGTTTCCCTGCTATCTTTTTATGACTTCCTCCTCCACAGGCATATAGACTGTCCCTCTGGAAAAATAACCAGAATGCACTCTTTGTTATTTCTCTTTTGTCAGTGCGAGACATGCTTCTGATGAAGTCTGATGACATTTGATGGGTTTTCTCCCCCTCTTTTTTAATTGCCTTTGGCTTCCCATTCTTAAAACCAATCGAGTTTCTTTCTCCTTGAAACTTGAGGACGGCTTGGTAAATACTGCATTGGAACACAAAGCAGCTCCTTGGGTCTGAAGGTCTGAATTAGTGTCATCCCAGGTGGATTGGTGGAAGGAGTCTCTGCCTCTCCTCTGTGGTTTCAAGGCTTCCTGGCATAGGCAGGGACAGGGTGCCTTGTCTGAGCATGGCATCTGTTCCAATAACACCTTGAACAAACCCTTCCTGAAGGCCTGCCTGATGCCTGTGGGCTCCTGAAGCCGGTGGTGTCTGACTCTCACCTGCAGCACAACACTGAACCTGTTCTCCCAGAGCTCTAGAAGGATCTGTAATGCTTTTTCACTACGGGCCTCTTCCTGCCTCAGTTTCCATCCTGGGGCCAGTAGGACACATGTCATCTAAGTGAGCTTAGAGCAGAAACCAGTTCTATAGTTTTGAGGCTCCTCAAACAGTTCAGAAATATTTAAAAATGAATCAAAATGCAGAGCAAAGGTTTCAGGCAGAGGCCATGCCCTGGAAAGCTGGCTTGTGAGCTCCCACTGGGAAACAAGCAAGTGTCCCTTGAAATCTAGTGAGCTGAGTAAAGCGCTGTTTTGTTCTGGATGTTCTGATCCCCGAGACGGTGCATGACTTCCAAGTGCCTCTGGGACGGGGTGTTGCCCAAGAATGAGCAGAAAAGGACCAGAACCTCAGAGTCCTGTGTAAGATTTCCCCACGCGTGAAATTTATCGGGGCTGTAGAAAACACAAAGCTGTATCAGGTCCTGGTGAGGGGCTGCTCATTCAGCGTGACGCCTGCAGTTGGCGAAGCCCGGGACACGGAGTCTTGCCTTGACCTCGCTGGGCCCCGGGACACCAGTAATCCGCTGCAGTTTGGAATTCTTTCCTTCCACGGCTTCAGTGAGCGCCAACTCTCCTGATTCCTCCTCCCTCACTGACGGGTCCTTCTGGCTTCTCCCCAGCACCCTCCAAGGCTGGCACCTCCTGGGTCACAGGCACAGCCCCTGGGCTGCCTGCCCCGAGCTCCCTGGGAGCCTCACTGCGCCACGAGGACACCAACACACCCTGTGTGCCTTTCGGGCCCGGACTGGCCTCTAGACGAACTCCAACCCACGCAAGCGTCAGAGGGTCACCCCGAGGATATCCGGGAGCATCACCCCCAGCCCCTGCCCCCACAACAGTCTCAAACAGTCTCAAACAGCACTCGTCCCTGAATTCTCCTCCCTGGTTACGAGCATGGCGAGTGTCTCGCACCCAATCCAGGCAGGAGCCTGGGAGGCCGCGTTGCCTCCTCTCTCTGCGGCTCTGGGGCGGACCAGCTAGCCAGGCCAGGTCTCCATCTGAAGCGCACCCAGGCCCGTCCAATGGGGGCCTCGCCTTCCCTTGTACCACCCCGCAGCCGTGTCCTCCTCGCTGTCCCCCCTGCCAGCTGTCTTGCCCCTCTTGGACACGGAGGGGCTCTCTCCCTCATGCACACGCAGCTGGGGAGGTCCCTGCATCAAGCAAATGGCCCCCACCTCAGGAGCGCAAGTCCACGTCCTTGGAGCCCCCTTCTGATTGGCGGGGCCTCGGGGTCACTGAGGGCAGAGGCCCCAGGCCCGAGGGAGACCATCAAGGTGTGGGGCACACACTGCCTGCCGCAGGGGCCAGGAAGCAGAGAGGCTTCCTCTGTCGGTCCGTGGCACAGGAGGACGTGAGCCGGAGCCTTTTAAAGATCTCGGCTTTCCTGGGGGATGTGACCTGGCACCAGGGCAGGGGCCCAGCCCTCGGATTTGCGGGTGCAGAGTCTGAACCAAGGGGCTGTGACCTGCCGTTCGCTGGTGCGGCTGTTGACTCCCACCTGCAGGCGCCCTGCTCTGGGGTGAAGAGGCAAGGGAGACTTGTGCTGTCCCCCCACAGAGCCCAGCCCAGGGGCCTCGGTGCTGGGACAGACTCTGTGAACAAACAGGGAGATGGGAGCTGGCGGGCGACCTCAGCTGGACCCCACTCTCCAGCCTCTGGCGGGTGTCTGTGGGGCGTGCCCTGCGCCTCCCTGGGGCTGAGTTTGGGGCACAGGCCTGGGTGGGGTCAGGACGAGGCCCCTGGTCACTCTGCACTATGCCACAGTCTTAGTTTCTCATCGGCACAGCGGACGCAGCAGGAATCTCCACTGCGCGGGGTCTAGTGGGAGCGGGCGCCTGGGCAGGGACATGACACTCGGGGCTTGAGGTCGCGGGGAGCAGTTCAGGAGGGGTCAGTCAGGAAAGGCCTGTGGGGATGAGAGTGTGGTGTGTGTGTGCTGCTTGTGTGACTTGTGTGGCAGTATGTGAAGGAAAGGTACGTGTGTGGGGCTGGTGCTTGTGTGTTGGGGGATCAGTGTGAGCATGATGTATTTGTGGGGGTGTGTCTGTGTGTGTCTGTGTGTGTGCATGTGATGGGTGTGTGCCTAATTCTCTGTGATGTGTCCATCTGTGTGTGTGTGTATGCATGTGATGGGTATGTGTGGTGCATGTCTGTGTGTGGAATGAGTGTGTGTGTCTCTGGCGTGTGATGGGTGTGTGTGTGTGATGGGTGTGTGTCCCAGGCACTTGTAGGGAGAAGCGTGTTGGAGGGGGAGACAAGGATGTCCTGTGGCCCCTGGCGGGTGGCACAGGCTGGTCACATGTGCGCGGGCGCCTCTGGCAGGCAGGCAGGCATGATGGGCAGTGTATGGGGGGCGCTAGCCGGGAGGGAGAGGACAGGCCTGTGTGGAGGCATCTGGGAGGCCATGGCTGAGGCTAAAGACAGCAAGACGCAGAAGGTGTCTGGAGGTTCCCATCAGCCTCCGAGCTGACCCCCCCAGGCCTCTCCCGGCGGTTCGTGCTGGGCCCTGGACCTCTGGACACAAGTGAGCCAGGTTCCCCTCCTGGGGCAGCTCACAATGCAGACCGACCTCTGCTTCCCCTCCAGCCCTGCGTTCTGAGAGTTTCTAGAATGTCCCTCTCACAGGGCTGTGATCTGAGACAGGCTCACATCACCATGTCCACAGTGTCTTCATTTCTGGTCTTCAGACCTGTAGGTTGGCGAGGCGGGATAGGTGCGCTTTAGCCCCTGGACCGATCACTACTGACACACACTAGGCACTCGGCAAACATCTGGCGAACGAATGAATGATTCCTGGCTGCCTTCCCTGTGTTGTTCAAAGGTCAGACAAATCCATTTCAGAGATTCCTGGCCTATGCTCAGTGTCCGGTGGGGTCTAACCCGGCCCTGCTTGTACCATCTTGGTGCTGGCAAGCCTTTCGGGCCTCAGTTTCCTTCTGCTCTCTGCTGCCTCTGCCCTTGCACTGAGGTTCAGTGAGGCGTGGCTGGATGCTGCTCGACACCCTCCAGGATGAGACACCTTTGTTTTGTCTGCGCAGTGAGAAGCTTGTGCTGTGGGGAGCACAGGATGGGTTGGGGGCCCAGTGGGACCCCATTCCAGAATCAGGGTGTCTCATGCTTTTTGCATCTCACCTCAACTAGGAGGTAGGAGGTAACTTCCAGCAACCTAAGCGCCTGAGGGATTTGAGACGTTCAGTGAAATTCAGGTAACCTTTGTCCGCCCCATCCAGTTTCCACCCACCCTGCTCTCCCAGCCCTGCACCCCCTCCAGCCGGCCTGGCTCCCTGCTCTCTATGGAGATAATTGGAGGTCCCCAAGGAGAAGGCTTCCTCTTGAGCCTTTTCAGGCCCTCTCAGCAAAAACGACTTACCCAGCGTCACTGGAGGTTAAAGAATGGCTTGGGGCCTTGAATGGAAATAGCGAGTGTGTCTGTTTACTGGAGGGCTTCCTCTCCCGGCCCGCACGGCACCGCGTGGTGAACAAAGCCGGGCTCAGAAGGCAGAGGGTTCAGCGGAGTCAAGGTTGTCCCGTGCCGTGGGGGACGCTCGCCGCGAGGATAAAGGGCTCAGGAAGCAAGGATGCACTTAAATGGACACAGAAAGCACTTTAAAATTTTTCTTTTGACAAAGAGAACTGAAGTGGGCAGCTTCAGTGAAACGTACACCTCTGTCCCGACTTTCGCTGAGTGGCTGATGTAGGAACGTGAGCGCCAAGCTGGCAGCTTCAGCACCAGCAAGAGGCTCTTGGGGCGGCTGCGGCCCCGCCCCGCCCTGTGCCTTGGGGAGGGGGGCGTGGGGGCAGAATGTGCTGGTGGAGGAGCTGAGATGTGGTCTGGGGTGGTGGAGAGGCCAGAGAGAGGGGGTCTGGTTCAGGTGTGCCCCTTCTCGGGGAACCACTGGGCTGCTGGCTCCACTGTGGGCCTGGCACTGTGTGGGGTGCTCTACCTGCAGGCGTTGGTTCTGGGGCCCGGGAAGAGAGCCTGAAGCCCCAAGGGGAAGGGCTGCTATGGCAATGGGGTGCATATGGCAATGATGTCCTCAAAGAAAGTCAAAAGTCTCTACACTGCTGCCAAGCCCAAGGGTAAGATGGGGAAACACTGTCCGTGCTGAGCCAGGGTGCAGTGATTGGTGGAAGGCCCCAGGGCTGGTCTGTCACTCCATCGCCACCTGAAGTACCTTCTGTTTAGCATCATATGGACCTTCAACTTAAGCTGATCCACTATATGCAAGTGCTTATTTTTTTCTTTGTGGTAATTCTGGAAAATAGGAATTGTTTCCTTTTTACAGATGAGGTTTGACAAGGTAAAGTCATCTGAGGAAAATTACACAGCAGAGTTGGGATTGGAAACTTGGCTTTCCCAATTCTAAAAGGATCCTTCCATCCACCATCCACCCACCCACCACCTATCCATCCATCCATCCTCCATCCATTATCCATCCATCCATCATCCATCCACCCACCATCCATTCTCAATCCATCCTCCATCCATCCATCTGTCATTCATCCACCCATGCATCCGTCCATCCATCATCCATCCACATAGTTGTTCTTTCAAGACAATGACCATGGGAAGTGAATAAAATGAAGACGTGGAAGGGCAATCATGATTTGAAAGCACCTTACTATGAGAAAAACCCTTTTATATATGACATCCAGTTTAATTCTCTCATCAGCCTGATGACTGGTTGTGGTTTGGCAATGGGACAAACAAGACGCAGAGAAGCCCGTTACTTGTCCAAGGTCATGCAGTTGGTAAATGCAAAACTGGAATTCACATTCGAGCCTCTGACTCCCTGTCGTCCCCAGTTCCAAGCCACCGCCGCCTGGGGCATGTTCCGTGAATCTGCACTGAGGCCAGATCTCCTGGGCATTTCCTGCTATGAGGTCCTGACATGCCTCCTCCCTCCGCCTCCTGTGGCCCTTGGTGAAGCCCCGAGGCTGCCGAGGAGGCCCACACTGAGAGTTGCAGGTGGGGGTGGCTGTGTCGCTGGTGGTAGTGACTCAGGACAGCGACAGGAGAGCAGGAAGTCCTGGGCTACCTGTGCGGTGCCGATGACGCTCCCTTTGAGGGCTCCTGGCTAGAGCCCCAGCCGTACCTCACACCGCCCGCCTGGCCTCTGAATGCCCAGGGGAAGAGTGCTACTGCTTCTGCTGGCTGCAGTGCTGTTCTGAGCCCCTGGGCACCGCCTGCTGGGGACCTGAGCGTGACCTTGGTCTCCCAAAGCCAGAGGAAGTCAGATTTAGAAGACAGCCGAGCATTCATCTTGTCCAAATGGAGCACGGAGCCTGAAGAGCAGGGAGAAGCTGCCGGTGCCCAACCATGTCCTCTGCCGCCCCTTGGCCATTCTCTGCCACTGGCTGCTGATGCTGCAGGCCTTGTCCCTGAGGACGGCTCCTGGCAGCCAAAGGCACCAAGTTCATGTACGTCGGGCTGGAAGTGCTCTGGGAATGGAGGTATGAGTGCCCCCACACTCTCCTGATTGGGACAACTGAGGTGGTCCCCAGCCCTCCCTGCCCCCGTGCCCACCCCAGGCATCCAGGGATTGAGCCAAAGATGGTCTCTGCTGGACACCTGGAGCCTCTTCCCTCCTGTTCCTCTCCCCTGCTCCCCTGCATCTTTCTCCTGGAAACGCTTGCTAATTGACTATTTCACAGAAATCGCCATAGCAGGGTCTGCTTTGGGGAACCCCCCTAAGTCAGAGGTGGGGTGCTCTAAAGAGCAGCAAGCACTGATCTCCCCTTAAGCAGAGCCACGAACTCCAGGTGTATGTGAGTTGGTTTGACTGTCACTGAGTCCGTGGCCTGTTTACCGGCGTGGCTGGGCTTCCGGCAGACACCCGGGCTTCCTCAGTCGGGCTGGTTCCGGTTCTGTAAGCACGTCCTGAGCGCCAGCCGTGTGTCAAGCACTGCACGCAGTGGGCGCAAAGATCAGGAGGTGACCAGTGGCCAGATGAATCTGTTTGGTGTCAGTGGTCCAGGCTGGTGCTAGAGGCACGCGGGGGACACAGTGGAACAGCCATGTGTGTGGAGGTGGGGGGCCTGGCGTTTCTGCAGGTGAGTAGGACTTGGGGGGGTTGCTGCATGGTAACTCTACACAATCATTAAATGGTTGTTGCTGCTAAACCTGAGTTCAGAACCATCAGTGGGGACAAGGTCATCCTCGCCCTCAGCAGCATCTCCCACAGACAGCCCTCTCCAGACCCAGCGGGGACCCCGCAGCTTCCTGCCCAGCGCCCAGATCTTCCACCCCCTGGGGCTCAATGCAGGACATGGGAAGGACATGCAGCCAGGGCAGCTCACAGGCGACTCCCGGCCCGAGGGGGAGCTGTGTGCAGGCCTCGTGCCTCCCCACCATCGCTGCCCCTGTGCCCTGACCGCGTGGTCACTGTCATTCAAAACACCCAGAGAAAGAAACTTCCTGGACTCCGTTCCTGCCTGAATGGAAACATACAAGCCTGCTTCTTTCAACAGAAATGCTCTGAGTCCTCCCCCCACCGAATTCCGCCTCCTTTACATAAAAGACTTCATTTTTCCTCCCCACCCCCTTAGCAGCGTCGCTCAGCGGAGGGTATTATGTGGAGGCTTTTCTACAGTGGACGCCTTTGGTGACCCTCGTCTTAAGAAAACTGCTTAAGCACCCAGTAATAGCCCGCGCTGCGGCTCGCTAAAAATAACATCTGCTCGTGAAGAATTTAACCTGGGACGCCACACTTCAGAGGCGAGGGCATCCTTAATGGACTCTCAGTGCACAGCCGAAAAGGAGTCCATTGCAGCTGAAAACTGACAGGCCCGCGTTGTCATGATACCGGGGTGCTGTGAGCAGCTGGGCTGGGGGACCTGCGAGGGGGTGGCGGCGGCCGCTGGAGCCGGGCCGGAAAGGCACCGCCGGCCTGAGTGAGACCCGATCTGCTGGGAAGGCCACGACCGCCCCTGTGCGGGCCAGGACAGACTTTATTAGGAAGGGGGCGGCGTGGAGGGGGAGGTGTGGGCACCGCGGTCCTGGCTCC
Organism: Talpa occidentalis; assembly: GCF_014898055.3. NCBI lineage: Eukaryota > Metazoa > Chordata > Mammalia > Eulipotyphla > Talpidae > Talpa > Talpa occidentalis. Next base: position 96,923,557 of record NW_023601104.1, on the reverse strand, counting down.
CTGCTCTGGCTTAGACACTTTTGAGCTCTGGGGCCCCCTTCAAAGCCTCAACCTTCCTGCCGTCACGTCTATAAGGATTAGAGGTGGCCCAGGTGGAAGGAGCTGGAGGTCAGAACGGAGCAGGAGCATCCAAACAGGAGAAGCATCGTGGGTGCAGCTAAAAAGGAGATGAAACTCAACGGGTCGGGCCCCAGGAGCAGAACTGGGAAGCGAGGGGCATGGCTGGGAAGACCCAAATGTCGGGTGGGGGTTGGGGGGGTCATTTCTGGCAACGTTCCAGCAATGGGTGCTCTAAGGTCGTCTACCAGCCCCTCCCAAAGACAGCCCCTTGAGGAGGTCGTCCCTGGCAGAGGGAGGCGGCGTGGCTCGGAGCTGCGAGTGTGTCCCCACGCGGGACATGCCACGCTTCCCTACACGGCTGCTTCCCTTAGGGCGCTGGCTCAGAACATCCCCGGGACACTTGCACCGTCTGTGGTAATCACCGGCACCAGTGCCTGGTTGTCCCAATGGACATAGTGGGACATAAATCCTACTATGTTCCATGGTGCAAGGCGTGAGGCACAGGCAGGGGTGAGGCGGCCACACTAGGGTCTCCGTGGCTGTGGCTGTGGCTGTGGGGCCGGTGGCTGAGCCAGAGGCCACATGACGGCAGGTGTTGGTGAGGACGGGCACACAAGCGTAGCTGGTGGGGAGGCAGACGGGGCGGCCGCTTTGGGAAACTGTCTGGCAGTTGCTCTGGTGATTAGAGCTCGTCTGACCCTGTGGGGTGTAACTGGAGTTACTAGGGTGTGTGCCCTGAGAGGAATGTACCTGGCTCTCTCGTGACCTTGGAGAAAGTTGCTTTAATCCCCAAGTTGGTCACTTCAGTCATTCGACTCGTGTTGAGTTAAAACCTTTGGCTCAGAACCACCCGGGTGCCGGAGGATGCTGGGAGTGGGACATGCACCTACACCTGCCCCCCGGCTGTGCTCTGGACGTGCAGACAGCCAGATGGTGCCGTGAAGACAAAGCCCCAAGGGGATGCGGTGGGGTGAGGGGTAGACAGAGCCTGGAAGGAAAATGAGGAGCATGGGGGTGCAGGGAGGAGTTGATCCTGGGGTTGCTGGCTTGGGCCACATGAGTATGGACAGTGACGTGCACGGTGGAGGTGGGAGCACCCCTTCTTTGGAAATGCTCTTCCCCTAAGGGAAAGGGTACTTGGGTGAGGGCGGATTCCCCCTGGTGGGGCTAGCAGGACAGGATGTCCACCCCTCTGCCAGCACATGCTCCCCAACCAAACCATCTCTGGCTGGAGCTGTCACCCCAAGAGTGCAAGCAAGCCTCGGTCCCAGCCACAGTCCATCCCCCGACCAGGCACAAAGCTTTTATCCATGAGAAACCCACAGGTCTGTCCCCAGTCGCTTCCGTTTTGGAACTGGAGGGAAAGGGGTGAGTGACACGGCTTGAGATGAGCCTGGGGCTGGTTCCTAAGGGGCGATGTCTACTGTATCGCTGCGGGACGGCCTTGCCTTGTGAACGGTCTTAAGTCCACTTCCAGACGTGCGGGAGAGAGACAGATAGAAGAACTTCCTTTGAGGGCTGGGTGAAGTGGAAGGATGAGTTTTGCTTGATGACAGTCTGTTCTATAACAAGGGTTAACTATGTAACTAGATGAGATTTAACTTACCTTTTTTTTTTAAAAAAAAGATTTATTTATTTATTTATACAAGCACTGGGTACAGTCAGAAGCGCGGGAGGGTGAGAGAATTCACCAGAGCCAGAGCGGGGAGCAGAGCAGGCAGAAGGACCGAAGCACACTGCTGAGGGGAGCAGCAGGCGGCAGGAGAGGTCTGCGCGCCATGCGGGACCCTCCTCCCGTGGCCGGGGAGCAGCTGGGGATCGAACCGGTGCTGCAGAGGCTGCGGGCAGCTTCGCAACCCAGTGCTCAACTGCTGCGCCCTTACCTTTTTTTTTTTTTTAAAGATTTGTTTTTATTTATACATATAAGAACTGGGGTACAGCCCAGAGGTGCAGGGGGTGAGAGGATTCACCAGAGATGGAGTGGGGAACAGAACAGGCAGACTAACTGAAATACACTGCTGAGGGGAGCAGCGGGCGAGACAGGAGAGGTCTGCGCGCCATGTGGGTAGCTCCCTGGCTGGGGATGGAACTCGTGCTGCAGAGGCTGCAGATAGCTTCATAGGTTGCGTCTTAACCCCTTGCGCCACCAGGGAGGCCCTTCGCTTGCCTTTCTAAAAACAATCTGGAAGGACATCTCTATAGCTGTGTTGTCAGAACTCTGACTCACTTAGAAATAAGCTCACAAACTAGGGGTACTCCTTGTCCAAGACTTGACCCTGTTTGGATTAAGAAGACCTAAGAATGTCAGAGAGGGTGGAAGGGGCATCGGTGTAGGGAGAACCAGCCCTCACCCCCCACCCCCGCGCCCCTGGACCGGCCTGCCTTGGACGAGTCCGTGCTGAGACCTGCTGGATCTCAGTTTCCCCGTCTGTGATGACGCGGCTGAATGAGATGATCTGAAATGCTCTGTGCAGCCCTATCTTTTCCAGCTCTCTATCAAATATAAATCAAAACAGTAGTTAGTGTTAGCGCTGACACAAACACCCGTTTTCCGCGGCTCTGCAAGCGCGGGGTCAGATTTATGCTTACCTGCCCCATGGAGATTGAGTCTGCCTGCTGGGAGGGAGCCTTTGTCCACAGAGTTGAAGGATAATAAGTCCTTTTCTTATCTAGCAGTGCATTAGGGATAAGATGACTATAATTTCTTGTCTGTAAGGACCCAGCTTCAAAAGGAGAATTCCTGCTTGCAGAAGCGTGGGGACAGCAATGACAACAACAGAAATGAATGTGAAATTAGAGGGAAGAAAGAAAGACTTGGGCATAGCTATTTTGGATATTTTCCATCATTCAGATTGTTTGGGAAATAGGGGAAGCACATTGTCTACTTCAAAAACCCTTCAGGAAATTATTAAAAACTCTGAATTCCTGTATAATCACTGAATCTCCTAAAGTGCACAAATTATACATGTTGTGAATGGGAATACATTTATTACTAGGAACTCATTTGAAATGAACTAAAAGTTGGACACTCTTTGTTGTGGTGCTAAATGAGATTTTAAAATAGAAATCTTTTAAATAGTCCCATCTATATTATACTCAAAGGGAAAAATCCTATCGATAGCTTGTTGGGACATTTCTTTTTCTTTTCCTTTGTGTTCAGAAAACAATATGACAGCGACGTGAGAGAAAATTGGGAAAAATCTCTTAGTGTGAATATTCAAATCTTCCAATATAGATTTTCATTTTCTTTAGTTTATTCTAATACTTGTCAATGAGTGCACACATTTTACACTACTGGAAACACAGTGTACTACTATTTGTGTCTTAATCTTCATCTTCTCTCAATGATAAGTCACAGCATCTTTCCTGATAATACAAACTCTCCCTGACTGTACCTGTTCAACGCTGTATACTATTCCAGCCAGGGGACACCTGCTGGTGTAGGTCCCTGGGAGTCAAACGTTTGGGGCTTCTCCCCGCAGTTGCATTGGTGTTGATGGAGCTCCCGTGATGTCTTCTCCCTCCCTTTCCTTCATCTCTTCAGTTAGTCTCAGGAGGGGGTTAGTCCTTGTATTAGGGGCATTTTTAGGGTGTTTGATAGTTATCTTTTGCCGTTTAAATTAGTCCATTTTGGGCCTCTCCGGTGGCGCAGCGGTTGAGTGCTTGGTTGCGAAGCTGCCCGCAGCCTCTGCAGCGCCGGTTTGATCCCCGGCTGCTCCCCGGCCACCGGAGGAGGGTCCCACATGGCGCACAGGCCTCTCCTGCCGCCCGCTGCTCCCCTCGGCGGTGTACTTCGGTCCTTCTGCCTGCTCTGCTCCCCGCTCTGGCTCTGGTGAATTCTCTCACCCTCCCGCGCTTCTGACTGTACCCAGTGCTTGTATAAATAAATAAATAAATCTTTTAAAAAATAAATAAAATAAATAAATTAGTCCATTTTAACAATGCACTTTGTCTTACTTTTCTCACACCAAAAGGGGCAGGCTGATTATAAATGGGAAGGAAGGAAAGGACGCTGGTGTAGACACGAGCTGGCAGGAAGAGCTGCCCCTGCAAGGACAGGTTTGCGGAAACTGGGCCTGCATAGACGTGGCAGGCAGGAGAGCTGCCGAGGGTGCCCGTTCACACCCGACCTCAGCTCGGCCTCACTGGCTTTGCACAAATTGATTTCAAATCTGTTCCCTACTCAGTTGCCTAGCATGGAATCTCAGGGATGCCTTAAAAGTTTACTTGGTTATTAGCCAGAACACAGATTTCCCCTGGGGTTCCTGTTTGTACCTTCCTGTGGGCCTTGGGCTTACGCTACCAGCAGCAGCAGCACGAGCGGCGGTGGCAGCGGTGGCAGCGGTAGCAGGGGCAGTAGCGGCAGTGCTGTGGGGCAGTGGCCAGCGCAGCGGGAGAGCTGGTGGTGCTGGTGGCCGTCACGGTGTGGAAGCGGCAGCAGTGGCAGTGGCCAGTATTAATAGTAGCAGCAGTGGTGGTGGCGCGGGAGCTTGAATACTAGCAGTGATGCCCGAACACTGCAGCAGGTCAGAAGCCACAGAGGTGGGGGGTGGGGATGGGGTGAGGAGGGGGACAGTGGCCGAAGCTGGAGCTGAAGCCAAGGGCGAAGCCGAGGCATGCACTAGCAGTGTCAGGAGCAGGGGCTGGTTCTACAGCCACAGGAGGCCACTGCTTTGTCCAGGTGGCCCCAGGGTCACCACAGCCTCTCCCCTGGGTTTGGGTTTGTCGCCTTGCCTGTGCCCCTAAAGTTAGCGCCGAGGCCTACAGCTGTTGCCACATCCTAGGTGGATCCCTGAATTCACAATCATCTTTAAAACTCGGTCCTGGGGCCTCCTTGGTGGTGCAAGGGGTTAAGTTGCAGCATCTGAAGCAATCTGCAGTCACTGCAGCACAAGTTTGATCCCTGGCCAGGGAGCTACCCACATGGCGCAGCAGACCTCTCCTGTCTCGCCCGCTGCTCCCCTCAGCAGTGTATTTCAGTAGATCTGCCTGTTCTGCTCTCCGCTCTGTCTCTGGTGAATCCTCTTACCCCCCACACCTCTGGGCTGTACCCCAATTCTTGTATGCATAAATAAATCTTTAAAAAAAACCCACTCAGTCCTGACCCTGCTGACCCCCTGCTCCAAAGGCCCCCTCACCTTCTCCCTGCAGCACCTGCCCCTGCCTGGACACACATCCACAAGGTCCTGGACACACATCCTCCCCCCAAATCTGGGAGGGGCAGGCTGGGAGGGGGAGTCTCCAGGTGGCCCCACGGGATTAAAGCTGCCTCTACCACTTACTGGCCTCCAGGCTGGTGGACATCTCTGTGGCCCGCGGCCTCCTCTCTGGAGAGTTAAAGGAGAATCTACTTCTTCTGGGTTAAGTAAGAGAAGTCACCTGGGACGTCCTGCCTGGCTCTGGAGACACCTGCTAGAAGTATTTTCTTCATACAGGCTCCCTCCCCGCCGGCAGCCCACTCAAGCCCAGAGTCCTCACTTGTGTGTCCTTCCCCCGCCTGGACAGAGTCATCCTTAGCCCCGGCCGAGGATGTGGGCCCCTCAGTGGCCATCGGCCACTGATGACCAATCACTCTGATGATCAGAGAAAAACAACGAGCTCTGCATTTTGGGAAAAAAGGAGACGAGTAAAGAAAGCAGCCTCACTCAAGAAAGGAGAGCCGGCGCGTCTCAGTTTATCTGAAACCTTTTCGTATTTTCAGTTTTAATAAGATGTGACGGAAGCTGACATTTTTGCTAGCACTAAGAACTCGCGTCACTTTGAAAACTTGCAAGTCGATTTGAAGAAGCACCAAGAGGTAGCCAAGACTCGCTTTGCTCACAGATGGTGGGGGATTAGGTGCCAGTTTGCCGAAAAGCTGGGACTCGGCAGACGGTGGAGGGCAGCTGGCTGAGGCCACCCGTGGACCGGCAGGACGAGCTGCCTGCAGGAGGGCCCGGGCCTCGCCACACCCCACCTGGCCCAGGTGAGGGGCTGCCAGGGCCGGCGGTGGCAGCTCCTGGGCCTTCCTGGGCTCCAGGACGAAGTCTGAGAGCAGAATGGGTTCCCCGGGGCTGGGCCCTGGCCTGTCCTTGCCGCACAGGGCCCAGAGTTGAGGCTGAGTCACCTCTTTGCAGCCGCCTAGCTGTGGCCTCGGGCAAATGGTTTCCCGCTTTGGGCCTGTGCTTCATCACTGGGGGAAAAGGGGGAACACTGACGGGGCGATAAGCACCCCTCCCTCGAAGGCTGTGATAAGGAGTAACAAGGCCATGGCCAGCGGGCCCTTTGCAACTATACCATCGAGTTATTTAATTCCCCCGAAAGCGGTGACGTGGCGTGCAAGGGCACATAGGGAGGCGAGGAATTCATCATTAGTGATGGAATTTCTTCCATGAGTCTATCTTCAACTTTCCTGGGTCTCAGCTAACCCAGGAGCTGAAGCTGCAAAGATGCACATACCTTGGGTCCGCGGGGGAGGGGCCGTGGGGCTGCAGAGGGGGAGGGGAGTTCTTGCAGCGGGGGATGACGGGTAAGGGCCCATGGAGGGAGGGGGCTTTCAGGAGAAGGAGCTGGGAATGGCATGTCCATGGGGAAAAGGCCCCCGAGCCAGTCCCTGGGCGGGGCCTTCAGGGAGACTGGTGCTGAAGCAGGCTGCCTCGTGCCTTCTGGACGCGGAGGAGTGAGGGTGTGTGGGCCCTTTGTGGCACTCACGTGTGTCCAGCGACCGAGCTGTCCTTGCTGCAGGTGCTTGTGTCTTGGCACATCCTCCCCCATGCTCGGGGGCTGCGCTTCTCCCGAGTCAGACCTGAGGTCAGAGCCAGCTCCAAGATGGTGCCTCCTCTCTCCAGGAGCTCGGGCTGGTGAGGACTGAGGCTGTGCCTCTCCTGAGAGAGTCCTGGCTCCCTGCGGTGGGGATGCTCAGTGCCAGACTGCCAATGCAGGGAGGGACTGGGCACTGCGGGTGTAGGGATGACCCGATAGTTCATTCTTGGCCTTGAAACTCCAAGCCTCTGCTCAGCGGCCGTGCCTCTTCTCTTAATGAACCTGCCCCTCAGGAAGCCTGTTTCTCATGCTGGTGATGTGTTGAAAGAGAAAAGGCGCCTCCTGAGTCAGCCCAGGAGCTGGCTTGGGACATCAGTCCCACGCGGGACAGCCACCTTCCTACTCCAAGCAGGAGGATGAGCACGAAGGGGCTGGTGCTTCCTCAGCCTGTCCCCCAGGGCTCCCATCTCTCGTCCTTCCAGGCATGGCGAGACGAGAGGTCACTGGTCATTCAGATCCAGGTTCTAAGCCCTGCTCTACCACCTTCCAGCTGTGTGTCCTCGGGCAAGCTTCCTGGCCTCTCTGTGCCTTCCCCGACAGTAGTGCTAGTTCCCTCATGCTGCAACCCAGGGGGTGGTGAGCTGAGATGGGTTGAGGGTGACCTCCAGAGAGCAGGGCCTGGAGCACAGAAAGTCCTTAGAAAGTCTTTGTGGGATCTGAATGCTACAACACCCTCCCTCCCAGCGCAGAGAATAAACATGACCTCAGGAAGAGTGGGTTATTGGCCAAACAGCAATGCCAGCTGTAAGCCCCAGCTCACCCACGCCAGGCACGCGTGTCCCTTCTATTCCCCTTCAAACGCCCAGCTCTCTGTAAATGCACTGGAAAGAATCAAAGGCAAAGACACTTAGTGGGCCAGCCTCTTGGCGACAATAATAGCGACTTGCATTTGTGGAGCACTCTCTGTAGGCTGGGCGCCCTAGCATCACCCCTTCCAGTGCTCACCAGGCCTCTGAGGGGTGCCTGCGTGCACCCCCATCTGGCATCAGATGGAACTTTCTAGGAAACGGTGCTGCTTTGGGGACCTCAGGTACTTAGTAAGCGGTGGAGTTGGGACACACCCAGGCTGCCTGCCCCGAAGCCCAAGCCTCCCAGAGAGACTGTCTTCCAGTGCAGCCGTCCTCCCTGAAGCGGTCCTCCTTAGAGTGGTCCTCCCTGCAGCCCCATGGCCCGATTCTCTAGTCGTGGGGAGCAAGCTAGCCCGTCTCTCCCCACAGCCTCGTCTGCACACACGCGTCTCTCCATTCACATCTCACAGCCACAGCTCTCCGTGCACCGGGCTCTGGCCGCCCCGCAGCCCCCTTCCTTCTTCTGGGTGCAGAGTAAGGCTGTGGGTCTGTGGCTACTTAGACACCCATCAGCCAGGATCTTGGCAGACCGCTTCCCAATGCTTGGCACGGGGGGCTCACCTCGCTCCAGCATCCTTTGGATACCCCGCTTCATGCCACTAGGAAACCCAGAGCTGAGGTGTCCCCCTCCACGCTTACACAGAACTCTGTAAAGACTTCTGTGAGAAGGGAGGCGTGCTATTTCTGTCTTGCTTATCAAGCTGGAGCATTTCTAGGTCAGGGTGGAGGAACTGACAGCAGTAGCCTCTTCAGTCTCCTCCGTAACAGGCCCTGGGCCATGCGGCTTCCGCGCCTCTACCCACCCTGTAGAGCAGGCCAGGAGCAGTAAAGGCCTCTTGTGTGAGGCTGGAAGGAGAGGTGCTTCTTCCCAGGTCACATGGCTCCTCTGAGACTGAGCTGGGATTTCTATGGTGTTCCCACGAAGCCATGGAGAGCACACCCTACTCAGCTGTCTCCCTGGGGCCCCACACAGGGCCTGGCACAGCTTCCCAGCAAATATTTGTTGAGTGACTGACTGACTGAAGGAAATGATGACTGAGCAAGTGTCATGTTTCCAAGACAACTGTGGATCTGTTGCTCTCTGGAGGGATTTAGGTGTCTTGCTTAGAAGCACAACCTAGATTGGAGGAGCTCTGGCTAATACAGCCACATCAGACATGGATTATACTTTTCAGAGCGTTGGAATACAGTCGTTCCAGTAACAGTTTCAAGTCCTGCCAAACGCATCTTCCTCAAATCACCTTTTGTTCCTTTTTGCTCTTCATAAATGGAATTTGTTGCATCTGACAAGACAGACCAGCTACTTCTTTTAGTCTGTTAATGGAGGGGAAGGTTATTTGTGTTCTTCAAATTATTCACATCATTCTCCAACAAAAAAAATGCCATGCCCACATGGTGGGAGGGTCTGGTAACTTACAGACCCGGAAAGTCTGACAATGGACACGAATCACCCCTGTTTTTTGCTGGATTTTCCTGTTTGGTAAAGGTCTCTGAGAGGAATTACTAGAAATTTCTTGGCAGACGGGAGCTTGAAGTCATCGCGTGGTTCCCATGTTTTAAATATGAGGACATCAGGTCAGGGGGTGTGGGCGGGAGAAGCAGGGAGCAGGGGTCAGCTGGGTGAGGCTGGAGGGTTATTTGAATTTTGGTGGTGGGTCCACACATCTGAAGAGGTGTGAAACTGTGCTCCTGAAACGTGTGCACTGTTATAAACCAGCATCACCTTAATTAAAACAATAATAAAAATATTAATAAATATGAAGCCATCCAGTTTCCAGAGAAAAGGAGCGTGGCTAGAAAGAGGCTCATCCCACACCAGAGCCGGTGTCTCCTGTCTCCCGTACAAAGTTGTGGATCAACGTACTGGCAGTTGTGTGCACTGCTTTTGTTAGTTCCTGAGGGTCTCCTCTTGGTAACTGAGTTGGCGTTAAAACAATTAAGACATGCAGTGATGGGGATAGCAGGGCCTCAGATGAGGGTCTGTTAGCTCCTGCAATAGCCCTCCTCGGAAGCTACCTCAAAAACACCCTCAGAAACGTGGATGAAGATTTATGCATCCAACTTGAAACTAAAATAATGCTGCATGTCAATGGTCCTTCAATTAAAAATAAGATTTATACACCAAGATGTTCATTACTGCAAATGAACCAGAAATTAAGAAATGGAAAAAGAAAGGAAGCTAACAAGGACCATCCCCTGGATGGATTATTAGGCTGCCATTTGCTAACTGGAAATAAAAGCTCAATGCTAGTCTGACAGTGTATTAATCAAAATGAGGATTTGAACCCCGAAAGCAGTCCCATAGAATTTTACTCTGAAAAAGCCGTTCCAGTAAACCCAAGTTTGAATTTAGTTTGTATAGCTAGGAACAGTGAGTCTTGGATGCTGAGAATGTAATTATTCTTGACAGGAGGGGCTTCTAGTCCTAAATTTTCCCGACCTAAAGATACGCTGATGGGCCTCCCTGGGGCAGTTGAGTGCCGCACTGTGAAGCTGCCTGCAGCCTCTGCAGCAGCGCGAGTTTGATCCCGGCCGGCCGGTGAGCATCCCACATGGTGCAGCAGACCTCTCCTGTCTTGCCCGCTGCTCCCTGCAGCAGTGTATTTCGTCAGTCTGCCTGTTCTGTTTCCCGCTCTGTCTCTGGTGAATCCTCTCGCCCTCCCGCGTATCTGGCCTATACCCAGGTTCTTGGATAAGTGAATAAATCTTTAAGAAAAAAAAAGATACGCTGATACTGGAAGAAGGCAGTGCAGGCCTTAATCTTTTCCTTTCTCAAGAGTGCACTGGGGGGTGCAAAGGCAGGGCCCCCACTGTAAAATTTTCTTCATGTGGCTCCTTGATCACAAGTGGGTGTGAAAAGATTGGCTTTACCTACAGGCAGCAGAATTCCCGCATAAGCAAAAGGATGAAAACTGTTCATGTTTTAAGTCTCTGAAGATGGCTTTGTTCCCTTGCCTGCTAGACCCTTGAGTGGGGCTTGTGGGGCGGTGGGCGGTGGAAGTAGGGGAGGTCGGTTTCCAAGAACATTTTCACAGTATGTTGGCACATTAAGACAAAGTTTTGAACGTTATGTAATGACTTCGGAACATGTTCAGGATGAAGTATTAAGTGAAGAGGGTAGGGCAAAATGTATAGGTACAGAAAACGCATTAACGCATGTGATAGTCACAGGAAAAGGCTGGAGAGCCGTGCACGCAGATGTGAGCAGTGGCCAGTCAGCCTTGGTTGTGCCCGACACCTCCATAAACCAGTCCCTGAACTGTTTGCTGGAGGTGTGGTCTATAAAACAGAGCGGGCTCCTGTTTTCATGAATGTTGCTATTTGGGGGGTCCGGTGGCTGGGGGAAGAAGATGCCACATTAAAAAGCCAATCATTGCAATTAATTTACAATTCCAAAGTGTCCCCACTGCTGTTAAGGTCATTTCTGCAGGGCGGGGTTATGGGTGACTGACAGGTGGCTTTTGGTTTTTGTTTGCCTTTTTATGTGCTTCTCACATTTCTTTAGATCTTACGTCCCTATACCGGGCCTCACTGACTTTATTATTAGAACGACGAAGGACTTTCACCAGAACACACAAACCCCCAAGTGCCTGCTAGTTTCAGCAGCCCTCCACTGCAGTGGAACCCCAAGACGGAACTCTGGGTGACCCCACTGGAGATGTTTCTCGCCTTAAGATGGGGCCACACCTGGCCTGGGGGCTGCAGTGTTTGTCAGTTTCTGGAGCTGCTGCAACAGATGATCCCCGACTCGGTGGTTTATTCTCTGACAATTCTGGGGGCTACAGGCTGAAGTTAATTTCACTGGGATGAAGTCAGGGTGTTGAAGGGCAGGTTCCCCGGGCTCCAGGGGAGAATCCTTTCCCCTGCCTGTCAGTGACTGGTGGCTGCCTGCACCCCTTGGCTCATGGCTCCTTCGCCCACGTTCCAGGGCACCACTGCTTCTGTTGTTGCATGGCTGTGTCTGTCTTCCTCGGCCTTCCTCTTATAAGGACACATGTTAATACACTTACAACTCTCCTGGATGATCCAGGACCACGGTCCTATCTCAGGATTCCTAACTTCATCACCTCCAGCATTCCTTAGCACAAAAGGTGGCCTCCTGAGGTTCCAGGGGATAAAACCAGATATCTTTGGGAACCATTATTAAGCCACACCGACAGATCAACAGTTTGTAGTCTTATTGAATGTTAAATGTTGTTAGCCAATCTCCGAACAATCTTGCTTTGTGTGTGTGTGTTTTCCCGAGAAAAAGAAAGAAGGGAAAATTCCTTTGTGTCTGGAGTACAATCCTCATCTCCACCCCCAGCCCCCAAGATCTGCCCTGTTATTTTAAAGAATTTGCATCAAAAATGGGAGGAATGGTTGGGTACACAAACAAAAAGAGAGTGAGGGCGCCCAGGAGGAAGGGGAGGGGGGAGTATTGTAAGCTAATGCTTGCATTTCAAACATTCAGTCCAGTTAAAACGTTGACATCAAGCTTTGTGTATGTTCCTGGGAGAGGGCTCTCTGAGTGTGTATCTCATGGGTGTCATTGGATGTTATTGTTGCCTTGCTAAATATTCATGGATGAATATGTGGAATAAATTCTCTTGTAAACTGACAGAGGGCAAGTAAGGCCTGTCCTTGAGTCTCTCATCTGCATCCTCATTTCTGAGAAACTGTCTATTTGGGCATGAGTGTGTGAGTGTGTGAGTGTGTGAGTGTGTGTGTGTGTGTGTGCACGTGTATGAGTGTGGGCGCCCTGCACTTGGTTAATGTAAGCTAAAGAATCCCATCTCCAGAATAGTAAAGATGCACCCCCAGTTTGGGCACCTCAAAATGGATGATGGCTGAAGGGACGGAGAGGCTTTGCCAAAGCTGCTGTCGTGCTTCCAGCCTGCGTTGTCTTTGGACCCGTTGGGAGGTGGCCCAAGTCTTGTTTGTTCAGGGTGCGGTGGGGTCTAAAAGCCCCACAGACGGGTGTGTGTTCACGTGTGCATGCTCCACACACATGCATTCACACACGCCGAGAACAAAGTCCTGGAGGTGCTTGTGGGCCCGAGCGCTCTGGGCAGAGAGAGGAGCGGGGGTTGTGACACCGAGAGGACACAGGGTGACGGGCCTAGGAGAAAGAGGACGAGGGAGGGACAGTGATTGCTGGAGACTCTGCCGAGAGGCCACATTTCCGAGAACACCTACTCAGCCCCTTTGTCTGATCCTCGACCAGCCCAGGCAGCTGCTCAGGGTTCTGGACAGAGCTGTATCCCCCCACCCCAAATTAATAAGGTGATGCCCAGTGGGACATTCAGGAGATAGATTTAGGTGATATCCTGAGGGGGCCCTTTTGATGTAAGAGCTCTTAAAGGAAGAAGCACCAGAGACTCCCTCCCCTCCGCCTGTTCCCTCTCCTCCCCCTCTTTCTCTTTCTCTCTCACACACATACACCCTACATCACCACACACACCACACCCACGTACCACACAGACACATACACACTATATACACACACCACACACGCACACCATACACACAACATTCTACATACCACACATGCACCACACACACAGCACACACATACACAACACACCAAACACATATACACACATACACACACCACACACACATATACCACACAGATAAACACACACCACACACACACCGCCCTCCCCATACAGTGAGGTGGCCTCTGCAGGAAGATGGCTCTCATCCGTGCCCAGCTATGCTAAGGTCTTGCTCTTGGGTGCCCGGTCCCCACAACTGTGAGTGAATAACCTTCTCTTGTCTACGACACCTGGTCTATGGAATTTGGTCGTGGCAACTGGGTTGATTAAGACCCCAGCCTTGGGTTTTTGAGAGCTCGCTGCATGAGCACCCGCAGGTACAAACTAAAACCACTGGTTTCTGTGTCTCTCCTGACAGAGTGAGTGCTCCTCGAGGTCCAGGACCTCCTCACTGCTGTGTCCCCAGCACCCCGCCATGATCCCTGTACTTGGTAGGTGCTTGTGGCAGACATCGGCTGTTGTACTCAGCATCTATTTAACTGTTTTCCACAGACACAGAGCCAGGAGCTGTGTACATGAGCACTTAGAGTAAGAACTATGCTGGGCCTCCCTGGCGGTGCAGGGTTTAAGTCTCAGCACTCTGAAGCTATCTGCAGCCACTGTGGCTTGAGTTCGATCCCCGGCGAGGGAGGTGACCCACAGGGCACAGCAGACCTCTCCTGTCTCCCCGCTGCTCCCCTCAGCAGTGGATTTCAGTGGCTCCACCTGCTCTGCTCCCCACTCTGTCTCTAGTGAATCCTTTCACCCTCTGCACCTCTGGCCTGTAGTTCTTGCATGCATAAATAAATAAAATAAATCTTAAAAAAAAATATGCTACTCTGAATTCTTCTGGGTGTGCTGGTCAGTGGGAATGCAAGGGAGTCTCCAGGAGGAATCTGCCCTCCCAGCCCATTTAGACCCTGACCTCCAGAACTGTAATAATAAATGTGTGTTGAGGAAACTAACTCTCTGTCTCGGTGGCCCTTTGTATATCCGAAAATGGGCTTGGATTTGCGGTCGCCAGGTGTATCGGGCTTGAACTTGCCCTAGCAACTTGACTGGTTGTGTGACAAACACTCTGAGCCTCCAGCACAAGGGGAGACATAGGGAATGGAACCCTCATGGGAGTTTGGGGCTCCTGCTGGTTTCTCTGACCTTAGTGCGCCCAAGGGCGAGGGGAGGGGGGGTGTGCAAATGGGTTGGTCCTGCTGCGAGCCTGGATTCTGCTTCTATAGGTGTGAGGTGGGGGGAGTCAGTCCCGGTGAGTCTGTAGCAAGAGGTCCTCAGGCCCCTCCTGACCCCTCCTACAAACACCCCTGCCCACTGGATGCTCAGTGCTGATTCCTGCACTGATCGCCAATGTTTCCTAAGGTGGGTAAGCGCCAAACTCAGTTGCATGGAGACAACGCCATTTGCCCCCGTGCTGTGCGGGAATTCAGTGAGATCAAGGCTCGGTGTGGTGCCTGGCCCGCAGGGAGCATGCAGCAGGGGACTCACGTCCATCATGGGAGGCTGCAGAGGGGGGTGTAGTGATTGTTATGACTGTTTTATTATTAAAAAGAGAAATCCCTGAGGCTTGTGGAGGCCTGACAGGGGTATCTCTTGAGGAAGAACTCTGTGACCAAGCAACCCCAGCTGGCTCACCTGTGGCCGCCCGGTCAGGTGTGTGAGGCTCCGTCCTGCTGCTGTCCCCGATGGTCGCCGGGAGCTCTCCTCCCAGGAGAGGGACCTGGGCAGGCGAGCAGCACGTGTCCCGGTGAGGACCTGCATGATGGGACCGTCTCTGTGGGTCTGCCCCTCACCGTGTTACCCCTCTGGTCAGGGCTGAGGGGGCCTGGACAATTGCTGGGGTCAGTGAGGTTTGTTATGAGCAAGATTCACGAGTGGCTGTGGAAAGCGCTGGGGCCACGGGCGCTCCCAAGCCCCCCGGGGTCTGATGTGGCAAGCTGACCCTTTCTCCAGTCAGAAGCGACTCCTGTGAGGGCCCCCGAGGTGCCTCCTTTCCTCCCTCACTTCTGGGTTTCTTTCCAATGGAAGCCCTCACTCCGCCTTGTCTCTCAGGACAGGGACCAGGGGTCATCTTTCCAAGAAGCCGCCCCAGCTGCCTGGGCCCCACACCCTCTGGACACCCTGGGTCCTGGCAGTGACGCCCACCCTGCGGCCGTCTGCAGGCGCTGGCCCCACGCAGAGCCCCGGCTTCTTGATGAGCAGAAAGCAGGTCTCAGCCGAGCCGGGCACCACCGAGATGCTTAATGCCGCTGGTGGGATGAACGGTGAGGGAAGGGGTGGGCACAAACCTGTCAACCACACCCCAGCTGCACCGTTGCCCTGACGTGAGCTCCTCCTGATGCGTTAGGGGGAGGCTGTTTGCATCAGGAGGGCAAATTGCATGGGGACAATCCGGTAATACGTGGGAGGCTCTCCCCCGACCTGTTGTGTCGCCATGTGGGGCAGTGGAGGGGCCCCTGGCTTTATGTTTTCTTCTGCTGTCTGTCCCCCCAACCCAAACAAGCCACGGAGCAGAGGTGGCAGGAGAGTGGGCAGCCCTCCCGGCCTCTGCACCCAGTGCCAGCTTCCCTAATCCTTGCCCAACTCACTGGGTCCCCCCGCAGGAACGCAACCCTCTGCAGGTGTCCTGAGGGAGCATGGGGGTGCTTGGGGGAGGTACTCAGTCATGGCTAGTGATTGGCTGCCTGACCAGAGGCCAGACAGCAGATGGGAAAGCAAAGTCGTCTGCGCCAGCCCCTAGTGCTCGTGGAGAGCAATCCATTATCAAGTTAGGGGCCCATTTGGGCCCTTGGTTCCCACCCTTCCCCAGGCCACCTGACAGGTGGGGTAATACCCTGCAAGAGGTGAGAAAATGTGTGGAGGACACCGTCTGTCCTGGCCCCGTGGGGTCCAGGAGCCCCAGCTTGCACCCTGCTTGCTGGGCTCCCTCGACAGCCCTGTTTTCTTGCCTGTTAGGGGGACGGTGAGACCTTGCTGCCTGACTCACAGTCTGGCTGTGATGGGGACTTGGTGTCTATCAAGTGAGGGGCTGGATGTTTCACCAGCCAGAAGCTTGGCAGGAGAGAAAGCGGAGCCCATCAGCCGTAGTGGAGATCTGGGTCTCGCGTGTCTGCCAACCCATTTGGCCGGGGCTTGGGAAGCCGGCCTGGACTTGGCCAGGCTCGTCTCCATGAGACGGAATGTGGGGTCCATGCTCGTGAGTCCCTGTGCAACCTTCCCGCCGACCCTCCCCGGTGAAGCCCGTGTCTTATCCTGCGGCCGCTTCCCTGCCGTGCGCCAGGCTCTGGGCTGGGTGCAGCTCGGTGCCCTGGTGTGTTAATTTCCTGTGGTTGTTACCACACTCACCACAATTCAACTGGCTTTAAACACACATGTTTATTCTCGTACAGCCTGGAAGTCGGGAGTTGGGTGTGCGTGGAAAGCAGGCGTCGGGAGACAGCTCCCCAGGAGGCCTGGGAGAATGGCCCCTGCCTCTCCAGCTTCCAGAGACTACCTGCCTCCCGTGGCTGCCGCCCCTCCTTCACCTCAAGGCCAGATGTGTAACCTTCCCCATCTCCCTCCTCTGGCCCCCTGCCCCTGTGAGGGCACTTCTGAGGACCCCAGGCTCACCCGGGTCATCCAGAATCATCTCACACCTCAGGTCCTTAACTCAGTCACAACCCCATGCTCCCTCTGGCCGTGGATGACACCCTCTCAGGCTCCAGAACTAGGTTGAGCCTCTGTGGGGATCTTTTTCCTCAGCCTACCAACCTGTTCTCTGCCCCTGAGGTGGAGGGAGTGGGCAGTACCCCCACCTTCCAGTCCTGTGGATCCTGGCACCCCTGGCACCAGCATACCCATCAGCGACACCCAGTTCTCTGGCCCCAGAAAAGGAGCTCATGGAAACAGGGCTTAGAACACTGACCTAGTTAGCAAGATGAAGGAATCGGGCTCTGAGGGGGGTGACAAGACACTGTTAAATTATTTAGCAGTGTGTGCATTGGAAGGCCATTATATAAAGCAGCAAATTATAAACACCAACTTCCACAAGATGGTAATAAAATAAATAATACATTAACGAGGTGTGGTGCTTCGTGCTGCAGCCGCTGAGTGTTGGAGGCCTGGGGTGGGAGGCTACGCCACAAAGGTGCCCACACAGGCGGCATGGGCAGGGCTGGCGGGCAGCCGTGGCCCCAGGGCAGGGCTTCCCGTGGGGAGGGCCACCATCCTGACCAGGCGGGGCCTAGCATTCCTGTCATGAGGCTTTCGGTAAAGTGACCAGAGCTGCCACCAGACTGGAGATGTCCTGAGATTTGTTGCACAGGCTCTGGACACCAAAGGCCTGGGTTCGAATCCTGGCTCTGCCATGTACTTGTGCTGTCACTTGAGAAATGAGGCTCTCAGTCCTACCTCCAGGTCAGCTCAGAGCTCACTAGAGTTTCCGTGAGTGGCGACTCCGAACCTTACTTCACCGGACTGCGCCTGCCAGCTTCTGTTGTCAGCCGCCGTTAGCGTGGTGGCATGAAGGCAGTCCCCAAAGATATCCAGGCCTCGAGTCTCCGAAGCTGGGAAAATGTCGCCATGGGAAAATGTCCATGGCAGAGGGGGTGATGCAGACACAGTTAAGTCAAGGCTCTTGAGATGGGGCAACTCTCCTGGGTCAGCTGGCCCTGCCCTGAATGTGGGTCGTCACAAATGCTTTACTAGAAAGAGGTAGAGGACAGAGGAAGAAGGTAACAGGGGAACCACAGCACAGCTGTACTGCTGGCTTTGGAGGAAGGGGCCACTGGCCAGGCACTGCAGGGACGGCGGCTGTAACAGATACCTCAAAAGGGGAGGCGAGACATCCTGAACAGTGAGAGAATAAATATCTGTTGTTTAAAGACACTGAATGGGGGCAGTTTTCTCCACAAGAACAAGGAGGAAATGAAAACCTGCTAATACAGTGATCACTCAGGCCCCTTCCGTGCTGGGCGATAACATCGAGGCATCCCCTGCGACATCTGGCTCAAGAGCCTGCACATTCAGCGTTTATTGAGACCTCATATGTTCCATGTACTTTGTTTTCAGTTTCAGAACTACAAAAATAAGGCGAGACTGTGCATTGCCTGTGGCAAATGGAAAACTCTGCAGTGTCCAGAAAGTGGATTCTGGAATCACACTGATCCAGATTATAATCCTAGCTCTTACTAGCTGTGTGTTTCTAGGAGAATTGTTTAGCCTTTAAAGTGGGGGAGACTAATTGTTTCTCCCTCATGGGGTCGGTGTAGGAATTGAATGAGGAAATGCACAAAAAAGTTTAAGAAAAGTGCCTGAAACACACATTACTTAGTGACTATTAGCTATTATTATTCAAGAGAAAACCAGGGAGCCCACATTGCAAGTAGGTCAGGAATGTTCCCTCTACATTCCAGACACAAGAAATAGCATGTGCAAAGGTCCTGGGGCAGGAAAAAAGCTTCAAATTCCAGAAACTAGACTAAGGCCAAAACAGAGGAGCGAGGGGTGATAGGGGAGGATGTGGGGCAAGTTGAGGCCACGCGAGGCATGTTGTTGAAGGCCATGTGAGGATTTTATCTGTATTTTACGAATTGTGGGAAGTTTTGGAGTGGCTTTTAGGCAGGGGATGGACATAGTGTGATTTGCATCCTTAAAGATTAGGCTAATGGCTCAGTGGATACTAGAACAGAGGTGAGTCAGGCAGGGTATGGGGTTGGAGGATTTGAGAAAGGGCTTTGCAACTTGGAGAGTTGAGTCAGGATGCTTCACAGAGACAGGTGTCTCGGATCAGGACCAAGAGAATTACGAAGCTTGAGAGGAAGTCAGAAGAGGCAAGAAAAATAACTTTTCTAATTGCTTGGAGAAGCCGGGTGTGCAGTGTGAAAGATGGCTGCAGAGCCAATGAGACAGGCAGGCCGGTCACATGGTGAAAAGAGCGTGAAGTGAGGTGGGCTGGAGTCAAATGTCAGGGGGCCCTCTTCTGCAGGGCTGCCCTGTGCAATGGTGCAGGGTGCTCACTGCACCCAGGGGACTTGGCAGGTGTTGGAGGGGAGGGCAGTGAGAGGATCCCACACACAGCTGGTGTTTGAGTGCTGGAGGTGGGGCTGGACCTGCGCAGAGAAAGGGCTATCATTTTCTACTTTCCACAAACGTGACCTGGGGGGGGGGTGACCCTGTTCTGGTCCTAGGGTTTCAAAAGGATACAGGGAGACTGTGCAACACTGGCCGCTCTGCATAAACAGCAAAGCCCCGCCATGTGGCCATGTGAGCATCGCAAGGTGAGTTCTTCATTCATCTTTTGGTGCGTTTCAGTGGGGCCACTGCTGCATCTCTGCAGGACAAAGTCCTCGACCTCTAGTCTCCCGGAAACCTTCCCTGACGCTGACACCCCTCTCAACACTGCTGACCTCGCAGCAATCCTCCCAATTCAGATTCAGTTTACCTTTCACTTGGTTTTTATTTGTCTCCCCTTATGAATCTATGCACGACACATATTAGGTGCTTGGTAAATATTTGTTGAATGAATTGAAAAAATGGATAGATTTTGTGCTCCCAGAGCATGGGAAATGTCAAAGGGAGACTGTGTAGCTGACATATGCATCCATACACGATACTGACCCGAGCAACCCCAGCAGCTGTCCAGCGCCCAGCACCACCCAGGAGGGGAGGGGTCTACTTCTCGTTTCTAGAAAAGAGCCAAGAAACAGGTGACAAAAAATGGCCACCTGAGCAAAGGACGGAGGGTAGGATGACAGTGTGGCTCTGGAGGAACTGTGTGTGTTCCCCGCATGGGCAAGATGGCCATGTGCTCCCAACCCTCGCCAGCTCACACGAGAATGGTCCACGCAGGGTTGACTGCTGTGGCAGGAGAAAGCCAGGTGACCGAGAGATTAAAATGGGACCTTTGCTTTTGATCCAGGGCTTATTAATACCGAATCACAAGAGCGTGTCTGAAGGTGTTCGGCCCTCAGGAAGCTGCTTTGGGGAGACTTTGCAGTTCAGGAATTGGGTGCCTCCCCTGATGGCAGCCTCAGGGAGGGAGAAAGCGTCAGGTCTGGCCAGGTTCTACCTGTCCATCTGGGAAACTGGTCTTTCCTGCTCCCGCTCTTGCCTGCTGTGCATTTCCAAAATGAGTCTTGGATTCAGTGTGGACTTAGGAAGCTCCTTGGACCAAGTATCTGTGCTTCCCAGTGAACTCTTCAACACAAATGAAGAAAAATTAAATTTTAGGCTGTAATGAGATTTTCCCTAATGCCAATTTACTCATTGGATGCTTTTCTGAGCTGTCCTCAGGTGCTGTGCTGCGGCCCCAGCCCATGCTTCAGTCATATATGATTTCACTAATCAGAGGGGCTTGGAAAATATTTTACCCTTGACAGTGACCTGTATTACAATTAAAGCTTATGATGTGGGCTTCTTATTTGCCTACGGAGACAACAAGATTTGCTATGTAATTTGAGAAGCACTTACGATACAGCGATCCATGCTGTAAGCTGATTATAAATAAAGTTCAGCCCAATTGCTTCCATCAGAATATCAGGATTCACAGTCAAATAAAAGGGCACCACCCTGATGCACAGTTGCTCTGCCTTGCTTTTGTACATAAATCAGATTCTCTTAGCAACTGCTGCATATCATGTTTATTAAACACCTTCTGGTTATTACAGAGCCGGGTACTAAAAAATCGCTCTCAATGAGCCTCGGAAAATCTTTTCGAACGTCAACTATTTTTAAGTCTTCTTGGGGAAACAGCATTCTTTCTGCAGAGGAGGCTCTTAGGGGGCTCACGGTAGCGGGTGAACTCCGGGGGACGTGTAAGAAGAGGTGGTTATTTTTTTTCTCACTTTGCAAACAGAGCAACTGGTGGCGGCCAGCATGCTGTGGCCTTCCAGCCCACCCAGTGGAAGGGAAACTAATTGTCCCTTTTGTCGAACAGAGAATTGGACACTCTTTGAGACGAGGGGCCTGGAATGGCTACTGTGTCCACCACTACGAGGGAGGTCAGGGTCCCGCGCACGCAGCCTGAGGCGCAGCAGCTGCCCACGTTCTTGGTTCATAGTTTATTTTCACAAACGAAACATGACTGCAACTTGTATTGTATGCTGCAATTGTATGTCACAACATAGCTTGCAATATTCAAACAACATCCCAACAAGGCAGAAACTCTCTTTTGCCTTCACTCACTGGCCTCCCGCGCCGCTGTGACATAAACGAGACGCAGATGCGATTCAGGACTTTGCCATGGGGGGGAACATGGGGAGACCATCCTGCATGGCCTACTGGCCCTAACTATAATCATCAGTGTCCTTATAAAGAGGCAGAGCGGGATTTGACACCCCCCACTCCCGCCCTTTTGCTAAGCAAATGCTTGTATACGTGTGTGCAAAAAATGGTTGATGTTATTTTTCACCAGCAAATCACACTGTACGAATTGCTCAGCAAGTTGTTTTTGCCCCCTAACTAGGTCTCAGCAATCTCTCAGTCAGTACCTATGAACCGGCCTCATTCTTTTTAATGGTTATGTAGTATTCCACAATCACAATAAACATCATTTCTTTAACCCTTCCTGTTATGAACGTTTAGCTCACGTCCACATTTTTCCGCTACAAGCAATGCTTCAGTGAATCCCTCGTACAAGCTATTTGCAACGGGTTTGAGGCCTCCTCTGATGGGTGCCTCGGAGTGAAATTTCTGGATCGTAGGAGAGGTGCAGTTTAAACTTTAATAGCCACTGCCCTGCCCTACTGTTCTCTAAAGGACTGAACAAATTCTTTTCCGCCAGGGGTACTGGAAGCTTTTTTGGGTGGGCAGATAACTTTGCTGACATTTTGCATTAAGAACTTTGCTTTAAAGTACTCTATTCAAAATATTATGCAATCGTAAATTCTACTGTAGAACCGCAGAATCGTAAATTCCACTATAGAAAAGGCTGGAAAAGAAAAGCAATAAAAGCAAGACTCATCCTTGATTCCCCCATTCACTGATCAATCACCAGGGATCTATTCTTCTAGACTTCTTCTAAGGAGACACTTAGTAGCAAAGGCACAAATTACACACTATTTATTGTCTGCAACTGGCTGTTTCCACTGCACTATACATTGTGGCGTCCTGTCCACAGGACCCACAATTCTACACAATCATTTCTCTGGTTGCTTAATATGTTCTCAATCCGCTATTGCCGGGTGTAGGGTCAGAAAATGTTTATCAGGCTTTTCTGCCCTCCCGCCATTAGGACGGATGATGGCTCTGAGGTCCTGAATACATGCCTGATGGCGGGCACCTGGAGTAGGGTGTGGGCCTAGGTAGATGGAATTTACCTGGGCTGAGACTGGGCTTACAAGGGCGGTGTCACAGGTCGCCAGCGGAAGAGCACGGAGAACAAGAGCAGAGTGAAAGGAGCAGAGAAGCAGAGGCCATGAAAGAACACCGGAGAGCCCAGGAAGAGTGAAGACTTGCTGCAGGCTAGGAGGCCTGCCAGCCTCCTGGCCCCCCAGCACCCCTGCCTGCTGTGTACCCAGTAAAATCCCAACAAAAGCCTGAAAAGCCACTGAGGGCTCCAGGACTCCTCCTTCACCCGTCTGCTTGGATCATAGAGATCCTGCCCTGTGTCTTCCTGCCTCTACACCGGGCATTGAGTGTGTTTCCAGTTTTTCATCATTATAAGCAAGACTGATGATTTCTGCACCCACATTTACTTCATCTGTTTTCTGCATCTCTGCTCTTGTTCCAGATGCCCTCCGGGATCCTGGAAACATGCTACAGCCACTCAGATTTGTGGCTTGCAATGGTGCTGGTTGGGATGCTTCCCTCTCTCACTTTCCCTCGTAGGCACCTCCTGATCTCCTAGAATAACTGGAAATGTGTTGCTCACAGTTCTGGAGACTAGATGTTTGGAATCCAGACTAGATGTTTGGGCTCCCTCTGAAGGTTCTAGTGGAGTGTCCTTCCTGACCTTCTCAGCTTCTGAGGCTCCTGGCACACCTCAGCTTGTGCCTACATGTCTCTGTGCTTGCATGGGCTCCTCCATGTCCACACGGCCCTCCTCTGCGTGGCTCTGTAAGGCCTGCCATAGGTCTTAAGTCCCACCCAGGATGAGCTCATCTTGCTGAGACCCTTCACTTAATTACATCTGCAAAGACCATTTTTCCAAATAAAGTCATTTTCACAGTACCAGGGATTAGGATGTAAACACAGTTTGGGGGGGCTACAAAATCCACCCACTGTAAGGTGCTTTTGTAACTGGGAATAGGGCTGGTTTTGCTGCCTGTCGATACCAAAGAAGCCAATAAGCAGAGACAGGAACTGAGTCCATAAGCGCTTTTATTTTTCAGCTCGTCGTCCATTGATCTGAGAGAATGGAGGGACTGTTCTGCCATCTCATCTCGAGCTTTCTAAGATGAGTTTAACAAAAACAGTCATAAGCAAACAGCCCATCACAGCTGATGCTCCTGGTATTCGACATATTCTGCCCCAGCATTTGTTATCAGCTTCTAGTATGTGGGAACCAGAGAGACACATTTCTGCTGACCTAGTGCCCAGGAAACCTGCAAGTCTCTCTGGGCCAGGTTGGGCGCCTGTGATTTTAGATCAGGAGTTACTGATGGTGTCTAAGAGGGAGTGGGGGAGAAGGCAGCATCCCAGCACCCGGGAGAGGGCACTGCAAGTCACAAGTCAGGCGGTGCCAATGTCCAGCAATCATTCGGGCATCATCGGGGCAGGAATCTGTTTACAGTTTGAATTTCAAGGAAACAGATGGGAAGTCGTGCAGCATGCACGTGCAGATTCCTACACTGGCGATGCCCCGACCGTTCCTCCTGAGCCCCCCAGCCTTACCCACGGCACCCTCTGAACAGGTCACAGAAGGAGACCCTCAGTCTTCCCCCTTGGTCACAGAAGGAGACCCTTGTTGGGGGCAGCCTGTCTGCCACAAGCCTCTCCAAGCAAGTGATCATAGTTCACCCCCTTAAAGGGCCGTTGCTTCCCTTGCTTCTTCATTCAGGCTTCACCTCAAGCCCCACGGCTCCAGGCACACAACCAAGCGGGGCCAGAGCCTGGGGCTCCTCGACAGGCAGGAACGGCACCGCTGGTCTCCAGGCTGTGCACTCAGAGGCTCAGGCACAGGAGACGATAAGAAGTAGCATCGCTTGTTCGGTCCTGGCACATCTCCAATCTTATAGCTAGATTTGATTTTTTGAAAGTCAGGAGCCACGGGGGACTAGAACAGTTCTTAAGGTGGGTGATGGATGAGAGGCTGGAGAGGCCGTTTGGAGTGAAGAGGATCGGGGCTGACGAAGCCAGGAGAGGCTGACGAAGCCAGGAGAGCCCAGATTCCGAGCATGGCATCTAGGATGGAGGCGGGTGCGCCCCCCTCCCCGCCCCAGATCACTGCTTCGAAGGGTCCTAAGTGCAGGTCCCAAAATTCTCATACTTTTGTTCTGGGGAAAAAAGGCCCATTTTCTTCTTTCTATTACTCAAAAAACCCAGGCTACTATCTGATAAGGGCCACTTGCATGTTTGTCTCTTAAGTCTCCCCCTGACCCTCAATGCTGCATCAGGGAACTTGGAGGATTTGATCAGAAATCTGTCTCAAGCTCTTGCCTTGCCAGATGTTCTAAGCCCCGGGTGCACATGAGCCAGAAAAACACAAAAGGAAGTGGAGGTGAAGGGGAGTCAGAGTTGCTAACCTCTGAATTTGGTCAAGTCAAGGATGCAGGAGGAATCAAACAATATCCCACGTGCTATTAGCATCATTTCCTAAACAAAAGGTTTTTAGCAGCAAAAATAGCATCCTGCCTGAGTAACGGACAGTCTGTCAAATGGATGGGTTCTGCTTTATGGAACACTCCTCAGGCCATTCTGGTTTCTGTCACGGCTGCGGCTGCATTAACAAGTGGACCCCACTGAGAGCAAAGGGCCCAGTGAGACTAGGACCAGACTGACACTCAGTTGACTTAAATCTCAACAGCAGGCCCCAGGGCAGATCCCAGGGCTTCCCTTTTGTGAGTCTAAGCTGTTTGCTCAGGGCCACCCCCCTCCCTCCCTCCTTTCCGCAGCTGGGTGGGTGGGGGCAGCGGGGAGGGATCCAAACCTCTGTGGGTCTGACCCTAAACCTGTTCCGGCCATCGCTCCATACTGCCTTCACTTGCGCTGTCCGTTGGCATAACCCAGGGCACAGGCAGCTGCTGGTGCAGGGAGCGGCTTCTGCAGGCGAGACTCTGTGCCAGGCGCCAGGGTTCTAGGGATGAAGAAGACATAATCCCGCACCTCCATGACCTCACTTCCCCTGAAAGTAACCCACAGAGTCCCATGGACACCCGCACTTGTGGAATCGGGCGTGTGTGGAAGCCGCGGGTCTGGGGGAGGGGGCAGTCCAGATGTGCATAACGTGTCTTTAACCTTCGTGGAATCTGAATTTGGAGACGGCTTCCAGCGAGTGCACTTGGGGGGCACTTACACTGTGGACCAGCCATGAATCCTTGCAGAGGCCTTTGATCATCTCCATCATCCTTTAGCACGTGTTTTCCATGGCTGGGAAATTATTTTAAGGATATTATGAGAGAAAGTGCAAAGACAGACATAGGCAAATACAAATAAGGAGTCTCCTGTCAGCCCTACCTGGAGCACTGAGAACTATTTCAAAAATAAACCCTGTCTTTGGAGAGGAAGCGGCTCCTGGAGGAAGCAGAGTCCAGTTGTGCCCAGTTGCAGTCCAGCTATTTGCATCAGAGAAGAGACAGGATGCCTCTGGGGTCAGGCACTGCTGGCTGCAGCTTGTGACCTTGAGCAGGTCACAGTCTCTTTGGTGCTCCGTTTTGGACTAAGGAAGAGGAGTTGGGGGAAGCGGACACTGAGCCGCTGAGGGGTTTCAGGTGCAGGACCCTGTTCTAGTCCATCCCCGGGGTGGGATCTTAGAGCAAGTGGAAGTGAGAGCTGCTTTTTAGCATTTCATTTCTGACCTCTGCTTTAAACTCTGTGTTACAGAAACCTGGTGCAGAACAAGTCCAAGACAGGGATGAACGAAAGAGGGGGTGGCTGGTCCCTGGGAGGAGAGCCCTGGGGCTTGGGTGGGGGTGCAAAGCGCAGGTCTGCACCACTTGGGTCATGGCAGCTCCCCTGGTATTTAGCAGGAGAGGAGGAGTAATTGCCCTGGCAGTGTCCTGGCTGAATTCCAATTTGGGTGATTACATTCTGCCTACTTAAAATTCCCCTCTCTGGTATCCATGGTAGAAGCAATTCTTCAAACCCTCTCCTGTTGTGGGGGGGGGGGGTATTGAAAAGAAAGGAGCCAGCTTAGCTTTCTCCAGTGTGAAGTATATAGGATTGCTCTGTGCCCCCCAGAAGTGGTTTCTTTTAAAATGGGGGACTGGAGGAGCCCCAGTGGAATCAATCTGTCAAACATGTTGGAATTTTCCAGAAAGAAAGATTTCATTTAAGGAGGGGAGGTGTTGGGAGTGGGGGCTAGGTGTCTGAATACGCAGAACACCCTGTGAAGAGATTCTTGTGAGTGAGGCCTCGGGTTGCCTGCTGGGGGTCTGCCCAGGGGGCTTGGTGCTCGGGCCTCTGTCCTTCACCCCGAGGCCCGCCTCTCAGCCCTCCCTATAACCCTCCTGCCTGTTGCATGCTCTGTGTTGCTTAATTATAGAATATGAAATTGTTTCCTTTCATTTGGATGCTATTGGGAATGATGTATGGATAACAGCTTGAGAATTCAAATTATACTGCAGATCGACATGACCCGAGAGAAGAAAAAATGTTTTGACTATTACACTAAACAAACTCGAGCGAGGCTGGGCTATGCAAGCCTCCGTGTGCACGATACGCACGCGTCCTAAGTGGCTTTATTAATTAAAGTGCGCCGGGACGCTCCAACATTTGTACCTAATGTATTTTTTAAACACACATGCACGTGCACACACACGGACACCCCCCACCTCAATGGCTCGGTAAATGCAGCAAAGTTGGGTTTCATAAAGTTTGCCCCCACCCTTCTCCACTTGCCAGTGATTCTTCAGAAGCCTCAGCTTCCTATTTCCACGGGGCTGCAAGAATTAACCCCTGGTGGACGGGAGGGCTGTGGGGTATGAGTCAGGGAAGCTCCTCATGGAGACAGGAATGCAGCGAGACTCCTGTGTGGGAGGATCGCGAAAGCCTGTCTCCAT